>NW_027412088.1:26275040-26810040 GCF_047663935.1 Musca autumnalis
GGTACCGGAAGGAGGAGTCACTACATATGGTGCCATAGGTGGTTTTCGGGCTTTTTTTCTCATGAAGTATGGACTTTCCCTTAGAAAAACTTTTAGGCAGCAAATGCAAGTTGCTTCAACAAAAATCAAAGTGATCCGAAAGCAGGTCTTAAAGTAAATTTATACAAAAATGTGTGTGGGAGGTACCCGACGGAGTGGACAAATATAGTCCATATTCGAACCTGACCTATACCTGGTAGATGTATTAGGATGTGTAAAGTATGGACCAAATCTGTCACTCCCATCAAGAGTTATCGTACACATCGTTATCGTACAACATTTTTGAACTTCTATGGGGGAGGTACCTGAAGGAGTGGACCGATATGGCTTATCTTCGAACTTAAACTAAGTTTGCACAAAATATTACGAAGGCCACATTTTGGACCGGAACTTGTACCGTCGTATGGAGGACAGTGAATATAAGTTGCTACAACAAAAATCAAAGCGATTCGAGAGCAGTCCCTAAAGTGAACTTTACCGAACTTTTATGTGGGAGGTACCCGAAGGAGTAGACCAATTGAATCCATATTGAAACCTTATCTAAGTCAGGTACACATTTCACAATGTGCAAAGTATGGATCAAATCGGTAACTCCTTCCAAGAGTTATAGTGCGCACAAATTTTCCGAACTTTTGTGGGGGAGGTACCTCAAGGAGTAGACCGAAATGGCCCATCTTCGAATTTAAACTAAGTTTGGAAAAAATATTACGATAGCCAAATTTTGGACCAAATCGGTTGATCCGTTCGAGAGTTATCGTGTGCTCCAGCCAGACAGACAAACGGACGGACATGGCTAA
The DNA here is from genome assembly GCF_047663935.1 of Musca autumnalis. NCBI lineage: Eukaryota > Metazoa > Arthropoda > Insecta > Diptera > Muscidae > Musca > Musca autumnalis. Next base: position 26,275,877 of record NW_027412088.1, read on the forward strand.
ATCAACTCCAAATTGTGTGAAACACATTTCGTCCAAACATTCTTGGGGTCTAAAAGCATTATTTCAATGAGGCACATTTTGCCCGTATGAAAGGGTATATAGCCTCGTTAGCATAAATGCTGAGGGTATAAACACAAACATCATCTTTATTGGATCGAAGGAATGGGTTTAAATGCTGATGAAAAGATCGGATCTTTCGCGGCTTCGTTTGAACCAATGCAAAAGATGACATGAAATCACATCATCGCGTAGAACCCTTTCCTTAAAATTTTGCTGGGCACCTATTATAGATGCGGAGATATTCGCTTTGAAATAAAAGGGTATAAAATAGTCACATTTTAAACGCCTCAATGATTTATTTGTGATTGCTACACATTTGTTGTTGTATTTTAATTTGAACTCTTTTTAATCATTACAGGGAGTCACTTTCGAGTCCCTTTCTGATCATACAGCGACTTAATCAGTTTTTGATTACCAAAAGGCCTCTAAAAAGACTCCACAGTGTGCTTTAAAAAAAAACGATCGTCCAAATGCTAGCTGGGCAATCTCAATGTTTACTTTTCACTTGTGAGGACGTCCTATAATATTTTAAGTTCATCTATTTTATCTAGGCTTTGGTGAATCAACGCTTTTATTAATGTACATTAGGGCGGCCCAAAAAAGAAAAAACAATTTTTTTTCCATTTGATCCAAAAACCTTATATATGAAATTTTATGGCGATCGGTTAACGTTAACCCGTGCCAGCTGAGCGATCTTTTTTTTCGATCTTTGTTTCTATAGTAATTTGTCCCATACAAATTACTATGGAATCAAAGGTGAATTTTCACGGTATTTCTCTAAAGGACGCAAATTATGGGTCAATCGATGAAAAATTTATCAGTTCATTGTTGTGGCTTAAAAACGAATAATACAAAAAATAGACGTTTCAAAAAAAATTTTGGGCCGCCCTAATGCCCCACTGTAGATGTCTTAATTAATCATAAGGTAAAAGTAAAACTTTCCAAGGCAAATCTTTATTGGAACATTCTCGATACAAACCACACACTGATTGTTCCCTTTCTTAGTTGGCCAACTCTAAAACCATCACACAAAAACATAAGTTTACCTTAACGATTGTCGATCTGTGCCAATATGAAATTCTCATCACGATCGATTAGCAATTTTTTGACAAAATGTTAAACAGTTAAACAAGCAACAACAAGACTCGAATTGTTTATGCAAATAAAAAAAATAAAATAAACAAATGCAAACAAAAACGAGAATAAGGCAACAAAGAAAGCACAAGTTAATCGAACAGAACTGCTAATCAATCGGCGAGGGCAAAGAGGTGGGTTTTCTAAAACTGTTTTTTTTTTTTTTATTTAAATTAAGAACTGGTTTTGTAGAGAAAGAAGTTTTTTTTTTACAGTTCTTGTAATCGTAACAATGGTCAACTTTTACTTTAGGTAATTTTACGGCAATTATCACATTTTATGATAGAGAGAGGTGAGGCATTTGGCGGAACCCTTTCCCATATCCAATTCCTCCTCTTCCACCGACAAAGAATTGGCGCAAGGAAAATTGCTGACTTTTATGTAATTTTTATATTTATAATTTGATTTAATTTTAATAAGTAATACAACGAAATTCCACTTGCTTAGTTTTTCGCCTGTGGTTAAGTGGCTAAAGAAATATTACAAAAAACAAGCATATTAGCTGTTTAGGTGGACTCTGGATTTCTTATAGAATGGTTTTCTTATTTGAATCGAAAACGTTTAATAAATGCATCTGTCTATTAATATTACATTTAATAACAAATAAATACACAATTGTTTTTTTAATTTTTGTTTATAGATTGTATTTTTTATTTAGATTCACAAAAGATCACTTGTTTTCTATAGCTTATAATGGAACAGCATTAATATGAAGTATCTATCCACTACTACTTTTCTCCGGGGTTTCTTTAAAATCTAATGAGAATTAAATGCAACAACTTGATTAAACTCTGGTTCTTTGTGTGTGTTTGTTTGTTAACCTAACAGGGATATCTCATTTGTTTTACCTTTTTTATTTTAAAATCTACAATGTAGTTTTTTTATTTATTTTTTTTTTTTAATATCTTCTCTCTGTTTTTACAACAAAAAAGACTTATGCTCCTGCATTAAATAAAAGGAAACTTATAAAAAAATTGGAGGGCGTTTAACTTATTTAATCAGTAGCATCAGACTTGGCCACGGAGAAAGGTTCAGCAACTGGCAAAGAACCACACTTGGCAATTACAACATCCTTGACGGGACGATCACGACCATCGGTGGCGCTATTTTCAATCTTGCGCACAACATTCATGCCAGACAACACCTTGCCAAAGACAACATGACGGCCATCCAACCAGGAAGTTTGTTTAGTGGTAATGAAGAACTGGGAACCATTGGTATCCTTGCCAGCATTGGCCATAGACAACCAACCAGCACCATAATGCTTCAGCTTGAAGTTCTCATCTTCGAAACGTTCACCATAGATGGAACGACCACCGGTGCCATCACCACGTGTGAAATCACCACCTTGGATCATGAAATCTTTGATGACACGATGGAATTTGCTGCCAGCATAGCTAGAATTGAAAAAAAGAAAGAAAAACATAAATTAGAATTGTTATCTCTATTACTTTGCTGTTAGTTAAACAAATTGAAATTGATTGGAACACAAAGGAAATCTTGAAGCAATTTACTAAATTAGTTTAAATGTTTAGACACATTTGGAGAAAACGTAAAAATGATTTATGAGGAAATGTGATTTCTTACTTCAGGTTAGAAATGACCAAACTAAGTGGTTTGGCGGAGTAAGGGGAGAAATTACTAAATTATGGAAACTAAGCCCCTTTCACTGACATTATCTCGGTAAAATGTTCAATACTGTTGTTGTATTGCCATAGCAAATATGTTTATACATAAATTTTTGAATTTAATGATTGTATCCCACATTTTATCAACTTCGTAAACACTAAACAATTTTCTCCGGGGACAAGTTAATACTTCCTGAAATGTTGACCTAAAAGCTCCAAAAAAAAAACTGCCAGTACTAACTAAAACAACTGATTGAGTATCCGATATGGCGGAAACATTGCACATCCTAACAGTTATTCCAAAAGTACATCAACTGTAAATAAGGTCCATATTAAACAACACGTTCGGGTACCTCTCTCACAAAAACTCAAAATACTCATTTAAGTGCAGGGTGACTTCCGAAACGTCACTTGCTTTGTAGTCGTGCATTAGAAATTGCAGTAGTGGGGAACTCGATCTAATAAACCCTTGTTTAATGCATGACTACAAGGCAACTGATGTTTCGGAAATCAGCCGCATTTTATGGGCTGTCCGACGTCCTGTTTTACAGCTGTATAATTTTTTGTTTGTAAGTCCATGCAACGAAATAAACTAGCTGATTGCACATCGTAATATTTCTCTCAAACATAAATAAAGTTCAAAGACGGCCTTTATCGGACAACTGCTTCCGGTACCTTCCGCAAAAAAATTTCGCTTAAGTGCAGTTTAAGAACTCTTCTAGTAGTTTTTCGGGGACAAGTCCATACTACCTGACGTAATGATTCAAAAGCTCTAAAAATTCCACGGTGACAAACTAAAATGGATGATTGGCCTATGTCGGTTTCAAAATGGACTATGTCGGTAATAATGTCTACAACATTATGTGCTAAGGAAAGATCGCACCAGAAGTGGAGGTGGTGGATTAGCTTTCCTATTGCACCAGTCTGTCCAATACAGACCTATCTCGCTTGAGCCTGTCTCTAGTGACCCGTACATGGAATGTATGGGGGTAGCAGTCAGGTGTGGAACTGCCGAGATAGAGTTGCTGAACGTATACATCCCGCCGAGAAATAGCTGTATCTCAGATCACGTGCATAACATTAGCCCGCTTTTGGAAGGTCATAATCGTCTGGTCCTGGGGGTCTTTAATGCGCATCATGAGATGTGGCATTCGGCCCTCGGAAACGACCAGAGAGGTACAGCGCTGGCTGAGCAGATTGACAGCTCTACGTTTTGCACGGTCAATGATGACGCCCCTACCAGAAATGGAGGATAGTGTCACAGCTCGCCAGACATAACCATCGTGTCACCTGGTCTGACAAATGACGTTACCTGGCAACCCGTCATTTCCCGTCATAATTGTATCCATTAGCAGACCACCCGATTTCATTACCTCTGAACGCCGCACATTCGTCAAACATAAGAAAGCTGATTGGCCAGGTTTCAGAGAGTTCACCAATCACCGCTTCAGAGAACTGTCCAATCCTTCTGATGTTCGGGTAGCGGAAAGGATGTCCCGAGACATCATCACTGCTGCAGCCGCTCGCAATAATCCTGCTGGTCGAATACCCGAAGTAAGACCAAACTTCCGTGCAGAGGCGACGGGATTAGCAAATGAGCATGATGAGCTTCGCCGAACCAACCCCAATGACCCCAGAGTCAGGGAGCTGACACTGGAAGTTAACAGGCTGGTCGGCGAGCACAAGCGGAACAAGTGGTTAAATCATCTAAAGAGTTGCAACATTGAAGCCGGTGAATTGTGGGCAACGGTTAAGTCACTCTCGAACCCTGGAAGAAGGGAAGATAGGACCTCAGTCACGTTTGGCGACGTTACGTTGACTGACCCGAAGAGGTGCGCAAGTTATTTCAATCGACAGTTTGTCTAGCATCCCGAGAGAGACAGGGCGAAGAGAAGAGTATTACGTCGCATCAGATCTCTTCCTGCCGAGGAGGAACCACCACAGTTTACAATGGATGATGTTGCCAATGCCATCAGGAACGCTAAATCATCCAAAGCGTTGGGCCCTGATAGAATCTCCATGGTAATGCTGAAGCAGCTGGATGAGCCGGGAGTGGAGTATCTCACTAAAGTTCTCAACTTGTCGCTATCCACCCTCATTGTTCCCGAAGTCTGGAAAATGGGCAGGGTGGTCCCACTACGGAAGCCCGGCAATGATGCCAACAAAAGTGAATCGTACAGGCCGATTTCGCTTTTGTTTCCCGTAGCAAAGACCTTTGAAGCCTTAGTCCTCCCTAGTATCAGAAATAGCTATCAAGTTGCCGATCATCAGCATGGATTCCGTAAGCAGCACAGCACGACTGCACGCCATTACCACACATATTTGTCAAGGACTCAACCAGAGACGGCCGTGCGATAGAACAGTGATGGTGGCTCTTGACTTATCAAAAGCCTTTGATACAGTCAGGCACTCCACGCTGTTTGAGGACATTGAGCAGACAACCCTCCCGCAAAGCTTGAAACGTTGGATAGTCAATTATATGTGTGGACGCCAGTCGTACGTGGAATTCAGGAACAAGAAGTCCAAACCCCGTAGAGTGAAACAGGGTGTTCCCCAAGGTGGGGTGATATCTCCGGAACTGTTTAACCTCTACCTCTCCTGTATTCCGCCCCCTCCAGACGGCATCGAGATCGTAACGTATGCGGATGATTGCACGATTCTGGCGTCGGGTACCTATCCTGATGACATCTGTGAGAGACTGAACAACTATTTAACCGATCTTACCACCTTTTTCAATTCGAGGAATATGCAGATTTCCGCCACAAAATCAACAGCCACTCTGTTCACCACATGGACAGCGCAGTTTGGAAGAGAATTGAATGTCGTGGTCGACGGTAGCAGAATTCCGACCACAAACTGTCCCAAAATTTTAGGGGTCACATTCGACACTACTTTCACGACGTGCGCGCACGCCACAGCTATCTGCGACAAACTGAAAAGTAGGAACAAGATACTCAAGTCCCTAGCCGGCAGCACTTGGGGTGCAGATAAAGAAACCTTGTTGACCACATATAACGCGATAGGTCGGTCTGTGGTAAGCTATGCGGCGCCAGTCTGGTCCCCGAGATTATGTGATACGAATTGGAAAAAGATTCAAACTTGCCAGAATGCCGCCCTGAGAACAGCAACAGCGTGCCTCCTCTAATCTTCAGTGGACCATCTACATGAGGAGGCAAAAATTCTTCCAGTAAAGCAACACAATGAGATGCTTTCGTTGCAGTACCTGCTTGTATGTTACCGTGTGAGCCATCCCAATCACCATCTTGTGTGTGGGCCCGGCACATACAAACAGATCAGGAAGGATATCCATGCTCTAGAGGGAGAGGTCCAACGATACAGGAAAGAACCCCTAGATCAACAAGCGTATCAAGCAGGTTTAAATAGTATTCACACGGATGCAGTTGCCAAGGCCTTAAGCATTTATAGTGTGAATAAAGTCCTCGAAATACATCCCCCATCTATTGCAGCTGAGGAGCGTCAGCTGCCACGACAAACTAGAGTAGTTTTCGCTCAACTACGCTCGGGATATTGCAGTCGCCTAAATTCTTATTGGGCGGAAATCGACCGCGCCGTGCAAGACATCTGCCCAGTATGTGGCATGGGCCCGCACGACACAAAACACCTTTTCAACTGCCCAGTCAACCCTACTCATCTAACTCCAGTGGATGTGTGGTTACATCCCATCGAAGCAGCCACCTTCTTGGAACTGGAGATAGACCCAGAGCCATGTTTGTTTTCTAGAGGAAGTCAATACTTTCTGAGATATGGGCCCCAAAATGTCCCAATATTTTAGGCCACTCTTTCATACAGCTCTTGCACCAAAATTTCTAGTAGTCTTTGAGGTTTGTTTGGCGATGGTATAATTTTATTCTCCATTCTTCTCCCAATAATGGGCCGAACTTCCAAAACTACCGCCCAAGTGGTATTCTTGCAATATAAGAATAATTAAGTTTTTTCCGTGGTCTGTGTTGTTTAAAGTTTTTTTTTTTTTTTTCTTTTTGCAACCATAGGCTGTCGCAGCTGTCGGCAAAGCCGACTGAATCTATTTTACTTATTTCTCAGTGAAATTGCTGTGTTGCGGACTCTGACTAATGGAAAACGCATTTTATTTACATTGTCGGATATGTTCATGGGGTATATTCCATTCTTACAGTCGTTTTTTTTTTACTCGCTAATTTTTCATCAAAAGATCAATATTTATCATAAAAATAAATGGTTTTGGTAAAAGTTCACTAACATAGAAACTTAATTATGACAACCTATATCTGCACCAATAATTTGCGAAATGTGAGAAACCAGTTTTCGATAATGTATTCCGTAGAAAGATAATGATACAAACAAGATACATACTAAAACTTCCATATTATATTTACAGTTTTATTTGTTTCTATTAATAAACGAAAAACACTAGACTACAAATTATCACCGTCGAAAGCCCTATTCGCCAAACCACACATTAGTCTAGCAGGGCTTCTACTGATATTCCTAGATGTTTCAACCATGTGCCAATGTAAGCCCTTTTAAAGACTTTAAATCTGTACAAGATTAAAAGCATAGATTCATTCGCTTTGAGATAAATAAGCTAACATTAACAGAAATATAGGTGTCTTATTCTACTGACGTGGAGTGTATGATAGTTTCTGCTAAGAACGAATAAACTGAGATGATTCTTTTAGGCTAATGCGTAAAGGTAATGTCACATTAGGCAAATATTTGCTCCAGCGACAGGCAGTGCGCGATTACCGAGAGCATACATTTCAATGCATTATTTACGCTGACTTGCTGTCAGTAAGCGCACACTGCAGGTCGCTGGGGCAAATATTTGCCTAATGTGACCTTATCTTAAGTCTATATGGCTCTGATACTAGCTGGGATCATCAATGTATTGTATATGTATACCCTGCAACTTTACCCATTTCCATAAAAAAACCAACACTGGTTCTTCTTTGACATTTTCTGTCATAACTAGTATTATTTTTTAACACACGATTTTCATCTTTTCAACTTTATTTTATCCAAAAAATCAAAATAAAAATTGCTAAGAGTAAATTTGCTTCTTGTCTTCTTTGAAAAATCGTCCACGTGGGTTAGAGCATAGACACTTGCGGCACTCACATTAATAAATATACACACAATTTTCATGCTTAGCCATCACCACCACCTTGCCACTGATGCCATTCATGAAAATTGTCAAAATTTTATAAATATAACTGCAGACGGACCTTAACATTGTACATGAATACTATATCTATTACACGGGTTTTTGTGTAATAAAATTGAAAAGACAAAACAAACAACAATTTTTTTTAAATGCTACATTTTATCATCGCACTCTTAGAAGAGATGGGCAACTGGGTGTGTTTGTGTGATAAGAGATTTGTGACCTAATTTATATTTTTGACATTTCTATCAATGTGTGCTCGTATGTACAGTACATACATGTTCTTCACTTTCATTGAAATATACTAGAGATACACTTTGTGATGAGGATCCGATTTTTTGGGGGAAATTTAATAATGTAAAGAAGATCAATGACAAGATAGTCTAATCAGTCTGTACTTCTATGTTTAATGTAATCTTTTTGGTCGCGGAGCTGAGTTACACTCAAGAAGCACACCCGTCTTGCATTAAATGTCCGACTTCGATTCGCAGGCAAGTCAACTTCACATTTTCAACGATGGTAAAAATACTTCGCAGCATAATGTTGGCGACATCTCCTGAGTATTTAAGCCATGTAAAACTTCTCAACAAGTGGTGTATTAAGACACGTTGTTCGGACTTGGCAAATCATCTTTTAGGGAAACTGATCAGTAATGTCTTCACTAATATAGGAGGTCTTCAACGCATATACATATATTATTGTACCGTTCTCTATGGGTCTTCTCCTCCCACAAAGCTGAGTAAGATTTATAGTAAATGCGACGCCAGTCTCATATCAGATAAGATCATTAGAGGCCAATAAAAGTTCGATTTCAAGACTGATAAGTTTCAAAAAGTATTCTAAACAAGTAAAAAAGTATCAGTTGGCTTTGCCGACAGAGATAACCCTCAGCCTGTGTGAAATGGAACATTCATCTATTGACAATATCGAATCGAATACCGGCTACGCAACCAAAATCCCTTTCCCCAATAATTAAGTATTAGGGGATTTTCAGATTTTGTGGCCCTTTTTGGACGTATGAACTCGCCGACAAAAGCTCAAAAGTATTGCGGAGGAGGTACTTGAAGGAATGGATAGACATAGTTCATTTTGGAAGTGGACCTTATTTTGGTAGTAATGTCTTTTCGATAGATAGTGCGTCCTCCAGTCATTTCAATTGTTCACCGTATAACTTAGTTTTTTCGCCGCTATGTCAAGAAGCATGAACTTGCCCATCTCTGTAAACAGGATCACATGGAGAAGCATCGGTATAAATTTCCAAAGGATCTTCGAACCCTATGGAGAAGACAGATATGGGCCATTCTCGAAGTTAAACTAAATTTGAAGATAATTTCAAGATTGTCTTGCGTACCATTTTAGTGAATATTTTTGGACTTTTGAGGGGGAGGTACCGGAATGGGTGGACCGATATAGTCCTTCTTCGAACTTAAACTAAGTTTGGACAAATGTTATCGAAATCGAATATTTTCGAACTTTTGTGGGGGAGGTACCGGAAGGAGCTCGGTTCGAGCTCTCCAGCCACTACATACGGTGCCATAGGGGGTTTTACAACTTTCGGGTTGTTTTCTCAGGAAGTATGAACTTGCCCTGAAAAAAAGTTATACCGTCGTAATGAGGGCAGCGAATACAAGTTGTTATAACAAAAATCAAATCGATTCGAGAGCATGTCTTAAACTGAACTTATCCGAAAATTTGTGTGAGAGATAGTTGAAGCAATGGATCGTTGGAGTCCATATTAGAACCTCATTTAGGTCTGGTAGAAATTTCACGACGTGCAAGGTATGCACCAAAACGGTTACTCCTTTCAAGAGTTATCGTGCGCACAATTTTTTCGAACATTTTTGAACTTTTGTGGGGGAGGTACCCAAAGGAGTGGACCGATATGGCTCATTTTCGAACTTAAATTAAGTTTGGACAAAATATTACGAAGGTCACATTTTGGACCGAATCGGTTAATCTGTTCAAGAGTTATAATGCGCTTCAGCCACTACAAATGGTGACATAGGGCTCTTTATTCGGGAAGTATAGACTTGCCCTTGAAAAAACTTGTACCACCGTAATGGGAGCAGCGAATACAAGTTGCTACAACAAAAATCAAAGCGATTCGAGAGAAGATCTTAAACTGAACTTTTCCGAAATTTTGTGTGAGAGATAGTTGAAGCAATGGATCGTTAGAGTCCATACTCGAACTTGATCTATGTCTGGTAGAAATTTGACGAGGTGCGAAGTATGGACCAAATCGGTTACTCCCTAAAATTTGTCCGAACATTTTCGAACTTTTGTGGGGGATGTACATGAAGGAGTGGACCGGTGTGGCCCATCTTCGAACTTAAATAAGTTTGGGACAAAAATCACGAAGTCCGAAATTTGGTTGGAATCGGTTGATCCGTTCGTGAGTCATCGTGCCCACCAGCCAGACAGACGTACGGACATGTCTAAATCGACTCCAAATAGTTTAAGACTAATTTCGTCCAAACACACTTGGGGTCTAAAACGGCTATTTCAATGAGACATATTTTTGGTCGTATAAAAATGTATACACCCTCGTTAGCCTCAAGGCTGAGCGTATAAAGAATACCTGTAAGCCTTCTCTTCTTTTTGGGCCTTCTAATAAAATATCTATTGGTCTTCTGACAGAAGATTTATAGGTTAGTCATCTCGTAGAAGAGCGGCATGCCTTCTCATAAAAGATCATTCTGCCCATTTCATAGAAGATGATTTGTACTTCTTCAAATTTTAAAAATACGACGTTATCCTGTCGCATGCTCAAACTTATCGAAATATTTAACAGAAAATATGTCCGACTCTCTCTCTCTCTCTCTCTCTGTGCATCTCTATTTTAAGGGACGGGGCCAAAAGCCTGCTACTCGAACAAAGTTATACTTTTACATTTGTAAGTTTCAGCCTTTCGCCGGGATTTTAAACATATACATATGTATATTAGGCCGGGGCGATTTGTGTGGAAGGAAAAAACCTTGGTCGGCCCTTCGCGTTTCTGATTCCTGGGATTGAACTGAGCAAAAAAGTCCACTGGACCATACGTCAACGATGAAAATCGAGCCTCCCGATTTTGACTTGAAGTTTTTTATTTGAGTTTTTTGGATATTTTTGCATATAACAGTCAAACTATTGAGATTTGCTATCCAACAAAAACACCAAAATTGTAGCCAACACAATAATTAAAATTTCTCTAGTGTACCGCAAAAGTATTGGAATGCTCCGCAGTTTTGGACTTGATAAAGTGCACATTTTTCGGAAAATATCGATAATTGACATTGTGTTTCAATAGTTGACCAGAAACATATTCAAGCGTTCTGTTACAAATTTTTATCGTGTTGGGGTCCATGGAACACGAAAATGCCTTTGCTTCGTTTGGGTATATGTTGTTGTATTCAGGGCGGTAAGAACTATCTGTGGAAAACATTTCAAAGAAATGGGGAGGTCGCGCCTATTCCCGATTTTAACTCTATGTTTAGTATTTTTATTCATATATGTAGCTATTTCGTTTGTTACGTTCTTCAAGAAGGCACTCCCCTTTAACCTATTTTAAATCCTTTCATAATTTTCACAAGACAAAGGGCCAAAGTTGGTTGTTAGCATCACTGCTGAGTTGGCTGACTTTGTTTTCATGTTTCTGACAAACAAAAATATAAACACTCAACAACAGTCAATGTACTCAATATGCTATCGTGTACATTATCCGTCATTGTACTGTTATCTACAGTCAAGAATCTTTTAAAGTGCTGTAAGGCACGACAGAAGAAAGAAACTACACAAAAACAACACACAATAGCAGCTTGAGTCTCAATTAAAACTAACCTAAAAACCACACAACAACATACCGAAGTCATTTGTTATAATTAATGTGTCAACCATCTTTTTTTTAATTCTCTTCACTTCTTATTCTATCCACCCTGTTCTGTTTTTCGTTTACTTTAAAGAAAGAAATTCTTGAATATAACTTACCCTTCTCCAGCGGGTTTGTCAGCCAATTGTTTGAAGTTCTCGACAGTTTTGGGTACGGTTTTACCAAACAAACCGATTTCAATGCGACCGGCCGGTTCATTACCAATTGTTATGTCAAAGTAAACCTAATGCAGCGGGGAGCAGCACATGCAAAAAAAAGTGGAGGCAAGGGAATTGTCATTATCAACATCATCATCATCAGTAGCCGCAGCACAAACAATGGAAAGAAAACACATATACACACAATTTTTGTTATTAGAACATTTGCCAAAATTTTTTAAATTTATTATTTGCAAAAAAAGTTTGTAGAGCTGAGAAGGAAGGGTGTGAAGAAAGACATCCCCAATCACTAAACAGTTCATCAATAATATTTTTAATATTTAATTTTTTTGCACTAATGTTGCTTTCAAAGAATCCCCCATTTTGATTTCGTTCTTACCTTTTCGGTTACTTTGGGTCCTTTATTATCATCAGCATTTACAAAAGTGGTAGCCACTGATGCCACTAGGCACAAAGACAAAAACAATTTCATTGTGTTCAGGTTCTTCGATAGAATTTTGATTTTGTACGTCCGGCGCAATAACTTTCTGTGTCCAGTATCAACTAACGACTGTTTTGTTTCTTTCCAAAACCCTCTACGTTTAACAGTGAATTTTCCCCAGTTTATCTTCTCGTACAGATAACAGTCGTCAACTGTTATACTCTTCTTGTCCATATTCATCTTCCATGTGTTGGAAGAGTTCGACTAGCTTTGAGTTGGGGCAGTCTATTGCATTGTGACACGTAATTGTTATAAAAATTGAAAGAAATGATTATTTTTCTTTTTTCAGCGAGAATGAAAGAAACCACTAGAGATTCTATGTACAACAGAGATGGGAACGTTGAATTATCGAATATAATACTGGAAATTTGACGTCTAATCGTATGATTTATTATGTCTGGCGGCGGTATATAACTGAGGAAAAAATCTATAATAATACCCCGTTTGTACAAGTTAACACATAATATGTTGTTGACCCAATAAAACATAATTTCATTAAAGAATAATTCTCAACTCAGCAACAATAAAGTTGCAATTTCTGTTTATTCAATTCCAATGAAATTGCATTGCAGACATTCGTCTGTCCCAAATATTCCCAACATTCAATTCCGATTAATTATTCTAATAAACCCAAAAAATACATTTCCGTTGCTTTGCAAATATTTCGTCTGTCCGATTATTTCAATAAACCAAAAAAATACAATTTCCGGTAGTTGACTTCGTCAGCCAATGCAACGCTTGGCGCGTGCAGACCAAATTCACTAGAATTTTCTTTTTGGTAACAACAACTCATTAAAAGCTGAGTGGCATGATTTCAGGGAAAATCAAAGTGTTAAACAAGCAAATATTTGTATTCCAATTTATGATTGTAAAATAATTTTAAGACAAACAAACAGTTTTTTAATTCGCAAAAGGGAGCAGTGGAACTTTCGATAAGTTTCACAAAGATAAGTTCAATTTTGATAATTGAACTTCGGTAAAAAGAGGGTCCGCGGTCCTTTTCGATAAAGTACCGCGTACAGATCTAGTAGATTTTAATTTTTTTAAGACCTTAACTCCCAAAGGTCTAACTTATATAACCGGATTTAACAAACCGACTGGGTTTTAAATGTCAATTCCATTGCTTATATTTCAAATAAATCCTTATAAAGAAGGTTAACCCTGCAAAAAGCTCTAATTTAAACAGCATATAAGATAGCTACGAAGTACATGACAACATAATTTCGGTCAATCCCACGGCAGCGGGTTCTTTCGTACCGGATTGACCCGAAACCATAGTGTTTCGGCCAGCGGCTGCCAACCCAGCATCAAACCTACGGTTCTATGTATGTAGGTTTTTATGCTGTTACAACAACAGCATAATTTCGGTACTGTTAACATGGCTTATAAATTGATTTGATTACATCGACGAGTTTTTTTTAATAGCGTAAAATATTATATAGAAGTCTTATCAGATCTTAGATTAGGTATATGGATTTGGATACCCTCTTTTGTATATCATTCTGTCTATCAAGTACCCCAAGAAGTGTTTCTTCCGTATATAGAAGACCTCAAGAAGTCTTCTTCCGTATGTAGAAGACCTTAAGAAGCCTTCTTCATTCTAAAGAAAACCTCAAAAAGACTTTTTCAGTCTATATAAGACCCCAACAAGCATCCTTCTTTTTATAACATACCTCAAGAGAACTTCTTTTTTCTGTAGAAGACCACACGAGATCTTTTTGTATAGATGACTTTTTGTGCAATAGAAGACCTTACAAGGCCGTTTCATTTATGGAAAACATCACGGGGTTTTCTACCTTTTATTGAAGGGATCTTCTTCTGTCTACTGAAGGCGGACTCAAAAGCGTTCTTATTTCTATAGAAGGCTTAAAGAGGTTTTCATATTTCTATAGATGACCTTGGGGTCAAAGGTGTAGTGATGCGTACATATCTCATATGATAATATAAAGCCTCTCCTACATTAATGTCAACCTCCCCGACCAGTGGCGGACCCTGCTGTTTTGCAGAAGAGGCTCTGAAGTCCGATTATTGGCGGAATAACCATAACATCTGTTTCTAAGAGAAAATGTTTAGAAATCGCATCATAATTATGGCAGGTTCGGAGGCCTGAAATTACAAACAACAAATCCAAATACAAGATAGCAGCCCTATCACCGAACTAGGTATCGTTGGTCTATTTGATGACGAACAAAGGCTATGTTAAAAGGATACGATTTGCACAATGGAATGTCAGAACGTTCTATCAATCTGGGAAATTTGCTGAGCTGTCAAAAGAATGTGATCGATTGAATATCAGTGTCTGTGGTCTCAGCGAAGTCAGATGGAATGGATGTGGCGAGGTACGCAATAGAAAAGGTGATATACTACTGTACTCCGGAATGCCGACCCAAGATGAGAACCACATAAGAGGCGTAGGGATATTTTTTACAAGGTCATCTCAAAAAGCCCTCTTAGACTGGAAGGCATTATCGGAAAGTATTATTACTGCCAACTTAAGAACTAAGTGTAATATAATTACTGTAATGCAGTGCAACGGTCCCACAGAAGAAAGCGATCTAACAGAAAAAGAGTCATTTTACAGTCAGTTGCGCAACCTACTTTCCTATATATATATATGCTCAAGTGGGACATTTTGAAAAAACGCTGAATATCAGCCAATACTACCAAGCTCAATTCCTCATCTCAAAAATACATCCCACAAATGCAGAGGTAAAAACAAAAAATCCTTCAATTGCTGAAATAGAAGAAGCTATTAATACCCTAAAACCCGGTAAAGCCCCAGGCAACGACGGTATTCCAGCAGAATGCTTTAAAGTCTGTAGCAATATAATGGCTGAAAAACTACACCCGTTATTCAAACAGATATGGGAGGAGGAAACTATCCCACAAGACTGGAAAGAAGCAATTATAGTGAAACTTCCTAAAAAGGGCAACAGAACAAAATGTGGCAACTGGAGAGGCATATCTTTACTGCCATCAACACTACAAATTTTCAACAAAATAATTTTAAATAGAATAGCCGAACTATTAGAAAAATTGTTGCGAAAAAACCAAGCTGGTTTCCGAGCAAGGAATTCATGCATCGACCACATATGCACAACAAGAATCATCATCGAACAATCCAAGTCTATATCTAGCATTTGTGGACTATGAAAAAGCGTTCGATGTCCTAAACAGAAAATACATATGGAGCTCACTTCTATCAAAAGGAATACCCAAGAAACTAGTGACACTTATAGAAAATAGCTATAATGGTACGACTTCCAGAGTGTTGCACGAAGGAGTCCTCAGCGAAGCGTTTTTTACAACCAGCGGAGTGCGACAAGGCTGCACATTATCACCGCTATTATTCGTCACAGTTCTTGACGCAGTGTTTAAAAATCTAGACTCAACACCATCTGGTCTAAATTGGAATTTGTTCAAAAAACTTGGGGATCTGGAGTATGCAGACGATGCCGTTGTACTTACAACAACATACTCAGATATGCAAAACAAGTTACTCAACCTGTCACAGGAATCATTGAAAGTTGGTCTGAAAATAAACTGCGGTAAAACAAGAACTATGAGGATAAATGCCAATAATAACAACCCGTTTATGATATATGGAGAAGCAATACAGAATGTGGACCGTTTTGAATATCTTGGTAGCATTTTATCAACAAAAGGAGGTACCATGGAGGACGTTGATAACCGTATTAGAAAAGCCCAAGGAACGTTTGCGTCGCTGAAAAACATTTGGTCATCTGAGACATTAAATATAAAAACAAAAATTAATATCTTCAATTCTTGCGTGAAATCTACGCTACTGTATGGATCCGAGACATGGCTTAGCAATACCACAATAACCAATAAACTTCAAGTATTTATAAACAGATGTCTTCGCAATATATTAAAAATATGGTGACCACAAACTATATCTAACGAACGTCTCTGGAATATAACAAATCAACAGGAAATAAAATCTGCAATCACTCAAAGGAAATATGGCTGGCTCGGCCACACTCTAAGAAAAAGCAAAACTGATATTTCCCACTCAGCTCTCCATTGGAATCCCCAAGGACCACGCAATAGAGGCAGGCCGAAAACAACATGGAGAAGAACACTAACAACAGAAACCAACTTATCAATCGATCAATTAAAATATATAGCAAATGAATGGAGAATCTTTGTAAATAGACTAAGTTTATAATATGTTACACGTTTATAAACATGTCATAATAAATAAATAAATAGATGACGTTAAGAGATCTTCTTCTTCCCATAAAGGCATGAAGTCGTCTTCTGACTATAGAATACCTCAATGAGTCTCGTTTGCCCATAGTAGAATTACAGATTAACTTACGAGGTTTTCATTATGGCTATAGAATACCTCAAGAGATAATTTGCAGTATAAAGAAGAGCTCAAGAAGTCTTCTGCAGTCTACAGAAGACTTCAAAATGTCATATCCAGTATATAAAAAAATCAAGAGGTTTTAATCGGTGTATATAAGGCTTGAGGCCTCCTTCGGTACACAGAAGAACTTCTTCGGTCTGCAGAATATCTTAGGTCTATAGAATATCTCAAGGGGTCTTCTTCGTTATATTAAGAGTTTTTTTTCGGTATATAGAACTCATGGCTTCTTCTTCGGTCTAAATGAGACCTGATGGTATCTTCTTTGATCTACAAAAGACTTCAATAGATAATATCCAGTCTATAGAAGACTGAAAAGGGTACTTTCCGGTCTATAAAAGACTTCAAGGTTTCTGCTTCTGTCAACAGAATACCTCAGAAGATCCATATCCGTTCTATACAAGATCTCACGAGGTCTTCTTCGGTCGTTTTATGGAAAACATCACGAGGTTTTCTACCTTTTATTGAAGGGATCTTCTGTCTACTGACGGCGGCCTCAAGAGCCATTCTTATTTCTATAGAAAACTTAAAGAGGTTTTCTATAGATGACCTTAAGAGATCTTCTTTTTCCCATAAAGACCTGAAGTCGTCTTCTGACTATAGAATATCTCAATGAGTCTCGTTGGCCCATAGAAGAATTACAGATGACCTTACGATATTTCCTTCTTGCTATAGAACACTTCAAGATGTCATATCCGTTCTATAAAAAAATCAAGAGGTTTTTTATTGGTGTATATAAAGCTTGAGGCCTGCTTCAAGACGCCGTAGAACTTCTTCGGTCTGCAGAATATCTGAGGTCTATAAAAAAGATCTACAAAAGACTTCAATAGATCATTTCCAGTCTATAGAAGACTTAAAAGTGTGCTTTCCGGTCTATAAAATACTTCAAGGTTTCTGCTTCTGTTCACAGAATACCTCAGAAGATCCATATCCGTTCTATACAAGATCTCACGAGGTCTTCTTCGGTCTATAAAAGATCTCAAGGTGTCTGTTTGGTATATAAAATACCTCAAGAGGTCTTCTGCCCATAGGAGAACTCACGAGGTCTATAGAAGACCTACAGAGGTATTCTTCGGTCTCCAGAAGACCTCGGGCTATAAAAGACATAGGACAATTACAGCCAACAGAAGACCTTAATATGTCATTTCCAGTCTATACAGGACTTCAAGAGGCCGCCTTCAAGAGGTGTTCTTCGGTTTACAGAGGACTTCAATAGGTCATTTCCAGTCTATAGAAGATTGTAAGAGGTCAGAAGATCCATACCTCGGAAGAATACCTCAGAAGATCCATATCCGTTCTATAGATGATCTCATGAGTTCTTCCTCGGTTTATAAAAGATCTCAAGATGTCTTCTTCGGTCTAACAAAATGTTTCAATGCATTTTCTTCGGTATATAGAAGGTTTCAAGAGGTCTTCTTCTGTCCATGGGAAACTCATGAGGTCTTTTTCGGTCTATAGAAGAGATCTTATTCGGTCAACCAAAGACCTCACGAGATATTCTTCGGGATATAGAAGACTTCAATTAGTTAGTAGTTAGTTTCATCCTACAGAGGACCTCAAGAGATCATTTCCGGTCTATAGAAGACCTCGAGAGTTCTTTTTCAGTCTATAGAAGACCACAAGACGCCTTTTCGCTCTACAGTTTATAAAATACTCAAGAGAAGGTCTATAAAATATCTCAAAAGAGTTTCTTCTGTATATAGAAAACCTCAATATGTCTTCTTCTGCCTATAAAAGAACTTATGAGATTTTCTTCTTTTAAAGATGTCTTCTTCTAAAGATGTCTCCTTCGACATCAAGAAGACATTCTTAGGTCTACAGAAGACCTCAAGTGGTCTCCTTGGGTCTATAGAGAACTCAAGAAGACTTCTTCGGTCTATAGAGACTTCAAGAGGTCTTCTTCGGCGTATAGAATATCTCAAATGATCTCCTTTGGTCAATAGAAGACCTCAAAAGGTCTTCTTCGGTCTATAGAAAACCTCTTGAAGTCTTCATTGCTCTATAGAAGAGGTCAAGAGATCTTCTTCGGTCCATAAAATGCCTTACGAGTTTTTTTTTCGTTCTATTGAAGACCTCAAAAGGTCTTCTTCGGTCTGTAGAAAACCTATATCGGTATTCTCCATTCTGTGGACCTCAAGAGGTCTTTTTCGGATTATCGAAGACCTCAAAGGGTCTGCTTTGGTCTATAGAAATACTCAAGAGATCTCCTTCCTTCTTTAGAAGACCTTAAATTGTTTTCTCCTGTCTACAGAATGCCTCAAGAGGTCTTCTGTGGTCTAAAGAATATCCAAAAGGTCTTCCTCGGTTTATTGAAAACCTTAAGAGATCTTTTTTCCACAGAAGACTTAGAGAATTCACGAGGGTTTCTTCTGTATATAGCAGACCTCAGAATACCCAAAGAGATCTTTTCGGCCTATAGAAGATCTAATGCTGGCTTCTTCGGTTCATAGAATGCCTCAAGAGATCTTTTTCGACCTGTAGAAGACCATAAGAAGTCTTCACGGGCTTTTTTTTATTATCACAAGAAGTCTTCCTCGTTCTTTAGAATACCTCAAGAGGACTTCTTCGGCCTTTAAAACACCACAAGTCCTCAGAGGGACTTTTTCTGTCTATAGAATACCATAGGTGACCTCAAGTGGTCATTTTCTTTGTATAAGAGACTTCAAGAGGTTTTCATCTGTATATAGCAGACCCCACGAGAATTTCTTCGGTCTATAAAAGACCTCAAGAAGTCGTCTTCGGTCTACAGAAGACCTACAGAGGTCTTCTTCTGTCTTTAGAATACCTCAAAAGATCTTCTTCGGTCTGTAGAAGATATCAAGAGGCCTTCTTCGGTCTACAGAAGACATCAAGAGGTCTTCTTTGACCTGTAGAAGAACTCAAATGGTATCCTTTGTTATATAGAAGACCTCAGTAAGGCTTCTGCGGCTTATAGAAGAGATTTTAGTCGGTCTATAGAAGACCTCAAGAGATCTTCTTTGGTCTATAATAGTCATCAAGAGGTCTTCTTCGGTCTATAGAAAATCTCAAATGATCTCCTTTCGAAGACATCAAGACGCTTCTTCTGTCTAAAGAAGACCTTAAAACGGCTTTTTCGGTTTATAGAAAGAAGTCCGACAAGAAGTCTTCATCGGTATTTATAAGACTTTAGGAAGTCTTCTTCGATCTTAAGAATATATCAAAAAGTCTTCTTCGGCCTTTAGAACACAAGTCTTCTTTGGTCTTCTTCGGTATTTAGACGACTCCAAATGGTCTTTTTCGGTCATAAGGCGACCTCAAATGATCTTCTTTGGTTAGACGAATTCAAGGTGCCTTCTGCGGTCTATAGAAGTCCTAAAAAGTTTTCTATCTATCCACAAGAGATCTCCGTCTATAGACGGTTCTTCGGTTCATAGAAGAAAGACATCAAGAGGTCTTTTTTGACCTGTAGAAGACCATAAGAAGTCTTCACGGGCTTTTTTATGACCACAAGAAGTCTTCCTCGGTCTTTAGAAGACCTCAAGAGGACTTCTTCGGCCTTTAAAACACCACAACAAGTCTTCAGAGGCACTTTTTCTGTCTTTAGAAGACCATAGGTGACCTCAAGCGGTCATTTTCTTTGTATAAGAGACTTCAAGAGGTTTTCATCTGTATATAGCAGACCTCACGACGATTTCTTCGGTCTATAAAAGACCTCAAGAAGTCTTCTTAGGTCTACAGAAGACCTACAGAGGCCTTCTTTTGTCTATAGAATACCTCAAAAGATCTTCTTTGGTCGATAGAGGACCTCAAGAAGCCTTCTTCGGTCTATAGAAGGCATCAAGAGGTCTTCTTTGATCTGTAGAAGGAAACAAGAAGTCTTCATCGGTATTTATAAGACCTTAGGAAGTCTTCTTCGATCTTAAGAATATACTAAAAAGTCTTCTTCGGCCTTTAGAACACCACAAGTCTTCTTTGGTCTTCTTCGGTATTAAGACGACTCCAAATGGTCTTTTTTGGTCATTAGACGACCTCAAATGATCTTTGGTTAGAAGAATTCAAGGTGACTTCTGCGGTCTATAGAAGGTCTCAAGAGGTCTTCTTCGATCTTTGGAAGACCATAGGCAGTATTCTTCGATCTTTAGAAGGCCTTAAGAGATCTTCTTCGGCCTTTAGAACGACACAAGTCTTCTTTGGTTTTCAGGAGGTCTTCTTCGATCTTGGAAGGTCACAACAAGTTTTCTTCGGTCTTTAGAACCCCTCAAGAGGTCTTCTGCGCCCTTTAGAACTTGTTTGGTCTTTAGAATACTTCAAAGGGCCTTCCCCGTCTTTAGTAGACCTCAAAAAATCACAGGAGGTTTTCTGTCTGTATAACACTCCAAGAGGACTTCTCCGTTATATAGAAGACCGCAAGACGCCATCTCTGGTGTAAAGAAGACTAGGTCTTATTCGACCAAGGAAAGACCGCAAGAGGTCTTCATATGCCAATACAAGATCTCAGGATGTCTATTGCTATCTTAAAAAGACTTCAGGAGGAAAAAATGGGTCTAAAGTTTGATCATTAAGTAGGTGATACCGCAAACATTTATCTCAGCATTTATGCTAACGAGGGTATATACACTTTCATACGGGCAAAATGTGCCTCATCGAAATAATGGTTTTAGATCCCAAGTATGTTTGGACGAAATGTGTTTCAGACAATATGGAGTTGATTTAGCCATGTCCGTCCGTCTGTCTGGCTGGAGCGCACGATAACCCTGGAACGGATTAACCGATTCGGTCCAAAATTTGGCTTTCGTGATATTTTGTGCAAACTTAGTTTAAGTTCGAAGATGGGTTATATCGGTCCAACCTTCCGGTACCTCCCCACAAAAGTTCGGAAATGTTCGGAAAATTTGTGAGCACGATAACTCTTGAAGGAAGTAACCAATTTGGTCCATACTTTGCACATCGTGAAATTTCTACCAGACTTAGATGAGGTTCCAATATGGACTCAATCCACTCCTTCGGGTACCTCCCACACAAAATTTCGGAAAAGTTCAGTTTAGGACCTGCTCTCGAATCGCTTTGATTTTTGTTGTAGCAACTTGTATTCACTGCCACCCATACGACGGTAGAAGTTTTTTCAGTATTCAGGCAAGTCCATACTTCCTGAGAAAATAGCCTGAAAGGTACAAAAACCCCTATGACCCGTGTGTAGTGGTTGGAGCGCAAGATAACTCTTGAACGGCCCGAAATTTGGCCTTCGTAATATTTTGTGCAAACTTAGTTTAAGTTCGAAGATAAGCCATATCGGTCCACTCCTTCAGGTATCTCCCCCACAAAAGTTCATAAATGTTCGGAAAAATTTTGCACACGATAACTCTTGATGGGAGTGACCAATTTGGTCTATACATTACACATCCTAATATATCTACCACATATAGATCAGGTTCGAATATGGACTATATTTGTCCACTCCTTCTGGTACCTCCCACACAAAATTTCGGATAAGTTCACTTTACCCTGCGTTTACAAATGACAGGACAGTTGACTTCATGTATTGATTGTCAAAATCCCACAACTTGCCTGTGTGACGTAGGCGTCCCGACAACTACAAAAACAGTTGTAAAATTTTGAATGAAAATCGTCGATTTATTTTTGTTTTCCGTTCACATATTTTGTTTTTGTTCATGTTCTTTTGTTTTCAACACATTTCAATCATTATCTCACTCATTTTTACAAAAATGTCAAAAATTTGTCTTCTCTAGTGCTGGGAGACAAACGACAAATGTATGTATGTGTTAGTAAATCAGAGTTGTATTTGAAGACAAACTGTCTGGTGTAAACGTCTAGTAAAGACCAGATATCGAATCACTTTGATTTTTGTTGAAGCAACTTGCTTTCGCTGCCTCAATTACGTTGGTAAAAGTTTTTTTAGGGGCAAGTCCATACTTCTTGAGCAAACACCCTGGCTGGAGATCCACTTCCATAACGGTCAATATCCATCTATTCCTTTAATATCTCCTCCGCAAAACTTTTGATCTTTAATCCTAATCATCACTTTTGTCGGCAAGTTTAAATGTCCAAAAAAGGCCACAAAATTCTGAAAACACCCCAGACATAGGCTGAGGGTATATCTCTGTCGGCAAAGCCGACTGATACTTTTTTACTTGTTCTGTCTTCAGAATATCTCAAAATCCTTCTACGTTCTTTAGAAGACATCAAGATTCTTCTTCGGTCTTAAGAAAACCGTAAATAGTCGTCTTCGGTCTATGAAAAGCCTAAAGAGGTGTTTTGGTATTAAATGCGTGCGTTAATGTGCCGAAGTATTCTGTCAATTTGCGAGAATACTAGGGGTCTGATTTGCTGCATATAAAAGACAACAGCGGTACTTGGTATATAAAAAATCACAGGAGGTTTTCTGTCTGTATAACACCTCAAAAGGACTTCTCCGTTATATAGAAGATCCCATGAGGCCACTGGTGTAAAGAAGACTAGGTCTTATCAAAGAAAGCCCTCAAGAGGTCTTCATATGCCAATAAAAGATCTCAGGATGACTATTGCTATCTTAACACGACTTCAGGAGGAAAAAATGGGTCAAATGTTTGATCCTTAAGTAGGTGATACCGCAAACATTTATCTGATTTGTCATTATTCACCTTCAATTAGATTAAAAGTCAATTCCATTCATTATATTATGTGTTATGCTATTATTTTATTTAAATTATTATTTTTGTTTTTTTTTTTTTTTTTTTAACATAAAATACCATAAATGTATGTATATTTTGTCGCATAAATTATATATTTGTTTGTTGATTTCAATAATTAAATTATTATAATAAATAAAATGTAATAGTTATGCATTCAGTTACACTCTTTGAAAGTAATAAATAATATTAATAAAAAAATCACTAAGCCTAGTTGTAATATTTGTATACAATAAAATAATTCATAATACCAATAATTATTTAAAACTATCTTAAATACTACTAAAATACAATTAGATTTCTATAATATAAGTTCAACACAATAGATTAATAATGAGAGTATATTTTTACTAATTCTGTAATATATAAAAAAGCTAATAAAAACACAAATACACATATAAATAATTTACAAAACTTTGTACAATTAGGAGGGAGGAAAGGAGGAGGAAGTAAGGAATAGTTTTTTGTTTTGTCTACGGTTAAGTCACAACAAAATTTAAAAAGAAAACAAATACTCTATTAAAAAGAGATCCAATTTGTAAAGATGCTGTGGTAAATAAGAGGGAGTATTTGAAAAAGAGAAATAATATTTAACTAAATGCGTGCGTTCATTTAATTCTGTTTTGAACTTCTTCTTTTTTTCTTTTCTTTAGAAATGATGAGCAATGTTTCGAGGCATTCATGTGGGATGTCATTACTTTGTTTGCAAACATATTTGAAGACTTTGTGTTTTTGAAATCAGTGAAAAGGCGGGAACATTTAACGAAAACACTTCTTAGTCAAATGATCAGTCATTGCTTCCAATAAGCGATTCTTGCTGCTCTTCATCGTTAATTCTATACGAAGAAAGTAAATGGGGTTATTAATGTTATTTATTAAAGAAACATTAAAATGTTTTGGAGGTTCACATAATTCAAATATATATAGTTGAGCGTGAATATGCTGAACCTCCAAAAATCGTATAAACTCTTCTCTTAGAATTGAACTTACCTAACAATATTTGGCTTTTTACAACTGCAACATTTTCTATAGATAACCTTGAATAGACGCATCAATGGATCCGACTCATCATTGCGCATCAGCAGCGCCACGAGAATTAATGCAAAGAATATAGGCAGAGAACCTATATAGAATAATGGTGAATAGGGTTTCCTCTTTAGGAAGACATCAAATAATATTGACAGGGGTATTTGTAACGACATGGCTATTGTGCCTATTAGGGAAGAGGTGAGAAAACATCCCCTGTTGGAAGAGAAAGTGAAAAAGAATTAGAAATTATATTTTTCGATAACACAAAAAATAAGAAGTATTATTCTGTCTACAGAAGACCTCGAATGGTCTCGTTCTGTCTACAGAAGTCCTCATGACGTTTTCTTACTTTTATAGACTTCACGAGGGTTATTCAGACTATGAAAGACATAAGAGGACCCTTTAGTTCTATAGAAGACCTGAAGAGGTTTTAGTAGATCTATAGAAGAACCCAAGATTCTTTCTTCAGTCAATAGAATAGGTGAAAAGGTTTAAAGAAGACCTGTAGTGCAATTCTATAACTCATTTTTCGGGATACCAACAAAAATCGGTAAAACTATTTTTGTCGGTAACTCGAAAAATGATTTACAGAATTCCACTACTGAAGAGGTTTTAATCGATCTATAGAAGACCTCAAAAATCCTTCAGTCATTAGAATAGGTCAAGAGATCTTCTCCGGTCTATAAAAGAACTTTATGAGGTCTTCGTCAGCCTATAGAAGATCTTAAGTGATCTTATTCGGTCTATAAAAGACCTCAAGAGGTCTTCTTCGATATAAAGAAGAATTCAAGAGGTCTTCTTCGGCCTTTGGAACATCACAAATGATCTTTGGTCTGTAGAAAATCTCAAGAGGTCTTCTTCCGTCCATAAAAGATCTCAAAAGGTTTTCTTCGATCAAGAGGTTTTCTTCGGTCTATAGAAGACCTCAAGATATCTTCTTCGGTCTATAGAACACTCAAGAGGGCTTCTTCTATGAAGAGGTTGTAGAAGATCTAAAGAGGTCTTCTTCCGTCCATAAAAGATCTCAAGACGTTTTCTTCGATCTATAGAAGACCTCAAGAGGTCTTCTTCGGTCTATAGAAGACCTCAAGAGGTCTTCTTCGGTCTATAGAAGACCTCAAGAGGTCTTCTTCGGTCTATAGAAGACCTCAAGAGGTCTTCTTCGGTCTATAGAAGACCTCAAGAGGTGTTCTTCGGTCTATAAAAGACTTCAAGAGGTTTTCATCGATCTATAGAAGACCTCAAGAGGTCTTCTTCGGTCTACAAAAGACTTCAAGAGGGTTTCTTCGATATTTAGGAGACCTCAATATGTCTTCTTCGGTCTATAGAAGACCTCAATATGTCTTCTTCGGTCTATAGAAGACCTCAAGAGGTCTTCTTCGGTCTATAGAAGACCTCAATAGGTCTTCTTCGGTTTGTAGAAGACCTCAAGATGTCTTCTTCGGTCTATAGAAGACCTCAAGAGGTCTTCTTCGGTTTGTAGAAGACCTCAAGAGGTCTTCTTCGATCTGTAGAAGACCTCAAGATGTCTTCTTCGGTCTATAGAACACTTAAGAGGGCTTCTTCTTTGAAGAGGATTTAACGGGTCTACGAAAGACCTCAAGTGGTCTTCTTCAGTCTATAGAAGATATCAAGCGATTTTCTTCGGTCTATAAAATACCTTAAGAGGTCTTTTTCGGTCTATAGAAGACTTCAACAGGTCTTCTTCGGTTTGTAGAACACCTCAAGAGGTCTTCTTCGATCTATAGAAGACCTCAAGTGGACTTCTTCTGTCTATAGAAGACTTCAAGATGTCTTCTTCCGTATATAATATATCTCAAGAGGTCTTCTTCCGTCTATAATATATCTCAAGAGGCCTTCTTCGGTCTATAAAAACTTTAAAAGGTTTTCCTCGATCTATAGAAGACCTCAAGAGGTCTTCTTCGGTCTATAGAAGACCTCAAGATGTCTTCTTCGGTCTATAGAAGACCTCGAGATATCTTCTTTGGTCTGTAGAAGACCTCAAGATGTCTTCTTCGGTCTGTAGAAGACCTCAAGATGTCTTCTTCGGTCTATAGAAGACCTCAAGAGGTCTTCTTCGGTTTGTAGAAGGTCTCAAGATGTCTTCTTCGGTCTATAATATATCTCAAGAGGTCTTCTTCGCTCTATAAAAGACTTCAAGAGGTTTTCTTCGATCTACAGAAGACCTCAAGAGGTCTTCTTCGGTCTATAGAATACCTCAAGATGTCTTCTTCGGTCTATAGAAGACCTCAAGATGTCTTTTTCGGTCTGTAGAAGACCTCAAGATGTCTTCTTCGGTCCAAAGAAGACCTCAAGAGGTCTTCTTCGGTTTGTAGAAGACCTCAAGATGTCTTCTTCGGTCCATAATATATCTCAAGAGGTCTTCTTCGCTCTATAAAAGACTTCAAGAGGTTTTCTTCGATCTACAGAAGACCTCAAGAGGTTTTCTTCGATCTACAGAAGACCTCAAGAGGTCTTCTTCGGTCTATAGAAGACCTCAAGATGTCTTCTTCGGTCTATAGAACACTCAAGAGGGCTTCTTCTATAAAGAGGTTTTAACCGGTCTACGAAAGACCTCAAGTGGTCTTCTTCAGTCTATAGAAGATATCAAGCAATTTTTCGGTCTATAAAATACCTTAAGAGGTCTTTTTCGGTCTATAGAAGACTTCAACAGGTCTTCTTCGGCCTATGGAAGACCTCAAGACGTCTTCTTCGGTCTATAGAAGACCTCAAGATGTCTTCTTCGGTTTGTAGAAGGTCTCAAGATGTCTTCTTCGGTCTATAATATATCTCAAGAGGTCTTCTTCGCTCTATAAAAGACTTCAAGAGGTTTTCTTCGATCTACAGAAGACCTCAAGAGGTCTTCTTCGGTCTATAGAATACCTCAAGATGTCTTCTTCGGTCTATAGAAGACCTCAAGATGTCTTTTTCGGTCTGTAGAAGACCTCAAGATGTCTTCTTCGGTCTATAGAAGACCTCAAGAGGTCTTCTTCGGTCTATAGAAGACCTCAAGATGTCTTTTTCGGTCTGTAGAAGACCTCAAGATGTCTTCTTCGGTCTATAGAAGACCTCAAGAGGTCTTCTTCGGTTTGTAGAAGACCTCAAGATGTCTTCTTCGGTCCATAATATATCTCAAGAGGTCTTCTTCGCTCTATAAAAGACTTCAAGAGGTTTTCTTCGATCTACAGAAGACCTCAAGAGGTTTTCTTCGATCTACAGA
Organism: Musca autumnalis; assembly: GCF_047663935.1. NCBI lineage: Eukaryota > Metazoa > Arthropoda > Insecta > Diptera > Muscidae > Musca > Musca autumnalis. The sequence continues at coordinate 26,303,653 of NW_027412088.1, forward strand.
AGACCTCAAGAGGTCTTCTTCGGTCTATAGAAGACCTCAAGATGTCTTCTTCGGTCTATAGAACACTCAAGAGGGCTTCTTCTATAAAGAGGTTTTAACCGGTCTACGAAAGACCTCAAGTGGTCTTCTTTAGTCTATAGAAGATATCACGCGATTTTCTTCGGTGTATAAAATACCTTAAGAGGTATTTTTCGGTCTATAGAAGACTTCAACAGGTCTTCTTCGGCGTAACGTAGACATCAAAAGGTCTTCTTCAATCTATTGAAGACCTCAAGAGGTCTTCGTCCGTCAAGAGGTCTTCTTCAAAAGTCAAGAGATCTTTTTCCGTCTACAAAAGAGATCTTCGATTCATAAAATACCTTAAGAGGTCTCTTTCGGTCTGTAGACGACTTCAAGAAGCCATCTACGGCCTATAGAAGATCTCAAATGATTTCCTGTGGTTTTCAAGAGGTCTTCTTCGGCCTATAGAAGATCACAAATGATATCCTTTGGTCTATAGACCTCTATAGGGCTTCTTCGGCCTATAGAAAACCTTAAGAGGTTATAATCGGTCTATAGAAGACCTCAAGAGGTTTTTTTCAGTCTATAGAAGATCTCACATGGTCTTTTTTGGTCAATAGAAGACCTCAAGAAGTCTTCTTCGGTCTTCGTATTTTCTCCAGTCTATTGAAGATCTCAACAGATCTTCTTCAGTCTTTCGAAGACCTCAAGAGGTGTTTTTCGGTTTAATGAAGACCTGAAGAGGTTTTAGTTGGTCTATAGAAGACCTTAAGATGCCTTCTTCGGTCTATAGAAGATCTGAAGAGGTCTTGTTCGGCCTATAGAAGATTTTAAGAGGTCTTCTTTGGTCTTTAAAATATCCCAAGTGGTCTTCTTTTTTCTATAAAAGATCTTATGAGGTCTTCTTCAGTTTATTGAAGACCTCAAGGGTCTATTAAAAATAAAAACATCATAGAAAACATCATCAGTACGTCTTCGGTCTATAAAAGACCTCATTATGTCTTCTTCGTCCTATCGAAATCCTCAAGAGGTCTTCTTCCATCAATTGAAGACATCAAGAGGTCCTGTTCGTTTTATAGAAAATTTCAAGCTATCACCTACAGTCTATGGAACACCTCAAGTGGCCTTTTTCGGTATACACCTTTTTCAGATGTAATTCGAATCATTTTAGTTGTAATTCGAGAATTCCATTTGTAATTCGTAACATATTATTTGTAATTCGAGAATTCCATTTGTAATTCGAAACATTTCAATTGTAATTCGAATTATTCTATTTGTTATTCGAATTATTCCATTTTTAATTCGAATTATTCCATTTGTAATTCGAATTATTCCATTTGAAATTCGAATTATTCTATTTGTAATTCGAATTATTCTATTTGGAATTCGTATTATTTTATTTGTAATTCGAATTGTTTTATTTGAAATTCGAATTATTCCATTTGTAATTCGAATTATTCTATAAAACAATTCGAATTACAAATAGAATAATTCGAATTTCAAATGGAATAATTCGAATTACAAATGGAATAATTCGAATTTCAAATGGAATAATTCGAATTACAAATAAAACAATTCGAATTGCAAATAAAATAATTCGAATTAAAAATGGAATAATTCGAATTACAAATGGAATAATTTGAATTACAAATGGAATTCTCGAATTACAAATAAAATGTTACGAATTACAAATAGAATAATCGAATTACAAATGAAATGTTAGGAATTACAACTGGAATGTTTCGAATTACATGTGAAAAAGGTGTATTAAAGACCTCAAGAGGTCTTCTTTTCTCTATGGAAGACCTCAGAAGGTTTTAATCGGATATATAATACATTAAGAGGTATTTTCTTCTTATAAAGGACAAGGTATTTTCATTGAAGACGACGAGGACAAGGTCGCTTGTCGAATTCCACAAGACCTTCTTATAGAAGTCGCCAAGGTCTTATGGAAGACCACAAGTACTTCTTATGTGAACGCAAGGTCTTGTGGAAGACCATCAGGTCTTCATATAGAAAATAGAAAGGCCAAAGGGTCTTTGTAAAAAAAAAAAAACAAAAAGTCTTCGTATAGAAGACCAAAAGCTCTTCCTTTAGGTCTTCTTATAGTGGATGAAAATGCCTTAATATAGAAGATGAAAATTTTTTCATATAGAAGACTAAAAGGTCTTCGAAAGAAGACCAAAACGTCATCATGTAGAAGACCAAAAGGTCTCTATTTAGAAGACAAAAAGATCTTCACATAGAAAACTTAAAAGTCTTCATATAGATGAACTATGGGTCATCATATATAAATCATATGGATCTTTATGTAGAAGGTTTTCATATAGAAAAAAGTGTACACTTTCCGAAATTTTAAACTATTCAAACTTACCACAGCCACAGGGCTTCGGAGACCACAGTACCAATTAGGCCATTTAAAAATAAAATGGCAAACTGATTTTGATTTGGTAATTCGAATTTTTCGATTTTTGTAAAATTCAATATGAAAAATACTGGCCACATTAGCAACAGATTCCATAGGCCCACAAAACCTAAAAGACAAACAACAAGAACAAATGCAATTAGAAAATGAAATAAAATTATTGGCCTGCTGCAGAACTGCAAGAACCTACTTTTTTACTATTTTTCTCGATAACAAAAAGGAAAAATTGTTATCGTAGTAAAAACCTGGAGATTCTTTACAGGTTCTGGAACAGGCACTATATGTTGCCAGCCTGAACTACCTACCAAAAAATAATGGAATATCGATTTTCTCCTCCGTGTCACTTTTTCTTTTAACAAACACCAAATAGGCGGCGTAGAAGAATGCGCTAAACAATGCCAATAATGCTCCACGGGAAAAATTTGTATCATGAATATCGGAAATTGTAATTGTGATCTGAAAAAACGAGGAATGGATTGTAAAATATATCACAAAATTAAATCCCTTTCCAACCCACCACTCCAGCAATATTCAAGGCTACTGCAATTATTTTTGTTATGGTAAATTTATCACCCGTTGCTGATGGAAAGAATGCTGCCAACACCAATGTAAACAGGGACGATGATGATGATAACAAAGTCACCACTGCCGTTTCAGTCATTTCCAATGAAACTTGAAATATGTAATTCGCCAAGAACCACTAAAAACCAATAATTAAGTGTTGTTTTTTATTATAGAGATTACAAAGCTTGGATGAATGTGGCGGCTTACCAATACACAAAATAACAACGCCGTCTTGGCTGTTTTATGATGTGATTTTTGTCGACTTATACGCATACTGGCCGTATAAGAGAGTCTGGCCATTAATGCTTCTGTTGCCTCATGCGCCGACATCTCCCGCACTTCTGCCAATTTACTAAAACGCACCGAACGAATACTGGAATCATCACTTTCTGTGCCAGAAATGGGACCATTGCCTATACTAGCTGCCGAACGTATGGGTACAAATGTGGGATCGCTCTAAAGGAAGGAGTTTTTTTGTTATAAGTTGAATAAGTTTATTTTATAAATAGGGAAATTGATTGTGTTACTTACCAATGTTGGTTGGTGGGAATAATAATTATCATCTTCAGAATTTTGATCCATCATCTATAATAATGAATATTAATTTATAGCATAATTAAAAGTGGGACATGTGAATATATAAATATATACATATATAAATGCTCTGTATACAATTAATCAGTAATTGAAGTACAAGATATGATTAAGAAGATCTGGCTCTAGTCAAATTAAAGGAACTAATAATGGTTCCATTAAATATATAGGAATAAAATGACGGAAATAAAAAGACGATCAATCATTCAGAGAAGTGGACATGGTTTGAGACCTATAGTCTTAGTTCGAAGAGTGTCCATGATGACTTCAGAATCAGTAAATTCCTCTTCCTTTTCTATTTAGCTGTTTTTCATTAAATTCCGAAACGGAAACTGCGACTTTAGAAATTCAAAATCTGATATTTTTTTCTATTGTACTGTTTAACCTCTATCTTTCTGAAATTCCATACCCTCCGGTGTCGGATCATATCGTGATGACATATATGATAAAAGTTAAATATATACAGAGCAGACTTGTGCAGTTTTTTCATCTGAAGAATATGAAAATATTCGCCGCTAAATCTATTGACACACCATTCATCACCTGGGCTCCTGAAATGAGGCTCCCCGCATTATATTGGTCGATGATGTCCTGATTCCAACCACTAACTCCCCCATGATATTGGGTGTAACGTTCAAAAGCACCCTACTCAACTTTGCCATACATCTAGCATGGCTTGGCAAAGGCCCTTAACAACCCTTAATAATCATACTCTTCACCTTTCCAGATAACTCCTTGGCGTCAATCTTTACATCTCCCACAATCACCATCATCACATCATCTCTGTCCTATCTTCCGCATCTCTGCTGCTGTAGAGTTACCCTCTCCTTCATCTTAAATTATCTTAACAACACACCTTCATCATCATCTTTAAATCATCATCTCCATCATCTTTAAATAGCCTACACAGGATGAACACAATGGACCAACGGTCTCCGAGTGAAGCAGTCACCTATTCTCACCTTAAACCTAACCTAACCTAACGTTCGAAAGCATGTTTAAGCCGTCTGCCAAAGCCACAGCTATTTTCGACAAGACCAGATGTAGGAACAAGATTCTCAAATCACTGACCGGCAACACTTGGGATACTGACAAAGAAACCTTGTTGACCTCTTATAAAACAATAGGTCGGTCTGTGGTAAGCTATACCTCGTCAGTGTGGTATGTTAGTGTTAGTGGTAGACATTGGAAGGATATTCAAACCTGCCAAATTTTAGCCATAAGTACCGGTCTGTGGCAAGCTATGCAGCGCCACTGTGGTATGTAAATGTAGTGTGTAAACAATAGGAGTATATTCAAACCTGCCAGTATTACGAAAGGTCGAAGGGTACAAATGAGAACTTCTATATCAACGAGCCTATAGCAGCAGAAAAACGTCAGCTGATTTCAGCCTAATTAACATACTTGAGGAATACCTCAAGAGTTCTTCTTCGGTCTATATAAGAGGTCAAGAGATCTTCTTCGGTCTATAAAATACCTAAATCCGATCCATAGAAGACTTCAAGTGGTCTCCTTCGGTCTATAGAGAACTCAAGAGGTCTTCTTCGGTCTAAAGAAGACCTCATGAGGTTTTAATCGGTCTATAAAATACCTCAAGAGTTCTTCTTCGGTCTATATAAGTGCTCAAGAGTTCTTCTTGCGTCTATAAAATACCTAAATTCGATCTATAGAAGACTTCAAGTGGTCTCCTTTGGTCTATAGAGAACTCAAGAGGTCTTCTTCGTTCTAAAGAAGACCTCAAGAGGTTTTAATTGGTCTATAAAATAGCTCAAGATTTCTTCTTCGGTCTATATAAGAGGTCAAGAAATCTTCTTCAGTCTATAAAATACCTAAATTCCATCTATAGAAGACTTCAAGTGGTCTCCTTCGGTCTACAGAGAACTCAAGAGGTCTTCTTCGGTCTAAAGAAGACCTCAAGAGGTTTTAATCGGTCTATAAAAGTCTTTAAGAGTTCTTCTTCGGTCTATATAAGAGGTCAAGAGATCTTCTTCGGTCTATAAAATACCTAAATTCGATCTATAGAAGACTTCAAGTGGTCTCTTTCGGTCTATAGAGAACTCAAGAGGTATTCTTCGGTCTAAAGTAGAGAGGTTTTAATCGGTCTATAAAATACCTCAAGAGTTCTTCTTCGGTTTATATAAGAGGTCAAAAGATCTATAAAATACCTCAAGAGGTCTCTACATGGATGGGGGTATTTACACCACAAAACTTTAAAAATTTCGATTAATTGCAGTTTAAAAACTGTTCGTGGATTGTTTTAAACTTCATCGAATTATGATTTTTACAACGATACTTTTCGTGGGCGAGTCCATTTTTCTTGACATAATGATCCAAAAGCTCTAAAAATCCTATAGTGACTAACTAAACTAGCTTGGTAGCCACAACAACTATCGAACGGAGTTATTGACATTAATCCATCCTTTCCGCAACATAAAACTTCTTCCAAATTTACATCAATAAGCAAGAAAGTCTATATAGGACAACACTTTCAGGTACCTCCACTCACAAAAAAAGTTCCAAATGTTCACTTAAATGCAGTTTAACTTCGAGGATAGTTTTGAAAAATTTTACCGAAGATATTGCTTGTGGTCCTGCTTACGGCGATATAATATTTTTCTTGGGCAAGTCCATGCTCCCCACATAATGGTCCAAAAGCTCTAAAAAATCCTACGCTGACCAACTAAAAACTGAAATTAATTTCGAAGATGGACTACACTGCTCAACAAAATGGAAAAAGTTAAATGTTTCAGACGAAGTTGCATTTGTTTCTAGATGAAATCGGCGAGTTATTTTCAAATCCGGTCCCGGTTTTTCTCCATCAGCTCTTGTTTTTGAGATATAGCTCAAAATCGGTATTTACGAGTTTAACCCAGACTTTCGTTATTTTCGGATACAAACAAATATTTTTTTGTGGGTTTTTCGACATTAATATATTAAGGAGATGTTGTACGCTCGAAACAAATCGTTTTTGAAATAGTTATGGTGAGTATATATCAAAAAAATATAGAAAATATACGACGGACCTTGTAAAAATTGTATATTTTGAGTACTTTAAGTAGAGTTGTGCCAAAGGAACTATATGGAACTATCTCGTTTACTTCGCAGTTTCAATGGCCCACCTTTTTTCTTTGAACAAACTGCGTATACTTACTATCACACGTTATATTTAATGATGTTACTCATACGCTTTGGAACTAGTACCAGGAACTAGGAACTAGATGACCCAATTCTAACTTTAACCCACTTAGCGCCGATTTTTAGGTTATGGCCGAATCATGGGGGCTATGAACTTTATATTATATATTTGTATACTGGATTATATAGTAGACATCCTAAGCATACCCGGAGTACCATATGAAGATCCTATGACTTCCCCCGATGACGTAATTACAGCTTAAAGTACTCAAAATATGCAATTTTTACGTTCCTCATTCTTATTGGTCAGAATGTCCCAAAAATCCAATATAAGAAGAATTGTGATTTTTTTTTGTTTGGTGTTGGCTGTCAATGAGATAATTAAGCCCACTGTTTTATAATACGTACCATACAAAAACCTAAAAAATGATGTACAGTCATGATTTTTATGTTTTTTTTTTCTTTTTTATACCCTCAGCATTTATGCTAACGAGGGTATATACACTTTCATACGGGCAAAATGTGCCTCATCGAAATAATGGTTTTAGACCCCAAGTATGTTTGGACGAAATGTGTTTCAGACAATTTGGAGTCGATTTAGCAATGTCCGTCCGTCTGGCTGGTGCGCACGATAACTCTCGAACGGATGAACCGATTTGGTCCAAAAGTTTGCTATCGCAATATTTTGTCCAATTTTAGTTTAAGTTCGAAGATGGGTTATATCGGCCTACTCCTTCCGGTACCTCCCCCACAAAAGTTCGAAAATGTTCCAAAAATTTGGGCGCACGATAACTCTTGGAGGGAATAACCGACTTGGCCATACTTTGCACATCGTGATATTTCTACCAAACTTAGATGAGGTTCCAATATCGACTCAATCGGTCCAGTTCAGTTTAGGACCTGCTCTCGAATGGCTTTGATTTTTGTTGCAACAACTTGTATTCACTGCCCCCCATACGACGGTACAAGTTTCATCAGGGGCAAGTCCATACTTCCTGAGAAAACAGCCTAAAAGTTGCAAAGAGCCCCTATGACACCGTGTGTAGTGGTTGGAGCGCAAGATAACTCTCGAACGGATCTGCAGATTCGGTCCAAAATTTGGCCTTCGTAATATTTTGTCCAAACATAGTTTAAATTCGAAGATAAGCCATATCAGTCCACTCCTTCAGGTACCTCCCCCACAAAAGTTGAAAAATGTTCGGAAAAATTGTGCGCACGATAACTTTTGAAGGGAGTGACCGATGTAATCCATACTTTGCACATCCTAATATATCTCCCAGATATAGATCAGGTTCAAATATGGGCTATATTTGTCTCCTCCTTCTCTTACCTCTCACAAAATTTCGGAAAAGTTTACTTTAAGACCTGCTCTCGAATCACTTTGATTTTTGTTGAAGCGATTTGCATTTGCTACCTCCATTACGACAGTAAAAGTTTTTTTCAGGGGAATGTCAATATTTATTAGGAAAACAGCCAGAAAGGTGTAAAAAACCCCTATGTCACCATATGTGGCGGACGGAGAGCACGATAGCATTCGAACTGTTCAACCGATTTGGTCCAACATTTGATCTTCGTCATATTATATTCAAACTTAGTTTCATGGGGCAATACCGGTCCACAACTTCCGGCACTTATCCCCAATATTTAAAAAATGTCACATTGGGGCAACCAATTTGGTCTAAACTTTGGATCTCCTAATATTTTGTCAAAATTTTGTTTAACTTCTAAAATGGCCCATATCGGTCGTCCCTAAAGGTACCTCCCCCACAAAAGTTCAACATTTGTGTTAATTCCTAATCCACATTTTTGTCGGGAAGTTCACATGTTGAAAAAGGGCCACAAAATTCTGAAGAGACGCTAAATACATTCTATCTGTCCGTAGATGAAAGTTTCAATTCACATTGGCTGAGGGTATACCTATGTCGGCAAAGCCGACTGACACTTTTTTACTTGTTTTGCTAGGGGAAGCCAATACGTCCTGAGATATGTATGCCGAAATGTTGCACTATTTGGGACCTCTTCTTCATACACCTCTCGCTCTAAAGATTTTAGGAGTCTTTGTGGTCTTTGTAGAACATTGGCGTTGTAGAACTTTATTCCCCATACTTTATGATCCGAATGTCCCAAAAACCCAATATAAGGAGAATTAAGATTTTTTTGTTTGGTGTAGACTGTGTTGATTGGGTCTGTCAGTGGGATAATTAAGCCCATTGTTTATGACACGTACCCCACAAACACCTAAAAAATGTACGCTGGAAACTTCGAAAACTTCTTTTGTCACCTTCGATTTTTTAAATTAGGTATCTATTAATAAATAGTTCATTTAGACCACCACTTCTACTAAAGGTGTTTTGTACAGTCACAGCTGTCAGCACACCTGATTCTTCAACTGATTTTTATGCGTTTTTTTTGTGAAAAATTATATTTTATTCGTGTAATCTGCTGTATGATATGTCAGTCAAGTTGACACTATGCAACACTGAAAATGCAAACAACTTCTAATATACATTTTTTGAAGCACATATTGAGACTACAAAAACCCTAGTAGGGTTTTATCCTGTCAGATCCAGTTCGGGTTTTATGGACTCATCTAAACCGGGCTAAAACTACGGTTTTTTGCATTTATCGCGCCTTTATCTCAGAAACGATTACGATTTGGGCCTTGCTGTCTTTGGCAATATTGTAGACCTAAACTAGTAGATCTTATCTATTGAATATACCACATAAGAAAAACTCCATCTAGGGCATCAAATCGATAAAATATAGAACATTTTACACAATTGCTGAAATTCTGGTCAGTATCGGCGAAACTATTGGCAGTTGAACCAAGTAAACTTTTGCAAAAATCTTCCAAATAAAGTTCTCAGCAATTCTTCAGAACATTCTGAAACTCTAAAATGCTTACTTCATGTTGTTTCAGCCGTATTTTGCTTAATATCTTTTACAACACGTATTTCAAACACAGTTCACACCAACTGCTTATTTTCGCATTTTGGATTTCACCACATTGACATATTTATTATGTCGTCGTGGAAAAATATACTGAAAACGAAGTGTCATTTTACAACAATGACATGTTCTGAAGAGTTGTGCATTTCATTCCAGCGAATATTTTTCCAAAAGAAAGCATTAAGAAACAAATAACGGATTTGGAGATATGGTGCGAAATGTATACAAATTATGGACATTTTCGATATTTTATAAAATTTGAGGCTATAAATGTAGTTTTTCGAGTTCATTATTTCCACAAAAATTTTATTCTTGCCCTTATCTATAAATTTGCTTCAGAGGTGAGGTGAAGATCAACATAGGTTTCAGAGATATAGCCCAGAATTGCTTTAAAAATTCAATATTTAACCATGTTTAGATGGGGCCATAAATTCCAAGCTGGATCTGACACAGCAAAACCCAACTAGTATTTTTGTCGTTTGGGTCTGTATTTTCAAAAAATCCTCAGCTCAAATTGTTCGCACAAGATTACCTTAAAAATGTTGCACAGTGATACTAAAGGCTATTTTTTACATTTATACCACAGGTTGTCTGTGCTCCCACTTACTATTGTGTAATTATATTTTTGGAAAAGTCCATACTTCCCTGAAAGCCAAAAACACATATCTTACCGAATAGTTGCCATTTTGTCTATCACAAGACTCCTTCCAGGGAGCTATTAAGCCAATTATTACCAAATAAATGGTAAACATGGAGGTCTTAAAATAGGTGCAAAAGAAGGGCTTATCAAAGTGTTCATCGTCATAGAGAAACTGCAATAGAAAGCAAAATTTGTTATCACATCTCAAGATAATAATAATCGTCATCATAATTTCTACATTACCTTTGTTAATTCACTTGAAGTTACCCAAATGACATCGACCATTATGAGTATGGTAACACCCAAAATTAACTTCTGTGTTCTGGTTAACATTTTGGATTTCGTCGTACTGACCCGTTTTTTTCTCTGATTAAACGAAAAATAAAACGCAATTTGCAATTAGTACCCAAAAAACGGGGGCCTTCCTTTGGTTACTTTATTTTGCTTTGCTGAGTTTAAACAATTTGCGTTGGTATTAGGCCTGGTATGGACTTCATGTTTTGGATAGTCGTTTCTGTTTGTTGCCTTAAAAGTGTTTTAGTTCCATGAGAATCGCTGCTGCTGCCTTGTGAATGTTGGCTTCTTTCTTTTTTTTGGCAAATATTTACACCCCGTTCATTTAACAAATGACGTCTATTGTTGCCGCCTTTTGATTCTTCGTTGTCTTTTTCTTCTATTTAATGGGTGGGTGGGGGTGTGTGTAATACTTTATGAATTTTATCACTTTGCTAAGACACTCTTGCTGCTGCTGCGGCAGCAACAACAACAACAGGACTTCTTGACTATTAGTAGCAACAATAGACAATTGTCATTTGATAAGAAGACACTGAGTTGTTGTATGCCAATTTGTTTGTCGTCGGCCTTCCACAACACACCTCCTCTTCCAATGGCCCCACTACCAGCAATATAGATGGCAATTAATATGCCATATGAATGCTAAATGAGAAATTGTAATAAACTGCAAAGAAAAAAGAACAAATGAAAGGAAATTTATTAGCATCTTGGTTGTGTTGTAAAGGGTCAGCAGCAGCATGTACGGGCGTTTAATAAGTAATTAAAGTAGTAATATTTATTGATTTTTTATACTTTTACAAATGCTTTGTTAAATTATCATCGATGACATTGACATGAAAATGCATAGAATTTTAATATTCAATTTTGTGTTTTGTCGGAGGACAATATCGGCATTATGGACATTTTTTGCACCCTTAAAAATATGGAATATACTTTTGTATTCCATAGTTCTAACAGTGATTCTTTCATTTAGTGTTCATTGAACCACAGATCAGTGGCAATATCATATACAAACATACATATCGTAACCTGAAATGCCCAAAGACGTAACCCTCAAAGGGTTATGTATGTTCCCCAAAGGGACACCCCAATAAAACCATCTGTCTTTCTGGCTGCCAGGTTCGCACGTAAACTCCTGAAGGGGCTATTCTCTTTTGGTCCAATCAATTCGACTTTATAAGCGATGGCCTAGGTAACATCGTAATATTTGTTCCAAACTTAGAACAAGTTCGACGATATAGGCTGTTCGATAAACGTATTACGTTTCTTGTACACTAGGGTTATTTCTTTTTTGTGTTTTTGCAAATATCAAAAATACCACCCATAGCCCTGTAGACCATGGATAAATATTAAGAAATGCGTTGTTAGTTTTCTCTTACCGCTAAAAAGTTCCCGCACCGATTGCATTCAAGGAAATCGTTCTGAAATAAGCTATTTATTTTGTTTTGAAACGGTATATAATCTTCAACATGGGGTCATTTACAAAAGTCTAATATAAAATGTTCGCCAAAACGCGGTATCTTAAGCGTTTATTTTACCTAAAAAAAGCATGTCTAAACAAAAATGTTTGTTTAAAAAATTAAATCATTATTTTTATAAAGAAAAAATTATCAAACGGCCCTTTAGAAATCGCTGTGCGGGAACTTTTTTGACCGGATCGAAATTGAAACAAGTAAAATGTCGTTAAGTTCGGCCGGGCCGAACTTTTTATACCCTCCACCATAAAATAGTCTTAATTAAAATGGAATAATAAGTGTCCTTTCACAATTTTAGGTGGAAAAAATTTTCGACCATGGATAGATACACCAATTCTCCTAATTATCAAATCTAATCTAAAAAAAGTGTTCAGCCAGGTGAAAGGTACCACATACGGGACTATATCAAAGTGTCAACCTATCTTTATAATTTGTGGTGGAAAAGTTTTGTAACTGCAGAGATCCTCAAAAGTCAAATTAAGTTGAGGGTAGTTCCATCAAACAATGTAGACCCTCAAAATGCCGAAAATCGGGAGGTACCGTTATATAGGACCTATACGAAAAGATGGACCTGTGTTGACGAATTTTAGTGAAGAAGTTAAGTGATCACTGAAAATTCAAATGTCAAATTATAGCTAGTTCGATTAAAAATTGTTGCAAAAATTCTCAAAATAGCGAAAATCAGGAGGAATCGTTATATGGGGGCTTTACCAAACCATGGACCTATGTTGACGATGTTTGGTGGAGAAGTTTGATGACCACTGAGAACCTGAAATGTCAATTTACAGCTAGTTCGGGTGAAAATTGTAGCTAAAATTGTCAAAATACCGAAAATCGGGAGGTACCGTTATATGGGGGCTATACCAAAACATGGACCTATGTTGGCGATGTTCAGTGGAGAAGTTTGATGACCACTGAGAACCTCAAATGTCAATTTAAAGCTAGTTCGGGTGAAAATTGTAGCTAAAATTCTCAAAATACCGAAAATCGGGAGGTACCGTTATATGGGGGCTATACCAAACCATGGACCTATGTTGGCGATGTTCAGTGGAGAAGTTTGATGACCACTGAGAACCTGAAATGTCAATTTACAGCTAGTTCGGGTGAAAATTGTAGCTAAAATTCTCAAAATACCGAAAATCGGGAGGTGCCGTTATACCAAAACATGGACCTATGCCCATATCCTTTGATATAAGTTTGCTGATCACTAGGCACCCTAAATGTCAAATTATAACTAATTCGGTTTGAAAATGTGACTAAAAACTTCAAAATACCTCAAATCGGGAGGTACCGTTATATGGGGGCTATACCAAAACGTGGACCGATATAGCCCATCATCGAACTTGACCTGCCTGCAAACAAAAGACGCATCTTCCCAAAATTTCGGCGTCCTATCTCCATTTTTGTGGATGCTAGAGTGATTACCACAGACGGACGGACGTGCACAGATCGACTCAGAATTTTACGCTGATCAAGAATATATAGGGTCGCAAATGATTATTTCAATGCGTTGCAAACGGAAAAGCAAACTTAATATACCCGCCATACTATGGTGGAGGGTATAACAAGTGAAAAAGTGTCACGTCAGCTTTGCCGACAGATGCATATATACCCTCAGACAATGTGAAGTGAAACTTTCACCTACGGACAAATCGAATGTATTTACGGTCTCTTCAGAATTTTGTGGGCCTTTTTGGACATCTGAACTTGCCGACAAAAATGTGGATTAGGAATAAACTGCACTAAGACACAAATGTTGAACTTTTGTGTGGGAGCTAGCCTTAGGGACCACCGATATGGGCCATTTCAGAAGTTAAACAAAATTTTGACAAAATATTAGGAGATCCAAAGTTTGGACCAAATTGGTTGCCTCATTGTGACATTTTTCAAATCTTGGGGAGAAGTACCGGAAGTTGTGGATCGGTATTGTCCCATGAAACTAAGTTTGGATAGAATATGACGAAGACCAAATATTGGACCAAATCGGTTGAACAGTTCGAGAGCTATCGTGCTCTCCGACCGCCACATATGGTGACATATTACACCTTTCGAGGTGTTTTCCCATGAAATATGGACTTGCCCCAGAAAAAACTTTTACCGTCGTAATGGAGGTAGCGACTGCAAATCGCTTCAACAAAAATCAAAGTGATTCTAGAACAGGTCTTAAAGTGAACTTATCTGAAATTTTGTGTGAGAGGTACCAGAAGGAGTAGACAAATATAGTCCATATTCGAACCTGATATATATCTGGTAGATATATTAGAATGTGCAAAGTATGGATTACATCGGTCACTCCCTTCAAGAGTTATCGTGCCCACAATTTTTCCCAACATTTTCGAACTTTTGTGGGGGAGGTACGCGAAGGAGTGGACCGATATGGCATATCTTCGAATTAAAACTATGTTTGGACAAAATAATACGAAAGCCAACTTATGGACCGAATCGGAAGATCCTTTCGAGAGTTATCTTGCGCTCCATCCACTACACACGGTGTCATAGGGGCTCTTTTTGCATCTTTCAGGCTATTTTCTCAGGAAATATGGACTTGCCCCTGATGAAACTTGTACCATCGTATGGGGGGCAATGAATACAAGCTGTTGCAACAAAAATAAAAGCGATTCCAGAGCAGGTCCTAATTTGAACTTATCCAAAATTTTGTGTGGGAGGTACCCGAAGGAGTGGGCCGATTGAGTTCATATTGGAACCTCATCTAAGTCTGGTAGAAATTTCACTATGTGCAAAGTGTGGACTAAATCGGCTAATTCCTTCAAGATTTGTCGTGCGCACAAATTTTCCGAACATTTTCGAACTTTTGTGGGGAAGTACAGGAAGGAGTGGACCGATATGGCTTATCTTCGAATTAAAACTATGTTTGGACAAAATATTACGAAGGCCAAATTTTGGACCGAATCGGCAGCAGATCCGTTCGAGAGTTATCTTGCGCTCCAACCGCTACACACGGTGTCATAGGGGCTTTTTGCATCTTTCAGGCTATTTTCTCAGGAAATATGGACTTGCCCCTGATGAAACTTGTACCGTCGTATTGGGGGACAGTGAATACAAGTTGCTACAACAAAAATCAAAGCGATTCGAGATATGGCCCTAAACTGAACTTTTCCGAAATTTTGTGTGGGAGGTACCAGAAGGAGTGGACCTATTGAGACCATATTGGAACCTCATATTACTCTGGTAGAAAGTTTACGCTATACAAAGTATGGACAAAATCGGTCACTCCCTTCAAGAGTTATAGTGCGCACAAATTTTTCGAACATTTTCGAACTTTTGTGGGGGAGGTACCGGAATGGGTGGACCGATATAGCCCATCTTCGAACTTAAACTAAGTTTGGGCAAAATATTACGAAAGCCAAATTTTGGACCGAATCGGTCGATCCATTCGAGAGTTATCGTGCGCTCCAGACAGACAGACAGATGGACGGACATTGCTAAATCAACTCCAAATTGTCTGAAACGGATTTCGTCCAAACATAGTTGGGGTCTAAAACCATTATTTCGATGAGACACATTTTGCCCGTATGAAAGTGTATATACCCTCCTTAGCATAAATGCTGAGGGTATAAGCACGTTTTCGTTATCAGGACAACTTTCTGCACACTTTACTGGCGTGGTATTTTTTTGGTTATAGCCCTATTGTACACCAGTCTGCTGAATACAACAGACCTATTTCTTTGGAGCTTGAAGGTGTATCAGTAAAGTGTGGGACTTCCGAGGTAGATTCGCTTAATGTGTATCCGTTTATGCAATGACCAAGTGCGTACAGCGCTGGTCGAGCAGCTCCACATCTTTCATTGTAAACAAACACGCTCCTCCTACGAGGATAAGAGCAGATTGCCACAGCTCGCACAGACATCACTATTGTGGTACCCGGTCTGTTAAATAATGTGTCATGGCAACCAATAACGATTTTGCTCGTCACAGACCAACTTCCTATCATCGTCTCCATCAGCCAACCACGCGACTTCATAATCTCTGGCCGCCCGATTGACAAGGGTCAGAGAGCAGCCCATTTCCTCAGATCCTCGGCCAGATGTGAGAGTTTTCCGGAACCTAATCACCACTGGAGCCGTTCGCTACATACCTACGGGTTGAATATACGAAATTAGACAGTGGAGGATTGAACCAGAACAGACCAAACAGTCTTGGTGGCTCTTGATCTAATGAAAGTCATCCCCAATTCGTTGTAGGACACAGAGAAGACTTCTCCTCTCCAGCAGTGTTAGAAACTTCGGATAATCAACTTATGTGTGGACCCCAGTCGCTTCCGAAATTATGAAAGAAAAATCGTAAGACCCGTAGAATGGAAAACAGAGCTCCCCAAGGCGAAGAGAAATCTCCGGAACTATTTAATTGTCATAATTTTGAAATTCCACACCCTCTAGATATACATCGTACGATCTTCACGTCTGGTATAATTATAAGTACAAACTAGCATATCAGACATTCTTGGATAACATTCATGCTGATGCAGTACAAGGATACAAAGTGAATTAGGTACTCTGAGACCACCCACATCCATCGCAGCAGAAGAACGTCAGCTGCCAAGAAAAAAAGAATGGTACATGTGTAAACAGGGTACCTCCTAATGTCTTCAGAGGACCATCTACATGAGAAGACAAAGATTCTCCGATACAGCAAACAATTGGCATGCTTTCGTTGCACTATTTGATCTGGTGCTACCGTGAGAGTCATCCCAATCACCATATGGTAGATAGGACTACCCCACCCAGACTCTTTATCATCTACAAAGAGAGGTCCAACGTTACAAGAGAGAACACCTAGGTCAACAAGCCTATCAAGCTGGTTTAAATAGCATTCACACAGATGCAGTTCATCCCTATCCATCGCAGTAGAAGAACGCCAGCGCCCAGGAAACACGAATGGTACATATGTAAACAGGGTGCATCCTCATATCTTTCACGGGACCATCTACATGGGAAGACAAAGATTCTTCAAGTACAGCAAACATATTGGCATGCTTTTATTGTACTATTTGATCTGGTGCAACCGTGAGCGCCATTTCAATCACCATATGGTGGATGTACTCCCCCACTCAGGCATGTCAGGGGGACCTTCATGATCTAGAAAGAGAGGTCTAGCGTTACAAGAGAGAACCCCGTCATAAATAAGCTTTAAATAGCATTTACACGGATGCAGCCCGCAGATGCCATAAACAACTATCGCATGAATACGGTCCACGAAGAACATTCCCCATCTTTAGCAGCTGAGCAACGCCAGCGACTAACCAGAGTAGTTTTGGCTCAACTACGCTATGCTCCCATTGAAGCAGCCACATTCCTTAAACTGGAAACCTGGATTAGTGTTATCGTCATGAACATTACTGCCACATCTAGTGGACAATTTGCCCCTCCCAGGCGCGTCAAGTGAGATCTTCATGATCTAGGTCAACGAACCTATCAGGCAGCCCCGGATAGCGTTCAGACTGATGTAGTTGCGCAGTACAAAGGTACAGTGTGAATACTCGAAGAGCACCACCTTCCATTGCAATAGAAGACCGTCAGCCAACTGTTAAGGCAAACACGTATACGGCACGATATCCAACACATGCCCTGAATGTGGACTGGGAGTGCAGGATACGCTTTATGTATTTAACTGCCCCACTAAACCCTAGTTTCAGAGAGTTCACCAATCACCGCTTCAGAGAATTGCACAATCCTTCTGATGTTCGAGTAGCGGAAAGGACGTTCCGAGACATCATCAATGCTGCAGCCGCTCGCCATATACCTGCTGGTCGAATACCCGAAGTAAGACCAAATTTCCCAGCAGAGGCGACGGGATTAGCAAATGAGCGTGATGAGCTTCGTCTGGAAGTTAACAGGCAGGTCGGCGACCATACGCGGAACAAGTGGTTAAATCATCTGAAGAGTTGCAACATTGGAGCCAGTATAAGTAAATTGTGGACAACGGTTAAGTCACTCTCGAACCCCGGAAGGAGGGATGACAGGACCTCAGTCACGTTTGGCGACGTTACGTTGGCTGACCCGAAGAGGTGTGCAAGTTACTTCAATCGACTGTTTGTCGAGCACCCCGAGAGTGACAGGGCGAAGAGAAGAGTGTTAAGTCGCATTAGATCTCTTCCCGCCGAGGATGAACCACCACAGTTTACAATGGATGATGTTGCGAATGCCATCAGGAACGCTAAATCATCCAAAGCGTTGGGCCCTGATGGAATCTCCATGGTAATGTTGAAGCAGCTGGATGAGCCGGGAGTCGAGTATCACACCAAAGTCTTCAACTTGTCGCTAGCCACCATCGTTGTTCCCGAAGTCTGGAAAATAGACAGGGTGGTCCCGCTACTGAAGCCAGGCAAGGATGCCAGCAAAGGTGAATCGTATAGGCCGATTTCGCTTTTGTCACCCGTAGCGAAGATCCTTGAGGCCTTATTCCTCCCCAGCATTAGAAATAGCTATCAAGTTGCCGATCATCAGCATGGATTCCGTAAGCAGCACAGCACGACAACAGCGCTGCACGCCATCTCCACAGAACAGTGATGGTGGCGCTTGACTTATCAAAAGCCTTTGATACTGTCAAGCACTCCACGCTGTTCGAGGACATCGAGCAGACAACCCTCCGGCCAAGTCTGAAACGTTGGATAATCAACTGTATGTGTGATCGCCAGTCGTATGTGGAGTTCAGGAACAAGAAATCCAAGCCCCGTAGAGTGAAACAGGGAGTTCCCCAAGGAGGGGTGATATCTCCGGAACTGTTTAACCTTTCCTGTATTCCGCCCCTCCAGACGGCATTGAGATCGTAACGTATGCGGATGATTGTACGATCCTGGCGTCAGGTACCTACCCTGATGACCCTGTGAGAGACTGAACTCCTATTTAACCGATCTTACCACCTTTTTCCAAGCGAGGAATATGCAGATATCCGCCACTAAATCGACGGCCACTCTGTTCACTCGCAGTATAGATGAGAGTTGAATATCAGGGTCGATGGTAGCAGAATTTCGACCACAAACTGCCCTAAAATTCTAGGGGTCACATTTGACACCACTTGCACGTCGTCCGCGCATGCCACAGCTATATGCGATAAACTGAAATGTAGGAACAAGGTCCTCAAGTCCGTAGCCGGCAGCACTTGGGGTGCAGATAAAGAAACCATGTAGACACGTATATAGCGATAGGTCGGTCTGTGGTAAGCTATGCGGCGCCAGTTTGGTCCCCGAATTTATGTGACACGCAGTGGGATAAGATTCAAATTTGTCAGAACGCCGCCCTGAGAACAGCAACAGGGTGCCTCCTCAAATCTACGGTGGCCAACTACATGAGGAGGCAAAGATTCTTCCAGTACGACAACATAATGAGATGCTATCGTTACAGTACTTGCTCGGGTGTTACCGTGAGAGCCATCCCAATCACCATCTGCTGGCCACCGATACACCCAGGCATATCAAGAAGGATATTCATGCTCTAGAGACGATGGTCCAACAATATAGGAGAGAACCTCTAGATCAACAGGCACATCAGGCAGATTTGAACAGCATTCACACGGACACAGTTGCTAAGACCATAAGCAATTATGGTGTGAATGCAGTCATCGGAGCACATCCCCCATCTATCGCAGGTGAAGAGCGTCAGCTGCCACGACAAACCAGAGTAGTTTTGGCTCAATTACGCTCAGGATATTTTAGTCGCCTAAATTCCTATTGGGCGGGAATCGATCGCACCGTGCAAGACATCTGCCCAGTATGCGGCATGGGCCCGCACGATACTAAGCACCTATTCAACTGCCCCGCCAAGCCTACTCATCTGACTCCAGTGGATCTGTGGTTACATCCCATCGAAGTAGCCACTTTCCTGGAACTGGAGATAGACCCAGAGCCAGATTGAACAGGAGAACGAACATACAAACATAATAATAAAACAGTGTTACAACAACAACAACTAGGTCAACGAACCTATCAGACAGTCCTGGATAGCGTTCAGACTGATCTAATTGCGCACTACAAAGGTACAGTTTGAATGTCGTACTCGGAGAAGCAGAAGCCAACTGCTAAGGCAAACACGTATACAGCACGATATCCAACACATACCCTGAATGTGGACTGGGACGGCACGATACGCTTTATGTATTTAACTGCCCCACTAAACCCACTCACATGTCTACTGATTCGAAAGGCTGTCTGGTCGACGAAGGACCATCCATGTAGATGTAGTGACTGGAATCGTGACATTAAATATTACATTGTGGATATCCCAAGATTGAGAATAGACTTATGTCTCTCGACCAATAGAAGATATTATATAAAATTCTATAAATCCATTTCTATTATTAGTAGATTTCTGAGGGGGTCTTCAAAGTATAGACGACCTATATAGAATGTCTCATATAGACCTGAACAAATTATTAATTATTTTCATTTAAAAATTTCGATGGAAAGTCACCCGCCTAAAGAAAACTTTTAGAAGGACGTTCATCTATAGAGGAAATCTTCTGTTTTTAAAAGATCTATGGACCTTGAAATCAATAGAAGACCTATAAAAAGTCTCCTGTCTATGGAAGGTTGATAGTACGGTATTCCGTCTTTAATAGATTTCTGTCATTGAAGGTCTTTCGTCTTAAGAAGACTGTTAGAAGGCCATCTTCTGTCTTTAGAAGACTTACAGACGGTATTCTTTAATGGGTTTCAATCTGTAGAAGATCTATGGAAGCTCTTATGCCTACAGAATATTTGTAAAAGTTGTTCTAATTATATAAATGATCTGTCTTAACCCACATAGCGCCAAGATTTTTTTCAAAATGTAAAAGTTTTTATTGAATATAGTTTTATTTTAATTGATTGATTTCCTAAAATGAATTCTTTTTTTATTTCAGGTGCTTGTGAGACAATGCATTCCCAATATTTGGTAAGTATTGTGAAATTTCGAAATATTAATTCTATATATGGATAATAGTACGACATAGTTGACTAAAGCAGATAATAATTAATAAAAATATATTTTTATACCCTCCACCATAGTATGGAGGGTATATTAAGTTTGTCATTCCGTTTGTAACACATCGAATTAATCATTTGCGACCCTATAAAGTATATATATTCTTGGTCAGGATAAAATTCTAAGACGATCTAGCCATGTCCGTCTGTTGTAATCACTCAAGCGTCCGCAATAATTGAGATAGAGTGCTGAAATTTTGCACCCGAGGGTCTTTTTTCCATAGGCAGGTCAAGTTCGAAGATGGGTTATATCGGTCCACTCTTTGGTATAGCCCCCATATAACGGTACCTCCGGATTTGAGGTATTTTGACGTTCTTCGCCACATTTGCAGACTGAACTATCACTTAGGGTTCCTAGTGATCAACAAACTTATATCCCAAAGGATATGGGCATAGGACCATATTTTGGTATAGTCACCATATAACGGTACCTCCCGATTTTCGGTATTTTGAGAATTTTAGCCACAATTTTTAACCGAACTATCTGCAATTTGACATTTTAGGTTCTCAGTGGTCATGAAATATCTTCACCAAGCATCGTCAACATAGGTCCATGTTTTGGTATAGGCCCCATATAACGGTACCTCCCGATTTTCGGTATTTTGAGAATTTTAGCTGCAATTTTTAACCGAACTAGCTGTAATGATCGGTATTTTGAGAATTTTAGCTACAATTTTGTCTATTCAAAAAAATAATCGTCAATATAGGTCCATGTTTTGGTATATCCCCTCATATAACTGTACCTCCCGATTTTCGGGATTTTTCAGTGGTCACGAAATTTTTTCACTAAAATTCGTCAACATTGGTCCATTTTTGAGGGTCTACATTGTTTTGATGAAACTACCCTCAATTTGACTCTTGAAGTTCCCTGCAGCTATAAAACGTTTCCGCCAAAAAATTTAAAGATAGGTTGACTGATATAGCCCCGTAGGTGGTACCTTTCACCTAGCTGAACACATTTTTTAGATTAGATAACACTGTGCAACAAAATGGAGGTGAAAGTCTGGGGCACTGAAAATTCCTCTTGGGGAAGAAAGGCCTTGGTGAGTATATTATGAACCCCGAAGGACAGATCCGCCGTGAGTCGAACTTCCGCGTTATGGCGCGATGAAATTTTTGTTAGAGACCCTGTGGGCCATGAGGAATTAGCGTTATATCTTTGTTCACTGTTGCTTAAGTGCTCTACAAAAACAACAAACAAAGATATAATGCTAATTCATGATGGCTTACAGGGTCTCTTGCAAAAACTTCATCACGCCATAAAGAGGGAGTTCGACTCACGGCGCATCTGTCCTTCGGGGCTTTCATCTCCAAAAGGAATTATCTCTGCCCCAACATTTGTGTTCACAGTGTAATTGCTTAAATTGGGATGCAGTAGGAGTCTATCCATTGTCGAAAAGTTGTTCCACCTAAAATTGTGAAAGGACCCTAATTATTCAATTTTAATTAAGACTATTTTATGGTGGAGGGTATAAAAAGTTCGACCCGGCCGAACTTAACGACTTTTTACTTGTTTAATTTATAATAATGCTATTTAGATTGATCATCTGGGGTATCATCAACATTAGGTTATCATGTTCATCATAAGACAAGTGAACTATCTTTCCCCCATTCATTATTATAACACACACAACATGCATATAATCTTTTGAGCACACTATTCATTATGCCCAATAATAATAACAACAACAATCACTACTGTTATCTCTAATTCAATTAAAATATTGACGTCTCTATAGATTGAATTGTGTGTTAAAACTTATCAATATTTTAATATGTCTATGACTGATAACGCGATAAAGGGATTTGGGTATTCCATTTTTTTGTTACTAAAATAAAAGAAAATATAAAAAAGTTTGTGCCTTTTCACTACTCCTTCTCCTCTCTCCCTAAATGCATAAGTCACTCAAGTATGTCTGTGGATCAAATGCAAATGTCATTAAATACAAAATATAAACAATTACTTCTTTCTTGTATTGTGTTATCAATTAAGGAAAATAAACCTACACAATTGTATATACAATTTGTTTGTATATGTTTATATAAACAATAACTTTCAGAGGTTTTATTGCAGAACAGGCCGTAAGTATCCGTAATACACTGCGCATTTTGATTAGTGACGCCAATGAAAAGAATAATTGTTTAGCTAATTGTGTCTCTGAAAGTGGAAATTTGTGTAAAATAATTGTTAATTGCTAGGGAAGGGGGATGAGATATTTTGTCTGGCCTTCACACAATACACATTGCCATATTCAATGGTTGGTTATTGCACCCATGCAGCATGTCTTGATGTGATTGAAATAGATTTTCCCCACATGCAAACATATTCTGTGTAAGCTTTTTTTACTGTAAGAGTTTCAATTTTTTTGTCCACAATTTATTTATTTTGTTGCATCACACACACACTGCTTCCCCTTTAGATAAGTCACCACATCGTATTATTCCAGTAGCTGCTGCTGTTCTAATCTTGTTGATGTTTTATTTAAACAAATCCATTGTTTTTATTTTTGTTCTCGAAAAAAGCAATAAAAGCTTCAACACTAATAGCAACATCTTTGTTTACATGGTCTCTCAAGTACACAAAATAATTAACAACTTTATCTCATTGACACAAATTTTGCAAAATAAGTTACAAAAAAAAAAAAAAAAAAAAAAAAATTAAAACAATCAGCCTAAGAGAGGGTAGAAGAGGTCTAAGTTATATCTTGCCGCAGTCATCGATGGAAATCATGAAATGGATGGTGTTTGTTATTGTAGCATTGCAAATATACTCGTTCGTATATCTTTTATCCAGATTCAAAAATTCCGCAACCTTAACTGGCTGCGTCCATAAAGAATAAGGAATCAGAATCAGTTTGTCTAGCACCCCGAGAGTGACAGAGCGAAGAGGAGAGTATTACGTCGCATCAGATCTCTTCCTGCCGAGCATGAACCACCACAGTTTACAACGGATGATGTTGCGAATGCCAACAGGAACGCTAAATCATCCAAAGCGTTGGGCCATGGTAATGTTGAAAGAGCTGGATGAGCCGGGAGTGGAGTATCTCACTAAAGTTCTCAACCTGTCGCTAACCACCCTTATTGTTCCCGAAGTCTGGAAAATGGGCAGGGTGGTCCCGCTACTGAAGCCAGACAAGGATGCCAGCAAAGGTGAATCGTGTACAGGCCGATTTCGCTTTTGTCACCTGTAGCGAAGACCCTTGAGGTCTTAGTCCTCCCCAGCATTAGAAATAGCTATCAAGTTGCCGATCATCAGCATGGATTCCGTAAGCAGCGCAGCACGGCAACAGCACTGCACGCCATCTCCACACATATTAGTCGAGGACTCGACCAGGAATGGCCGTGTGATAGAACAGTGATGGTGGCACTTGACTTATCAAAAGCCTTTGATACTGTCAAGCACTCCACGCTGTTCGAGGACATCGAGCAGACAAACCTCCGGCCAAGTCTGAAACGTTGGATAATCAACTATATGTGTGGTCGCCAGTCGTATGTGGAATTCAGGAACAAGAAATCCAAGCCTCATAGAGTGAAACAGGGAGTTACCCAAGGAGGGGTGATATCTCCGGAACTGTTTAACCTCTACCTTTCCTGTATTCCGCCCCCTCCAGACGGCATTGAGATCGTAATATGCGGATGATTGTACGATCCTGGCGTCAGGTACCTACCCTGATGACATCTGTGAGAGACTGAACTCCTATTTAACCGATCTTACTACCTTTTTCCACGCGAGGAATATGCAGATATCCGCCACTAAATCGACGGTCACTACATGGACGACGCAGTATAGAAGAGAGTTGAATAACAGGGTCGATGATAGCAGAATTCCGACCACAAACTGCCCCAAAATTCTAGGGGTCACATTCGACAACACTTTCACGTCGTCCTCGCATGCCACAGCTATCTGTGATAAACCGAAATGTAGGAACGAGGACCTCAAGTCCCTAGCCGACAGCACTTGGGGTGCAGATAAAGAAACCTTGTTCACCACGTTTAAAGCGATAGGTCGGTCTGTGGTAAGCTATGCGGCGCCAGTTTGGTCCCCGAATTTAAGTGACACGCAGTGGGATAAGATTCAAATTTGTCAGAACGCCGCCCTGAGAACAGCAACAGGGTGCCTCCTCAAATCTACAATGGACCATCTACATGAGGAAGCAAAGATTATTTTGGAACGACAACATAATGAGATGCTATCGTTGCAGTACTTGCCCGGGTGTTACCGTGAGAGCTATCCCATTCACCATCTGCTGGCCTCTGATAAACCCAGGCATATCAAGAAGAATATTCATGCTCTAGAGACGGAGGTCCAACAATATAGGAGAAAAACTCTAGATAAACAGGCATATCAGGCAGGTTTGAACAGTATTCACACGGACACAGTTGCTAAGACCATAAGAAATCATTGTGTGAATGCAGTCATCGGCGCACATCCCCCATCTATCGCAGCTGAAGAGCGTCAGCTGCCACGAAAAACCAGAGTAGTTTTGGCTCAATTACGCTCGGGATATTGCAGTCGCCTAAATTCCTATTGGGCGGGAATCGATCGCGTCGGGCAAGACATCTGCCCAGTATAGTGCATGGGCCCGCAAGATACTAAGCACCTATTCAACTGCCCCGCCAAACCTACTCATCTAACTCAAGTGGATCTGTGGTTACATCTCATCGAAGTAGCCACTTCCCTGGAACTGGAGATAGACCCAGAGCCAGATTGAACAGGAGAACGAACATACAAACATAATAATAAAACACTGTTACAACAACAACAACATAAAGAATCAGGAGACAGTTGAGTGGGTTTAGCTGGGCAGTTAAACCGATACAGCGTATCGTGCGGTCCCAGTCCACATGCAGGGCTGTTCGGGACCAATACGAATTGTATAGTCAGGGTATCAATTGAGTCAAAACCACATGTGTTTACCTTTCTGAAAGGCTTGTTGAACTAGAGGATCTCGCTTGTGCCTTTGGACATCCCTCCCCTTATCTAGATCACGAAGATGTATCATGTATTCTTACGACGATAACACCCAAGCTGGTACTGGTACATCAACAACGTTTTGTTTTGCTGAGCTTTTCTCAGATGCTATCGAACGGTTCACCCAATATTTTGGGGTAGTTAGTAGTCGGAATCAGTACACCATCGGCCAATATGTTGAGTGGGAGGTTTATTTCAGCCTTCCAAGTGGTGAAAAGTATGGCCGTGAATTTAGCGGCGGATATTTTCATATTCCTCAGATGGAATAATTGCACTAGTCCAGCTATGTAGACATTTAAACAATCACATTTGCTGTCGACGAAACCTATGCTTCTACGTAGGTTTAAATGCTGCTACAACAACAACAACGAAAGGACCTGAAGCCGAGATCGTACAATACAGTAATTATGGGAAATGTGGATCATGACCTTGAATCCTGCATCGTGGGTGTTGTAAGATAGAAGACACTTAAAAACATTGTCAATTGTCTTTCATCCGGAGTCAATGACTTTTAATCCAAGATTACTGAACTTTTATCTGAGAACAATGACCTTTTTATAAGGGGTCAATGACCAATTGCCTTTCATCTGGGGTCAATGATCTTTAATACGGGGTTAATGACCTTTTATAAAGGGACAAATATCAGTAACCGGGGAATCTAGTTCTTAATATGGTGATTAACCTGTTTATCTCTGGATGGGCCTCTCATTTCAATGGTTTATTGAGGATGCCTGCAATGCAATACTAGGGCAAAAGGTAATTTAATAATATTTTATAATTCCAAATAATAAATTGATATTATTTTTTTAATAATTATTATTTAAAAAATACATCGCCAAGAAAGAGTAGGGGTTGTGACTGATAACGTGCCATTGAATCCTGCGGGTAATGTCAAGATTGAGAATAGAATTTGTTTGGGGTAATGGAACAAATTTCCTTTACCGACAGTTTGCAATTTTTTTTTTTGAAAAATCATAAGTTGTTTTTAATAGCCGGCCTTTGGCCGGGGATTTAAGACTTTCTACTATGGACAGGAGCCAATCTCGGGAACGGGAACAACATTTTCTTTTAAATTAAAAATTTTCTCTAAGTAGCCGGCCTTTAAACAAGGGAATTTTCAGAACTTCAGAGGCCCATATCTCGGGAAGTATTCAATCAGCATAAAAAGCACTATCTGTGGTAATTATCTCATATTTTTCGGAATACTGTCGGTAAAGGAAAGATATGAGAGGGAAATAAAGTGTCTTCCATGTATCTTTAGAAGACTACTAGAAGAGCTTTTATGTATAGGCGACCTATAGGTCTTCTATCTATAGAGCAATTCTAGACGACCTTGTATATGTATATAGAATGCTTGTGTCTAGGGAAGGTGAAATGCTGTGTCTACTATAGAAAGTCTTCTATTGACAGAAGACAAAATAAACAAAATTATCTATCAATGAACAACATTAGAGAACAATCCAAGGTTTAAACATAAAACGAAGTTGTTTATCATTTTGTTCTCCATGTTAATATGGAACTACCACAGAAAATGTTAATTTTCAGTCACTTTTTTCAAACACCAACCAACATTTCTTAACCGCCCTCATACATGCACACGAAACAATGCATCCGTAGGCAGGGGGTTTTGTATCTGGCATAATAATGTTTGTTGTTGTTATTATTTTGTTTTGTCAACCACCGACTTGACTGACTGGCTGCATTTTCATTATTTCATTTTCATATTTTTTGATCTTGATTTCTTCACTTATTGACAACAACTATCACCACAAATGTATTTATTGGAAGAAGCAAACTATTTACCTTTGATGTTAAAGCCACTAAAGTTTAATGTAAGCTATTACTTCCCGAACTTCTTCTCTTCCGTTTTCTTTTTTGTGTTCTCACGAACTCACACAGACAGACGGCAATATGTATTCTTCCCGGTGAATTTTCGGTTTACACGTTTCACAAATAGTATTTTGGGTAATTTATTCAAGATTTTTTATATTTTAATTTCTTCTTTTGCGGTAGTTATTTATTATTTTCCGTTTTTTGTGTAAATTTTCATTAAAATTTACATTTCTCTCAACTAATACTTTAGATGTCACTGAACATACCCCCTATACTAGTGTTGAACAAATGACAGTTAGTGGTTGAGATGTGAGTACTCAATACCACCACCAAAAGTAATCATTCGCATAGTTTTTTTATTGTGACAACACTATTATTACACTGTTGTGCAGTTTATGGGCAATTCCCAGCAAAAATTTGCATAGTACATATTTTTCTACCCAGCAAAAAGTTTGCATCCGCGGAATGCAGTTGAATCACTACAAGTGTACAGTACATTTGCCGTTGGAGTACATCTATTCCTATGTCCCGGTCCACACTAGAGTGATTTCATTGAAAAATTTGCATGAAATTATGCGTCTCTAGATCGAATTCCATAGTAGAGTTAAATCATAAAATTGCTGTAGTGGGGAATTCGATTTAAGAACGCCTAATTTCATTAAACTTTTAAGGGGTCGATCGTCGATAACAATTATCGTTGAGTGGCGTTGCCAGTTGTCAAAATTGATCCACGTATGGCAACTCTCAACTGAAGTTGCGAATCTCAGTTGACGAAGCGGCTGTTTTTCAGCAACCACCAATTTTCAGTTGCAGTGAACATTTTCGAAGAAACAAGAAGTAAAATAGAAGGAAAAATAAACATTTTGTTAACAATTATTGATTCTTTGCATCATTAATTAATTTTGTGTATCAATATGGTGAAAATAACGACAAAGCACCAGTTCGAAATATTAATTGATAAACTGAGTGAAAATCCACAGCGGATGAAGCGTGGAGGTCCATTTCGGACAGTTTAAACAGCCATGAACCTCTAACACGAACACCTGAAGAGTGGCAGAGTCTGGATTCACTTTAAAGCAAAGTTGAAAAAGAAAATGCCTCAAAATAAAATAAACTTCAACGTGGTGGTGGTCCATCAAAATAAGTGAATTTATCGCCTTTGGAGCGGACAGCAGCAAATCTTTTGCAAATGAATTTGGTGACAAATACAGTAGGTTCAGTTTAATTACAAATGACGAACATCCTCCATCTATATAGCCAACTACACCAGAGAATTTCGTTTTTGAATAAAAATGGTTTTTATTTTGCCTTTTTTCCTCCTCTGTCAACTTCGAAACGATCCAATTTTGGCACAATTTGTCCTCTATCAAGTGGACAACTTCTTTCAATACTCTCGACAATGTAGATTGAGCCATGCAATTGTTGAAATCATTGCCATGGGACTTTTGGAAACTTCCGTCCTCCAAGAATCGCAACGCTGCGCACACTTTTAAAAGTGGGGGTATTCCTGTTGATCTGTAACTTTCTTTGAAGTCATCCTTTAACGTTTCCACAACGTAAACTACGGCATCCTTTGGCATCCAAAATATGCCTTAAACCTGAGATAATTTACTGATTATACAGATCTTTCCACATGATCATCAGCTTACAGTGCAGATGGCAATTCCAATGGATTCGACTTGTCCCTCAAATTTCTTCTAATAGATGCAATGTCCTGTATATTTTCTTCATCATCAAAAAATAATTCCACCGAACTTATCATTTTTTGGGACAGCAAATAAAACTTGACGATCCGAAGATTCAATGGGCAGGTTATATTCCAATCTTGGGTTGTTTTCCAAATTTGCTCGAAAACTCAGCCAAAATATTAAAATATTGTCCAGAATACACAAACGAGTTATCCAAAGCGCAATTATTTTTAAAATGTTTTTTTTTTTTATTTGGCTAATAGAGGTTACAAGTTTGAAAAAACACTGATCGATAACATGGTTATCGATCACCCAGTTGAGTTGACATTAATGGTACAACATTACGTCTCAGTCGCGCAGACAACTGACAACGCAACTCAAGTTTAGTGGCAATACAAGATAGACCCATAAATGAAATTCGCGCTAGTGTGGACCGGGACTATGAATTCACTTATGTATTTTACAAGAGAGCGCGCAGCTAGGATGCACTCTATTTTGCTTCCACAGCACACAGCTAGGATGTACTCCGTTTTCGATCCAAATCACAGCTTTCGATGTAGTCGTTTGGATTGAATTTAAAGGCACTCCTCGGATAGTGTTTTTAATCAATCTAAAGAAGCCATTGCGAAATATCCCAGAATAAATAAAATGCATTTATTATTTGTGTAAAACAAGAATACAAAGAACTTTATTATATAAACACAAATTAAAAAAAGCTTCCATCAAATTCAATCACAATTGAATGTACTTCCTCCGTTCTTCATTTAATCCAAGCGCAACTGGTTTTGTTTCGTCATCCTAAAGGTTTATTATAGCTCTGTTCCAGAACTAAAAAGTTTTTACAATTTTTACCACTTTTACACATTTTGCGTTCCCGTACACAAAATTTATATGAAAATCGTTTACGACTTTTACAACTTTTACGACTTTTACCACTTTATAAAGTACGGGAACAGGCCATATGTTGCCTTCCCATCACTAGTTCAGCTTTCGACTACAACTTCACACCATTAAAAATTTCCGTCTCGTAAATTACCTCAAAAATGTTCGCAACTTCAGTTTTTATTTTATAACAAATTCTTCGAAATATATTTACACTTGTTTCTCCTTTGAAGAAATTATGTCGGCAGCGACGGGTAGGGATCAACAAACTGTTTTTGTTTTGTAGGGATTTCTAAAGCAACTGCTTATAAAATGTATCGAACGAAGTGCATTTTCATAACTCTGTTGGACTACAGCGAAAAATGTTGTGAAATCATAACTCCAAATGCACAACTTCCACTTTTTTGCTGGGTATGTTTTTATTTTCAAAAATAAAGTACATTTGTAATTTAGTTGTAATCAATGTTATCGATCTTACCCTGCGTTTACAAATGACAGGACAGTTGACTTCATGTATTGGTTGACAAAATCCCAAAACTTGCCTTTGTGACGTAGGCGTCCAGACAACTACAAAAACAGTTGTAAAATTATGAATGAAAATCACAGAATTCCTTTTGTTTTCCGTTCACATATTTTGTTTTTGTTCATGTTCTTTTCTTTTCAACACATTTTAATTATTATCTCACACATTTTTACAAAAAATGTCAAAATTTTGTTAACCCGGCTGTCTGTGAAAGAATGATGGACAGCTGGTAGCCAAACCACAAATGTATGTATGTGTTAGTAAATCAGAGCTGTATTTGAAGACAAACTGTCTAGTGTAAACGCCTAGTTAAAACACCAAAAATCGGGTATGTTCTGAGACACACTTCACCTCTCACTTCACGACTCAAGCATTTTGTTCACCCTATTTACTCTTATTACTTGCGAACTTCTTAGAGCTAAAATTCATTAGGGTATTTAAAAAGAAGAGTACACCCTAGTCCGTCCATAAAATACTCGAAAAGTAATCGTAAAGTGTTTGAACAAAATGCTTGAGGCGTGAAGTGAGAGGTGAAGTGCGTCGCAGAACATACCCGAATGTTTGGTTTACATTTACGAAATCCACTCAATTTCAACAGCCAATTCTGTCAAAACGTCAAAGGGAACCCAATGGATTTCAGATGAGTTTTCATTTGAAGTATACGCAAAGGAATTGACAGTTGAAATCGAGTGGATATCGTAAATGTAAACCAAGCATAAAAAAAATTAAATTTTTTTAATTTCGATAATTAATGAAATTTTTCGGTAAGTTGACAACCAAAATAAAGCAGTCGCTAAGTCTTACCGATATCAGCAGTGTTGATAAGTTTTATTGATACTCTTCATTCAAAATTTTGCGTTTTTATTTTACCGATTTTTGCCGGTGACTTAAAAATGTGTTACAGAATTCCATTACAGGTTCGAATATGCACTCTTTCGGGTACTTCCCACACAAAATTTTAAATTTTTTCTCAAAAGTGCCTTCTAAACATCTTCCAGCGCGTGTCAACTTCGTCGTCATTTTCACGATCGTCATTGGAATACGAATCACCCTTGAGGAAATTGATAGCACCACATTTAGAACGTTGAACGAAGATGCTCCTACGCTTGGTTCGGACAACCTTCATATCATCGTCTCCGTTAAAAGACCACCCGACTTCATAACCTCCGATGGCCGTACTTTTCTGAACCATGGGAAAACTGATTGGCAAGAGTACAGAGAATTTACCAGCCAAAGGCTCATCTCAGTCCCTCAGATAGTTGAGAGAATTTTGCAGAAAATAATCACAACTATAGATGTTCGCTACCACCTGTTGGTCTAATACCCGAAATTCCGAAACCAAATTACCCAGCAGAGGCAATGATGAGTATGAGTATTTGGCAAGTGTCCTCAATTTATTGTTAGTCACTCACGTTTTACCAAAAGGCTGAAAATATGGCAGGATGGTCCCGCTACTGAAGCCAGACAAGAATTCGAGAAGAGGAGAATCGTACAAGCCGATTTTCCTTCTGTCGCTAGTACTGAAAATTCAATATGCTCTACTTTTCCCTGTAATGAAAAGCAGTTTCCCAGATACCTAACATCAGCATGGATAGATGTCATTTTCACACATATGTCGAGCACAGAACCAGAATAGGGCGAGCGAATGAACTGTCATAGTGGCCCTTGGAACTATCGAAGGAATTCGAAACAGTCAACCACAGGAAAGTACGCAGGTGGTGGCACACTTTGCTTCCAAAAAGTCATATTTGGCCTAGTGTTTTTTTGTGGGCAAGTCCATGCGTCCGGGCATAGTTGTCCAAAACCTCTACGTTATTCGGTGATCAACTAAAATGACTGGAGGGCGTGCTTTAAAATGGACCATGCCGCCGATGCATTCTTTCAGGTACCTCCTCCGCAACACTTTGAGCTTTAATCCAAATATATTTTTGTCGGAAACTTCATACTTCCAAAAAAGGCCGCAAAATCTGAAAAGGATTTCAGTTGCGTTGCCGTTATTGGATTCGATATTGTCAATAGATGAAAGTTTCAATTCACATAGGCTGAGGGTATATCTCTGTCGACAAAGCTGACAGATACTTTTTATTTTTATACCCTCCACCATAATATCATTAAATTTGTTATTCCGTTTGTAACACCCCGAAATATTCATCGTATATATAATCTTCATTAGGGTAAAATTCTAAGTCGATATAACCATGTCCGTCTGTTGAAGTCAAGATATAGCTCGCAATTTTTAAGATAGAGCTTAGTAATTTGGTATATAAGTTTCTATTACTCCTAGGATGTTTGGTACTGCAAATGAGCTATATGGGTCCACGTTTTGATATAGCCCCCATAGAAAGGTGCCACCCGATTTTCGTTATTTTGAAGGTTTTAGCCTGATTGTCACACCAAAATGGCTGAAATTTGGTACATAATCTTCGTGGGAGGTATAAAACTTTCCCCTAGAAAATTTTTGGTATAGATTCACGCGTTCATACAGCCCCCATAGAACGTATCTCCCGATTTTCGGTATTTGAAGGTTGTGGCCTCAATATTCCTCAGAAATTTGCTGAAATTTGGTATTCGGGATTCGTTTGGGGTATTAAACGTTCCGTATTAAATTTATCGGTATAGGTCCACTCCTTAGTATAGCCCCCATAGAACGGTACCTCTCTATGTGAGGTATTTTTAAGGTTGTGTTTTCTATATTACACCGAAAGGGTTAAAAATTTGGTATTTGTCTTCATTTGCGGTATTTAACGTTCCATATGAAATTTGTTTCATACAGCCCCCATAGAACGGTGACACCCGATTTTCGGTATTTTGAAGGTTTTAGCCTCATCACACCGAACTGCTGATATTTAGTACTTAGTCTTCGTTCGGGGTATAAAACCTTCTACCAGAAATTTGTCGGTATAAGTCCACACCTTCATATAGCCCCCATAGAACAGTACCTTTCAATTTTCGGTATTGTGAAGGTTGTGGCCACAGCAACCCACCCAAATGGCTGAAATTTGGTAGTTAGTCTTTGTTGGAGCTAAAAGCCTTTCTGACTGAAATTCGCCGGTATTGGTCCACGTTTCGATAAAGCCCCCACAGAACGGTACCTCCCGATTTTCGTAATTCTGAAGGTTGTGACGTCAATATCCCACCGATATGGGGTTATAAAATATTCCACAAGAGTATTAGCAGAAGGAGCTCCCTTCACCACCGCCCTCTCATAAAAGCTAAAAAATGTTAATGTGTTATTTTCAGTGTCTGGCACAAGAGTTAATAACTCAACACATTTGGTCTCTTCCTTTATTTTTGAAAATGGAAAAGCCGACAAAAGTGGTGAAAGTTGTAAACTGCTCCCATATGAGTTATATGGTGTCTGAAGTAAAGGAACGCTTTTCGAGTAAAAAGTGGTAAAACTAGGAGATTCTTGCACGTAGACGAACAGAGGTATTGTCATACGTCATGCGTACTTAAGTGGTCGTATGAGATGTCAAATTTGCTACTTTTTTAATAGTAAGGGCCTGTTTCACTATGTCGAAAGAAAATTATTGCGAACGAAAAACACCTAAACTTTGGTTTTCATGGCAATATTGACTTTGTGTTTGCTTTAAAACAACTACAAAATTTAAAAATCAAACACGAGTTTAGTTGTTTCTCTTTCGTTTTCATTTTCCTTCGACATAGTGAAACAAGCTGTAAAAGTAGCAAAAGAGAACATATTTGCGTTGCTACAACAACATAGCATTGCAATCAATTTCTTTGCTGGGTACTCAAATACGCAAAAGTGTTTTATTGTGATTATATTTATTGTGAATGAAATGTTAGCCTCACGGGTTCTTGTCAATGATAACAAAGGTGGGCATATTGAGAATGGTGTCAATGATACACGCCAGAGATGGATATGTTAAATGCCTAAATCTACTTTGGACATATTGGCAGACCATCTAAATGCAGGAAATGCAATCAATGCACTCATGCATTTTTCAATATTTTTGTATTATAAAATAATAAATTATTTTATAATAAATAAATTGTATGAAGCATTGTGGCGTCTTTTTTATTGGGATAGCGTTTGCAAACAAAAAACTTGAATCAGGGTGTACTGAAATTAAAAATTATAAAATTCAATTTCAATTTGTTTTACAATGTATATATTAATCATAAAAATGTTTTCTTGGTATTGAATGTAAATAAATTGAAATTCAAATATTTCTATTTTTAATGCAAAGCACAGCCAAGGGATATCCCACTCAGCCACACAAACATTTGACGTCATGTATCTTATCAGTATTTTGGGTGTTATATTTACTATCGAACAAGATAATTTCTAATCAATTATAAACAAGTTCCGATAATGCAACTTCGTAACAA
The DNA here is from genome assembly GCF_047663935.1 of Musca autumnalis. Taxonomy (NCBI): domain Eukaryota; kingdom Metazoa; phylum Arthropoda; class Insecta; order Diptera; family Muscidae; genus Musca; species Musca autumnalis. The sequence continues at coordinate 26,338,957 of NW_027412088.1, forward strand.
ATGTTTGAATAAATACAAAACTACAAGTCATGCTATTCTAACTTAGATATGGAATTTAAAATGATGCAATCTTTGTTATAATTTGCTAATAGATTGATTATTCGCTCAGTTTTGCAATCTTCCCTATGGGGAAAAAATAGCACACTTCCCTTTTGTTTTGCACAGCCATAATAAAAATTTATTTAATTCTTCTAATACATAAAATAATAAAAACAAATTACAGATCAGTAAATTTAAATTTCAACGGTATGTTTGGGATGTTAATTGACAACGATTTGAATGCATTTTCGGTGGGATAGTTAAATTCAACATGGAAATTTCGGATTAAACGAGCAATACCCAATTCAATTTCCATTTCAACAATTCGCCGGCCAATACAGCTGCGTGCACCAAAACCAAAGGGCAAGAAAACAAATGGACTGCTAGGCTTAAGAGACATTTCAGTCGTCGATCCCTTTTCTTGTCTCAGCCAGCGTTCGGGTAAAAATTCATTAGCCCTTGGATAATAACGTTCATCGTGATTCAGAGATGCCGAAACCATAAATACTTGTTGCCCGGCTGGTACTCGATACCCGCTTAGGACAACATCTTTTTGATTAACCCGAACATTTCCCACTGCCAGGGGATATATACGTTGTGACTCTTTAATGCAGGCCCTTAAATAGGGCATATTTCTAAAGGCTTCCTCCGTAAATTCTGAATCTTTTTCCGGTAAAATTCTTAGATTTCTTCGCGTAATTTGGCCTGTTTATCGGGATTTTTACTCAAACAAAGTAATAGAGCCACAAATGTGGTGGAAGTCTAAAACAAGAGAAATCTCAGGTTATTAAGAAAAATAAAAATCGGAAAATAAAACCGTACCGTATCAACACCTGCCATCAACATATCCATGGCCATAACTTGTGCTATTTTCTTATCTACCTTCAGCAGCTTTTCCAAAACGCTTTGCTCACTTTCCGGTTTTTCGGCCACCCCAGCCCTCTTCTCCGCCTCCAGGCGATCTACGGCCTCTTGTATATAACTTTCAATGGTATCCTGCAGTGCATCCATGGTTTTGATAATTTTCTTATATATTGGCGTCTTTACATATTTCCAAATTGAAGGTTGAAATTCAATCTCGAAACCCAATTTAAAGAATTGCGTAAGAGAATCAAAAATTGTCTTTGCCTTGGGATCATTACGATTTTCCGAGAGTAAACCCAATTGTTTATCCAATGCCACAACGGAAACTGATTCTAAAGTCCAGCGATTTATTTCTTCTTCAAATGTGGCGGGAACTTCCAGGGTTTGAGGATCACGTATCGTGCGAATTCTGAAGGAGAAAGAGAGAGAGGAAAAAATTGATGATTTTAGAATTGAAAAACCCTTAAGGCGGTCTTCACTACATGGAAGACCGCTTAAGGAGGTCTTCTAGGCGTTGAACACCTCTTAAGGGGAGACCCCTATTGATAAAAGACATCTTTAAAAGTTCTCCTATAGATAAAGGACCTTCCAAAAGACGGCCTCCCAAGGCGATCTTCTAGATATAGAAGACTTCTCAAGGGGGTCTTTTACATCTTATATTTATTTTATATCTTATATTTTATATCTTATATTTTATATTTTATATTTTATATTTTATATTTTATATTTTATATTTTATATTTTATATTTTATATTTTATATTTTATATTTTATATTTTATATTTTATATTTTATATTTTATATTTTATATTTTATATTTTATATTTTATATTTTATATTTTATATTTTATATTTTATATTTTATATTTTATATTTTATATTTTATATTTTATATTTTATATTTTATATTTTATATTTTATATTTTATATTTTATATTTTATATTTTATATTTTATATTTTATATTTTATATTTTATATTTTATATTTTATATTTTATATTTTATATTTTATATTTTATATTTTATATTTTATATTTTATATTTTATATTTTATATTTTATATTTTATATTTTATATTTTATATTTTATATTTTATATTTTATATTTTATATTTTATATTTTATATTTTATATTTTATATTTTATATTTTATATTTTATATTTTATATTTTATATTTTATATTTTATATTTTATATTTTATATTTTATATTTTATATTTTATATTTTATATTTTATATTTTATATTTTATATTTTATATTTTATATTTTATATTTTATATTTTATATTTTATATTTTATATTTTATATTTTATATTTTATATTTTATATTTTATATTTTATATTTTATATTTTATATTTTATATTTTATATTTTATATTTTATATTTTATATTTTATATTTTATATTTTATATTTTATATTTTATATTTTATATTTTATATTTTATATTTTATATTTTATATTTTATATTTTATATTTTATATTTTATATTTTATATTTTATATTTTATATTTTATATTTTATATTTTATATTTTATATTTTATATTTTATATTTTATATTTTATATTTTATATTTTATATTTTATATTTTATATTTTATATTTTATATTTTATATTTTATATTTTATATTTTATATTTTATATTTTATATTTTATATTTTATATTTTATATTTTATATTTTATATTTTATATTTTATATTTTATATTTTATATTTTATATTTTATATTTTATATTTTATATTTTATATTTTATATTTTATATTTTATATTTTATATTTTATATTTTATATTTTATATTTTATATTTTATATTTTATATTTTATATTTTATATTTTATATTTTATATTTTATATTTTATATTTTATATTTTATATTTTATATTTTATATTTTATATTTTATATTTTATATTTTATATTTTATATTTTATATTTTATATTTTATATTTTATATTTTATATTTTATATTTTATATTTTATATTTTATATTTTATATTTTATATTTTATATTTTATATTTTATATTTTATATTTTATATTTTATATTTTATATTTTATATTTTATATTTTATATTTTATATTTTATATTTTATATTTTATATTTTATATTTTATATTTTATATTTTATATTTTATATTTTATATTTTATATTTTATATTTTATATTTTATATTTTATATTTTATATTTTATATTTTATATTTTATATTTTATATTTTATATTTTATATTTTATATTTTATATTTTATATTTTATATTTTATATTTTATATTTTATATTTTATATTTTATATTTTATATTTTATATTTTATATTTTATATTTTATATTTTATATTTTATATTTTATATTTTATATTTTATATTTTATATTTTATATTTTATATTTTATATTTTATATTTTATATTTTATATTTTATATTTTATATTTTATATTTTATATTTTATATTTTATATTTTATATTTTATATTTTATATTTTATATTTTATATTTTATATTTTATATTTTATATTTTATATTTTATATTTTATATTTTATATTTTATATTTTATATTTTATATTTTATATTTTATATTTTATATTTTATATTTTATATTTTATATTTTATATTTTATATTTTATATTTTATATTTTATATTTTATATTTTATATTTTATATTTTATATTTTATATTTTATATTTTATATTTTATATTTTATATTTTATATTTTATATTTTATATTTTATATTTTATATTTTATATTTTATATTTTATATTTTATATTTTATATTTTATATTTTATATTTTATATTTTATATTTTATATTTTATATTTTATATTTTATATTTTATATTTTATATTTTATATTTTATATTTTATATTTTATATTTTATATTTTATATTTTATATTTTATATTTTATATTTTATATTTTATATTTTATATTTTATATTTTATATTTTATATTTTATATTTTATATTTTATATTTTATATTTTATATTTTATATTTTATATTTTATATTTTATATTTTATATTTTATATTTTATATTTTATATTTTATATTTTATATTTTATATTTTATATTTTATATTTTATATTTTATATTTTATATTTTATATTTTATATTTTATATTTTATATTTTATATTTTATATTTTATATTTTATATTTTATATTTTATATTTTATATTTTATATTTTATATTTTATATTTTATATTTTATATTTTATATTTTATATTTTATATTTTATATTTTATATTTTATATTTTATATTTTATATTTTATATTTTATATTTTATATTTTATATTTTATATTTTATATTTTATATTTTATATTTTATATTTTATATTTTATATTTTATATTTTATATTTTATATTTTATATTTTATATTTTATATTTTATATTTTATATTTTATATTTTATATTTTATATTTTATATTTTATATTTTATATTTTATATTTTATATTTTATATTTTATATTTTATATTTTATATTTTATATTTTATATTTTATATTTTATATTTTATATTTTATATTTTATATTTTATATTTTATATTTTATATTTTATATTTTATATTTTATATTTTATATTTTATATTTTATATTTTATATTTTATATTTTATATTTTATATTTTATATTTTATATTTTATATTTTATATTTTATATTTTACTAGCTGAACCCGGTGCGCTTCGCTACCCCTTTAGATTGATATGCATTTGAAATTTTACGGATTTTTTGAAATCAGAAAGAAATCAAATTCAAAAATTTAAAGTAAAGTATTTATTGTAATGCTTTAGGATATACAATGTTTTTGTTTTTCCTTCAGGAGCGTAAACAAACAAATCGGCCGGTCTACCAACACGTGAACATGCAACGTAGAGCTGAACACCAATATTAGCACTAAATTATGTGGTGGAAAGCCTGAAGATCCAACGAACTTAGGAATTCAACTGGATAGTTAACCGCGTCGTCTTCAGTTGCCACAGTATCAATGGATTTGTACGTTCGTGCATTTCCTGAAATTCTATTGACTGAAATTCTTTCAATATAATTTACCAATTTGTTTTGCAGACCAATTCCCGCCACATATTCCAAATTTCATTGTAATTGGGCTTACATAGCGTGTTTGGTGCATCAAATACATGAAATCGGCCGAAAATATATATGGGAGCTATATGTAAATCTGAACCGATTTCAATATAATTTGACAAATTTTTTTGTAGATCAATTTCCGCCACATTTTTCAAATTTCATTGAAATTGGACAAACATAAGGTGTTTATTGCATAAAATACATGAAATCGGCCTAAAATATATATTGGAGGTATATCCAAATCTGATCCGATTTCAATATAATTTCTAGGATCAATTCCGTCAAAGATTCCAAAATTCGTCAAAATTGAACATACATGGCGTGTTTGGTGTAGAAAATACATGAAATCGGCCGAAAATATATATGGGAGCTATATCCCAATCTGAACCGATTTCAAAATAGTTTGGAACATTTATTTCTGCAATAAATTCCGTCACACATTCCAAATTTCATTGGAATTGGGCATACAAAATGTGTTTTATGCATCAAATGCATTAAATCGGCCGAAAATATATATCCAAATCTGAGCCGATTTCAAATTACTTTGGCAAATTTATTTTTAGACCAAATTCCGTCACACATACCAAATTTGAAGACTGTATCGATAATCGTTCGTTAGATATCAGCATACAAAGTCTACAGTTTTTGGAGGTACTTTCGATCCTGAGGCTATATCTCCAGATCGGGGCGGAATTTTTAAGATTTATATAGCCTGTGACACTTTCAGGCCATGTGGTAATATACTCTGAAAGTTTCAGGAAGATCGGTTCAGCGGTTTTTGAGTCCATAAACTTCAAACAAACAAACGTACAAACATTTTCCTCCGTTATAGATATACTCGTAGATACCGCACAAATTTCATTGAAATAAATATGGGAGCTATAGCCAAATCAACACCGATTTCAATACTTATTTCTACAACAAATTTAGTTACACATTGGACATCCATAGCGTGTTTGGGGCATCAAATACATGAAATCGGCCGAAAATATATATAGGAGCTATATCCAAATCTGAACCGATTTCAATATAATTCGGCATACTCATTTCTACAACAAATTTAGTCACACATTCCAAATTTCATTGAAATTGGACATACATAGTGGGTTGGGTGCATCAAATACATGAACTCGGCCGAAAATATATATAGGAGCTATATCCAAATCTGAACCGATTTCAATATAATTTGGCATGCTCATTTCTGCAAAAAATTTAGTCACACATTCCAAATTTCATTGAAATTGGACACACATAGTGGGTTGGGTGCATCAAATACATGAAATCGGCCGAAAATATATATAGGAGCTATATCCAAATCTGAACCGATTTCAATATAATTCGGCATACTCATTTCTACAACAAATTTAGTCACACATTCCAAATTTCATTGAAATTGGACATATATAGTGGGTTGGGTGGATCAAATACATGAAATCGGCCGAAAATATATATAGGAGCTATATCCAAATCTGAACCGATTTCAAAATAATTTGGCATGCACATTTCTGCAAAAAAAATAGTCACACATTCCAAATTTCATTGAGATTGGACATACATAGTGGGTTGGGTGCATCAAATACATGAAATCGGCCGAAAATATATATAGGAGCTATATCCAAATCTGAACCGATTTCAATATAATTCGGCATACTCATTTCTACAACAAATTTAGTCACACATTCCAATTTTCATTGAAATTGGACATATATAGTGGGTTGGGTGGATCAAATACATGAAATCGGCCGAAAATATATATAGGAGCTATATCCAAATCTGAACCGATTTCAAGATAATTTGGCATGCTCATTTCTGCAAAAAATTTAGTCACACATTCCAAATTTCATTGAAATTGGACATACATATGTAGTGGGTTGGGTGCATCAAATACATGAAATCGGCCGATAATATATATAGGAGCTATATCCAAATCTGAACCGATTTCAATATAATTCGGCATACTCATTTCCACAACAAATTTAGTCACACATTCCTAATTTCATTGAAATTGGACATACATAGTGGGTTGGGTGCATCAAATACATGAAATCGGCCGAAAATATATATAGGAGCTATATCCAAATCTGAACCGATTTCAATATAATTCGGCATACTCATTTCTACAACAAATTTAGTCACACATTCCAAATTTCATTGAAATCGGACATATGTAGCGTGTTTTGTATATCAAATACTTGAAATCGGACGAAAATATATATGGGATCTATATCCAAATCTGAACCGATTTCGATATAGTGTGGCACATTTTTTTATAAGCCACGTTCCGTCACGCATTCCAAATTTCATGGAAATCGCACATATATAGCGTGTTTGGTACATCAAATACTTGAAATCGGACGAAGATATATATGGGAGCTATATCCAAATCTGGACCGATTTCGATATATTTTGGCACATTTATTTTTAGGCTAAAATCCATCACACATTTCAAATTTGGAGTCTGTATCTGTAACCGTTCTATAGATATTTGCATACAAAGTTTAAATTTTTTGGAGGTACCTCCGATTCTGATGCTATATCTCCGGATCAGAGCGGAATTTCGAAACTTTTTATAGCCTATGTTACTTTCAGGCGATGTAGTAATATACCCTGAAAATTTCAGCAAGATCGGTTCAGCAGTTTTTGAGTCTATAAATTTCAAACAAACAAACAAACAAACAAACAAACATACAAACATTTTTCTATTTTATATATATAGATATTTTATATTTTATATTTTATATTTTATATTTTATATTTTATATTTTATATTTTATATTTTATATTTTATATTTTATATTTTATATTTTATATTTTATATTTTATATTTTATATTTTATATTTTATATTTTATATTTTATATTTTATATTTTATATTTTATATTTTATATTTTATATTTTATATTTTATATTTTATATTTTATATTTTATATTTTATATTTTATATTTTATATTTTATATTTTATATTTTATATTTTATATTTTATATTTTATATTTTATATTTTATATTTTATATTTTATATTTTATATTTTATATTTTATATTTTATATTTTATATTTTATATTTTATATTTTATATTTTATATTTTATATTTTATATTTTATATTTTATATTTTATATTTTATATTTTATATTTTATATTTTATATTTTATATTTTATATTTTATATTTTATATTTTATATTTTATATTTTATATTTTATATTTTATATTTTATATTTTATATTTTATATTTTATATTTTATATTTTATATTTTATATTTTATATTTTGTATTTTGTATTTTATATTTTATATTTTATATTTTATATTTTATATTTTATATTTTATATTTTATATTTTATATTTTATATTTTATATTTTATATTTTATATTTTATATTTTATATTTTATATTTTATATTTTATATTTTATATTTTATATTTTATATTTTATATTTTATATTTTATATTTTATATTTTATATTTTATATTTTATATTTTATATTTTATATTTTATATTTTATATTTTATATTTTATATTTTATATTTTATATTTTATATTTTATATTTTATATTTTATATTTTATACTAGCTGAACCCGGTGCGCTTCGCTACCCCTTTAGATTGATATGCATTTGAAATTTTACGGATTTTTTGAAATCAGAAAGAAATCAAATTCAAAAATTTAAAGTAAAGTATTTATTGTAATGCTTTAGGATATACAATGTTTTTGTTTTTCCTTCAGGAGCGTAAACAAACAAATCGGCCGGTCTACCAACACGTGAACATGCAACGTAGAGCTGAACACCAATATTAGCACTAAATTATGTGGTGGAAAGCCTGAAGATCCAACGAACTTAGGAATTCAACTGGATAGTTAACCGCGTCGTCTTCAGTTGCCACAGTATCAATGGATTTGTACGTTCGTGCATTTCCTGAAATTCTATTGACTGAAATTCTTTCAATATAATTTACCAATTTGTTTTGCAGACCAATTCCCGCCACATATTCCAAATTTCATTGTAATTGGGCTTACATAGCGTGTTTGGTGCATCAAATACATGAAATCGGCCGAAAATATATATGGGAGCTATATGTAAATCTGAACCGATTTCAATATAATTTGACAAATTTTTTTGTAGATCAATTTCCGCCACATTTTTCAAATTTCATTGAAATTGGACAAACATAAGGTGTTTATTGCATAAAATACATGAAATCGGCCTAAAATATATATTGGAGGTATATCCAAATCTGATCCGATTTCAATATAATTTCTAGGATCAATTCCGTCAAAGATTCCAAAATTCGTCAAAATTGAACATACATGGCGTGTTTGGTGTAGAAAATACATGAAATCGGCCGAAAATATATATGGGAGCTATATCCCAATCTGAACCGATTTCAAAATAGTTTGGAACATTTATTTCTGCAATAAATTCCGTCACACATTCCAAATTTCATTGGAATTGGGCATACAAAATGTGTTTTATGCATCAAATGCATTAAATCGGCCGAAAATATATATCCAAATCTGAGCCGATTTCAAATTACTTTGGCAAATTTATTTTTAGACCAAATTCCGTCACACATACCAAATTTGAAGACTGTATCGATAATCGTTCGTTAGATATCAGCATACAAAGTCTACAGTTTTTGGAGGTACTTTCGATCCTGAGGCTATATCTCCAGATCGGGGCGGAATTTTTAAGATTTATATAGCCTGTGACACTTTCAGGCCATGTGGTAATATACTCTGAAAGTTTCAGGAAGATCGGTTCAGCGGTTTTTGAGTCCATAAACTTCAAACAAACAAACGTACAAACATTTTCCTCCGTTATAGATATACTCGTAGATACCGCACAAATTTCATTGAAATAAATATGGGAGCTATAGCCAAATCAACACCGATTTCAATACTTATTTCTACAACAAATTTAGTTACACATTGGACATCCATAGCGTGTTTGGGGCATCAAATACATGAAATCGGCCGAAAATATATATAGGAGCTATATCCAAATCTGAACCGATTTCAATATAATTCGGCATACTCATTTCTACAACAAATTTAGTCACACATTCCAAATTTCATTGAAATTGGACATACATAGTGGGTTGGGTGCATCAAATACATGAAATCGGCCGAAAATATATATAGGAGCTATATCCAAATCTGAACCGATTTCAATATAATTTGGCATGCTCATTTCTGCAAAAAATTTAGTCACACATTCCAAATTTCATTGAAATTGGACACACATAGTGGGTTGGGTGCATCAAATACATGAAATCGGCCGAAAATATATATAGGAGCTATATCCAAATCTGAACCGATTTCAATATAATTCGGCATACTCATTTCTACAACAAATTTAGTCACACATTCCAAATTTCATTGAAATTGGACATATATAGTGGGTTGGGTGGATCAAATACATGAAATCGGCCGAAAATATATATAGGAGCTATATCCAAATCTGAACCGATTTCAAAATAATTTGGCATGCACATTTCTGCAAAAAAAATAGTCACACATTCCAAATTTCATTGAGATTGGACATACATAGTGGGTTGGGTGCATCAAATACATGAAATCGGCCGAAAATATATATAGGAGCTATATCCAAATCTGAACCGATTTCAATATAATTCGGCATACTCATTTCTACAACAAATTTAGTCACACATTCCAATTTTCATTGAAATTGGACATATATAGTGGGTTGGGTGGATCAAATACATGAAATCGGCCGAAAATATATATAGGAGCTATATCCAAATCTGAACCGATTTCAAGATAATTTGGCATGCTCATTTCTGCAAAAAATTTAGTCACACATTCCAAATTTCATTGAAATTGGACATACATATGTAGTGGGTTGGGTGCATCAAATACATGAAATCGGCCGATAATATATATAGGAGCTATATCCAAATCTGAACCGATTTCAATATAATTCGGCATACTCATTTCCACAACAAATTTAGTCACACATTCCTAATTTCATTGAAATTGGACATACATAGTGGGTTGGGTGCATCAAATACATGAAATCGGCCGAAAATATATATAGGAGCTATATCCAAATCTGAACCGATTTCAATATAATTCGGCATACTCATTTCTACAACAAATTTAGTCACACATTCCAAATTTCATTGAAATCGGACATATGTAGCGTGTTTTGTATATCAAATACTTGAAATCGGACGAAAATATATATGGGATCTATATCCAAATCTGAACCGATTTCGATATAGTGTGGCACATTTTTTTATAAGCCACGTTCCGTCACGCATTCCAAATTTCATGGAAATCGCACATATATAGCGTGTTTGGTACATCAAATACTTGAAATCGGACGAAGATATATATGGGAGCTATATCCAAATCTGGACCGATTTCGATATATTTTGGCACATTTATTTTTAGGCTAAAATCCATCACACATTTCAAATTTGGAGTCTGTATCTGTAACCGTTCTATAGATATTTGCATACAAAGTTTAAATTTTTTGGAGGTACCTCCGATTCTGATGCTATATCTCCGGATCAGAGCGGAATTTCGAAACTTTTTATAGCCTATGTTACTTTCAGGCGATGTAGTAATATACCCTGAAAATTTCAGCAAGATCGGTTCAGCAGTTTTTGAGTCTATAAATTTCAAACAAACAAACAAACAAACATACAAACATTTTTCTATTTTATATATATAGATTTTATATTTTATATTTTATATTTTATTTTTATTTTTTTTATATTTTATTTTGTGGTTTATTTACTTTTGCGTTTATAAAATTGTTCATTACAACTTACCTCTCCATTAATTCCTTATTAACGTTTGACATCTTGTGCATGTATAGGCGTACATTTTTCGGTTGCATTAAAATGGGGTTTACCACTGAACGGAAATTACCCCATTTTTCTCCGGCACTAAAAATTAAAAGAAAAAACATTAAAATTTAATTCATCATCTCCATATAATGTTCCCTCCTTTTTTCCATACTTACGTTGAAAGAAGACCCTCGGTGCCTTGATAAAAGTCTTTCTTTACTTCACTACGATAATGTCCCAATATCTCCAAACCGGGTCTTATAGGCCAAACACCTTCATTACGCAACACCATTTCAAAATCTTTTGGATTGTGGGTTACAACAAATGATTTTTTACCCAACATTCCCAGCAGTAGGGTAATGTCACCGAAATCTTTTTTCATTTCTAACATTAATTTGGTGGCATCCAAATTGGCATATTTGCCACCGGGTAAAAATTTCATAAGCATTGAAAGACGACTCCCATGTGGTATGGCCTCAAAGGGTTTAGCCTGGGACCACTCCTTTTGAAAGTCATAAGAATTATCTTCGCTAGGGGATTTGGAAGATAACAAACGGAGCTGGAAATTAAAAAAAATATAATATTTTGTTTTTATTGTTAAAAAAGTAGTAGAAATATTAGAAATTATTTTAATAAATATTTGATTATTTATTAAAATATTGTCGCTAATGTTTTTTGTTATTGAACTTACTTTTTGTTTTATTGTAGCGGTTTGTTTATAAATTTTCCCATGATGAGTTAACACATTTCTATGAAATTTTAACATGATTGTGTTTTGTTGTTGTTTCTCTTATTCATAAATTGTGTTTGGCCAATTTGTTTGGATGTTTATGTTTTTTTGTTTAGTTCTTCTTTTCCACCATCTACACTGTTTACCGGTCGAATAAATACTAATTCCATTCTAATGTTTTGAATGTAGAATGTTTATTCTCTTTCTTTTGTTATCTGAAAGATAATGTTTAGAATCTAATCGTAAGATACTTTTTCTCTTGTCAACATATGGCCTTTCATATGTTTATATGTTCCATATCGGAGTGAGTTTAACAAGCGGAGTCATAGCACTCATATTGTTATTTTTTTATATAGCCAAAACCGTGTGCGAAGATACAAATTCGTTGAACGGAAATACCATTTAAGGGACCTCAATAAACAAGAGACTCCTTAAAGCTTTTCATAACAGAAATCGCCTTTAAAGGTATTCTATGGATAGAACACGGAAAGAACCTATAATAAGCAGACTTATTTCAATATAAGACCCCATGAAATCTCTTTTATCTATCCTTCCGTTTTAATGACTAATTTTAAAATTCTGTTTTTATTAATTAATTTTCCTCTTACATTATTTGAAATCATTCTTATACACTGACACACATTTATAACCTTTATCGATTTATTTTTGTAATTTAATTTTCAAAATTTTAATAAAAGTTTTAAACTTTAAAAATCATGTTATAATCAATTTGTTGGTTGTCAGTTCAGGTCTTTTGTCCATTGCCATCAAGGGGTTGAGAGAAATTTTAATGCATTCAATCACGAACATTGCTTGCCATTGATGTCCCCGTAGCCAGTGCCCGTTATCTGCATTTTTAAAGAGTAAATAGAAATTACATGAAAAGTGTGCAAAAACTGTTTGTGGTAGAGAGCGGAGTAAAGATTGAAAAACTTTAAATATTAAATATAATAGATGTTTATTAGGATGGATAATTTCGTATGATATGAAGATCCTGAAAGTGGTGTTGATATTTATTTTTCTAAGATTAGGCAGATTTTTTCCACTGTTCATTGCTTGAAAAATATATTTAACAAATTTATTTTATTTATTATTTATTTAAAATATTTTTTATAATTAAAAATTATACTTAAGGAAATTATAAAAGCACTATCAATAAAAGCTATCGGCTAATATTTGATTTTTTTTCATTTGCCAAAAATATATATTGTTACGTCATAAGGATGTAGTTTTAATTATTTCTGATTTTGATAAACCTTCAAATACATTTTAAAACTTACTGTAACCATCTCCTTGCATTAAATCGTGGTGTAACAGTCCGTATTACTAACAACGTTAGTTATACGCTCTTGTACATGGTGCGTATAACTAGCGTTATTACTAATACGCCACCTTAAATGGATAACTGCACTATGCAGATGACCCCTATAAGAGGTCTTCCTGGTATAATAGGCTTCTTTAAGAGGACTTCTAGTTATAGAAAAAACATTTAAGATGCTTTTATTTATTATTGTCTTTTTAGGACGAAGGCCATTATTTATGAAAGTTTTTAATTAATTATTTGAATTAATCGAGCTAAGATGGCCTAAGGAATTTGTATTGAAAAAATGAATTCTAGCGAAGTTCCACACACTCAACCACTATGCTACGATCGTTTCGCTGGTGGTTTAAGCCAGCTCGTCAGGCATATTTTGAATGTAAATGGCTAGAATCTACAGAAGGTCCCTTTAAGATGTCTTCTATTTGTATTTATCTAAATATTTAAGACCCCTTAAGAGGTTTCCCTGCTACTGAGAACCCCTTTAAAATCCATTCTATCTACAGAATACGCTTTTAAAAGGTATTCTATCTATTGAATATCCTATAAGAATCTTTTCTATCTACAGAAGATTCCTTTAAAAGCCTTTAATGAAGCCCCCTTTAGGATACCCCTTTTAAAAGTCTTCTATCTGCAGAATATTCCTATAAGAGGACTTCTTGCTGTAGAAGATCACTTTAAGAGGTCTTCTATCTGTAGACTATCCATTTAAGACGTCTATAAAAGAGGTTCTCTTGATATTGAATACCATCTTTTTAGGGGTCTTCTATCTATTTGAGTCCCTTTTACGAGGGTTTATAGATTTTTAAGATTCCTTTAAATGGCTTCTATCTACAGAAGATGTTTTTAGAGTTTTTCTATCTGTTGAACATTTGTTCTATCTATAGAAGCTTTGTTTAAAGACCTTATATTTAATGAAGACCTCTTTAAGAGTTTTCTCTCTGTATGAGGCTCCTTTAAAAAGTCTTCTGTCTATAAAAAACACATTTGAAACTCCTATCTTCATGCTGAACCCCTTATATCTATTTATAGAAAATCTATATATTTAAGACCCCTTGAATATGTATTCCATATGTTGAGGATCCCTTTAATATGTCTTCTATCTATAGAAACCCCTTTAGGAGGTCTTGAATCTATAGAAGACGCCTCAATAGTTCCCATGTTCGAACTTAAAGTTTGGAAAAAAATTTTTAATTTTTAAGTACGGACCAAATCGGATACTCTCTTCGAGAGTTGTCGTGATTATCATTTTTGTGAAAAGTTTTGAAATTTTGTAGTGGAGGTACCTAAGTAGTGGACCGATATGGCTCATTTTCGAATTCAAACTAAGATCGGGCAAGATATTACGATGACAAAAATTTTAATTGAATCGGTAGATCCGTTCGAGAGTTATCCTGCCCTCCAACCACTACACAGGGTGTCATAGGGTCTTTTTTGCACCTTTCAGGCTATGTTCTCCGAAAGTATGGACTTGTCCCTGATAAAACTTGTACCGTCGTAAGGGGGCAATGAATACAAGTTGTTACAACCAAAATCAAAGCGATTCGAGAGCAGGTCCTAAACTGAACTTTTCCGAAATTTTATGTGGGAGGCATCGGAAGGAGTGGACCGATTGAGCCCACATTGGAACCTATATGGAACCTCTATGTCTGCTAATTTAACGATGTGCAAAGTAGGGACCAAATCGAATGCAAGATGTAACAACAAAGATCAAAGTGATTCGAGAGAAGTCCTTTAAGTGCATTTTTTTCAAATATTGCGATGTTCCAAGTACGGACCAAATCGGATACTCTCTTCGAGAGTTGTCGTGATTATTATTTTTGTGAAAAGTTTTGAAATTTTGTGGAGGAGGTACCTAAGTAGTGGACCGATATGGCTCATTTTCGAATTCAAACTAAGATCGGGCAAGATATTACGATGACAAAAATTTTAATTGAATCGGTAGATCCGTTCGAGAGTTATCCTGCCCTCCAACCACTACACAGGGTGTCATAGGGTCTTTTTTGCACCTTTCAGGCTATGTTCTCCGAAAGTATGGACTTGTCCCTGATAAAACTTGTACCGTCGTAAGGGGGCAATGAATACAAGTTGTTACAACCAAAATCAAAGCGATTCGAGAGCAGGTCCTAAACTGAACTTTTCCGAAATTTTATGTGGGAGGCACCCGAAGGAACCCACATTGGAACCTCTCTATGTCTGGCAATTTAACGATGCGCAAAGTGTGGACCAAATCAGTTACTCCCTTCAAGAGTTATCGTGCGCACAATTTTCCGAACTTTTGTGGGGGAGGTACCTGAGGGAGTGGACCGATATGCCTAATCTTCGAACTTAAACTAAATTTGGACAAAATATTACAAAGGCTAAATTTTGGACCAAATCGTTCGAGAGTTATCGTGCGCTGCAGCCAACCAGATAGACAGACAGAGGGACGGACATGGCTAAATAAACTCCTAATTTTCTGAAACGGATTTCGTCCAAACATACTTGGGGTCTAAAACCATTATTTAGATGAGGCACATTGTGTCCGTCTGAAAGTGTATATACCCTCGTTATACATGATAAGGGAATAGAGACCTATTTAAGAGGTCTTCTATCTATAAAAGACCACTTCTGATGCCCCCGTATCCAGTGACCGGTAATTGCAGTTGTAAAGTCATCACGTTTTTGTATTTTTCCCTTTGGATCTATAGAAGTCTCCTTTAAGCGGTCTTCTACCTAGTGAATCCCTTCTAGAGGTGTTTTATATATTTAGGAAGACTTTTGTATATTGAAGACCCCTTTAAGAAGTCTTCTATATATTGAAGACCATATTAAGTAATTTTCTATCTATCGAATATACATTTAAAGGTCTCCTATCTATTGACGACCTCCTTTAGGAGGCATTCCATCTATAGAAACTCTTTTAAAGTGGTCTATTATTTTCTTACTCAACCCGCTATTAGCGGTCATCTATCAATAAAATATCCCCTTCGGCATCTTCTATGCATAGAATATCCCTTTAAGAGATCTTTTATATATTTAAAAGCCCTTAAGATGTATTCTATCTATAGAATATCCTCCTTAAGAGGTATTCTAGCTATCGAAGAGATCTTCTATCTATAGAAGGTCATTTCAGGAGTTCTTCTGTCTATTGAAGACGTTTTTAATTGGTCTTCTATCAGAAGACCCCTTAAAGAAGTCTTTTAGCTGTTGAAGACTCGTTTAAAAGGTCTTCTAACTAGGCTGTCTTTTTGGAGACCCCTTTAAGAGGTCTTTTGTATGTAGAATACGCGTTTAATAGGTCTTTTAAAATCTCCCTTAAGAGGTCTACTTTCTATTTAAAAGGTCTTCTATCTTTAGAAAAACTCATAAAGAGTTCTTCTGTATATTGAACACCCTATAAGAGCTCAACTGGCTATAGAAGACTCCATTATGAGGCCTTTAGATTATAGAAGATCTTTAGATCTTCTAGGTATAAAAGATCCTTTTAATACGTCTTCAAAATTTAAGAGGTCTTGTATCAGTGGAATACTATTATAAGCGGTCGTCTACCTATTGAATTCCCTTTGAGAGGTCTTCTGTATTTAGAAGTACCTTATGAAGGACCTCTATCAATAGAATATCCATTTAAGAAGTCTTCTACCTTTTGAAAACCCCTCCTTCTTCTATAGTCTTCTTTCTATAGAAGGCTATTTTAGAGATTAATTGGCTATAGAAAACTCCATTATGAAGTCTTTAAGCTATAGAGGAGCCATTTAACAGGTCTTCTAGCTATAGAAGACCAACCTATGAGGTTTTCTATATATAAATGATCCTCCTTTTTAATTGGTCTTCTATCTGAAGAACCAATAAAGAGGTCTTATAGCTATTAAAGATCATTTTAAAAGGTCTTCTAAATATTGGAGACCCTCTTTTCTATTGAATATCCTTTTAAGACATCTTCCATTCTTCATTGGAGATCTTTTAAGAGGTATTCCATCTATTTAAGAAACCTTTGAAAGGTATAATGTTCTTTGTTTTGTTTTTTCATTGAGGTGTCTTCTGAATATGAGGTCAACTGGCTGTAGAAACCACATTTAGAAGGTCTTTAGGTTATAGGGGACTCATCTAACTGGTCTTCTAGCTATAGAAGAGCCATTTAATAGTGCCTTATAGGAGGTCCACCGTGGTGCAATGGTATGCACAGCCCCCTTGCACGTTGAAATGTCGTGAATTCGATTCCCCGGCCAGACAACATCAAACATTTTCCAATGTTGGTGACATTTGCTGAGTATTTCAACCATGTGAAATTTCTCTGCAAGTGGTGTCTTAGCCACGCCGCACATTGGTCGAAACCATTGATCTAGCGGCGCGAAAGTCAGAAAATCAAAGTATAAAATTGCGAAATGTTTTTCATTGTATCGATTACAGACACTCCGCTGACTAAAAATTAGTTTTTACTTTTTTGTTGTTGTAAATAGTCCTATAGACCTATTTCTGGTGGAGAAGATGTAAAACCAACTAGAACCTCCTATGCCAAAATTCAGCTTATTTAGTCTGAAAATGTAGACAAAATCCTAACAATACCAAATATTGGAAAGTACCGTTATACGGGGACAATATCAAAACCTAGACCTATGTCCACAATTTTTGGTGGAGAATGTTTGTGTCCACTGGGAACCTCAAATACCAAATTACACCTTATTTGGCCGGAAAACGTAGCATTAAACCCAAACTTTACCCAAACGTGGACCTATGTCCACAATTTTTGGTGGAAAGGTTTAGTGATCACTAGAAATCCTAAGTACCAAATTACAACTAATTTGGAAGGAAAGGGTGGCTTAAATCCTAAAAAACCGAATATCAGGAGGTACCGTTCGTTATATGGGGGCTATACCGAAATATTACCCGATGTTGTTCATATTTAGTCCATTATTACCCACGGACACAGACTGAGTTTGTGCAAAATTTCAGAAAGATATCTCCATTCGTTTCCAAGTTATTAAATTCGCGCCGCTAGATCAGTGATTTCGACCACTGTGCGCCGGAGACTCATTTAAATTTTAAATGCCCCCTTTTTATAGAAGGCACATTTAATTAGCTACAGAAGACCCATTTAGGAAGCCTTTCTAGATCCGTTTAAGAGGACTCCTACCCTTAATAAGGTATCGTTTATTTGCAGGAGACCCCTTTAAGGGGTCTGCTTTCTACAGAAGGCCCTTCTGAGAGTTGTACTATCTAAAAAGACCCCTCTAAAGGCTATTGAATCATAGAAGACTCATTTTGAAAGTTTTTTTTATCTATATAAGATACCTTTAAGAGGTGTTGTATCTATATAAGGTCCCTTATAGAGGTCTTCTTTCTCTAGAATATCAGGTTTAAACTTCTTTATGAGGATTTATTTGACATTGCGTAAGTGAAATCCAGATGATTTATTAAATCCGGTTATATGCTATCGTACTATAAGACGTCTTGTATCTAAAGTAGGGCCTTTTTGGAGGTTTTCGACCTATTAAACACCTTTGAGATAGGTCTTACAACTATAGCAAGCCGCTTTTATAGCTACTGTATTTATAAAAGAGTCCTTAAAGAGATCTTATACCTAAGGAAAAACTTTTTCCTCATGAAAAAGTCTTCGATCTGTTGAAGACTCCTTTAAAAATGAAAAAAAACCGTAAAAAGTTTCCTGTTTATGGAAGAAAATTTAAGAATTCTTCTATCTTTAGAATATCCCTCTTAGAAGGCATTCTGTCTATAGTTACCCCCTTAAAAATGTGAGGTCTTCTAACTACAGAAAAGCCCCTTAGAGGTATTGTATTTATAGGAGAGCCCTTAAGGAAGTCTTATACCTATAGAAAAACTATTGCCTCATGAATAAGTCTTCGACCTGTTGATAACTTCTTTAAAAAACCTTTAAAAAGTTCTCAATAAACAGGGAACCTTAAAGAAGTCTTATATATTAAAAGACATTCTTTCGATGGATACCTCCGTAAAGATATCTCGTTATCTATATATTGACCTATTGTACCCCTTTGCGAAAGGTCTTCTAACTATAGAAAATCCCTTTTTGGAGGTATTGTATATAGAAGAGGCATTTAAGAGGTCTTATACCTGTAGAAAAACTTTTGCCTCATGAAGATGTCTTCGATCTGTTGAATATTTCATTAAAAATAAAAGAACCCTTCCATCTTTAAAATACCCCTCTTAGAAGGCATACCGTCTATGGATACCTCCTTAAATATCACTGTGCGACACGAAAATTATTAACCATATTCTGACACCGCAGCGGAATAGAAGACCAAAAATAAGAAGACACGTGACCCGGCGTTTTTCCCGATCACTTAAACTTTCGCGGTTATGGGCCCCAAAAGACCTGAGGCCTTGATGTCAAAAGGGATAATTTTTTCAGGCACATATCTTCTAAGCCGCCCAGAATTTGGGTTTACTTGTAGAAGAAAAGTTGTAGCTCTCGTCTTAAAGAATAATAACTGTGAACACATAAAATCCATTCAACCTCACCTTCAAGGTTAAAATCGTCAAGGTCAAGTTTGCCTATTAATTTTTTCTCGGATTTTAGTCTACAGATGTCAAACCGATCAAAATTGAAGCAAACATCCAACTAGAAAAAAGTACCTTAGATTTCAGTAAACAACTTTCTAGAACATACGAACTCTGTAGAAATGGTTCTTAATGGTCAAAATAGTAAGTCAGCAGCAGCACCAGATTTAAAAATCTCGACATCCATAAGGGCACTTGGCTGTCTCCAGATCAGAAAACAAGAAATCAAATTGATCACGTTGTGACAGATGGAAGACACTCATCGAGCGTGTTGGATGTGCGCTCGTTCCGAGGAGCAAACATAGGCTCGGACCACTACCTAGTTGCAGCAAAGGTAAGCACCCGGTTAAACGTAGCAAACAAAGTACGAACAGACACAACACGAAAGTTAGACATCGGTAAGCCGCAATCACAACAGACAGACACAGCGTATTCCACTCAACTAGCCCAATTGCTTAATCAAAGCACTCCTCATCCCGATAACATATCAACGCAATGGCAAAGCATTGCCCACTCCATGCAAACAGCTGCAAAATCCATACTTGGATACCAAAGACCTCAACCATGGTATGATCAGGAGTGTCGTGCTGCTACCGAAGAGAAAAATGCGGCATATAGGCCTACTTTACAATCCGTAGCAACGCGTAGCGAACGAGAAAGGTATCGGGAGAAAAGGAGAGAGAAGAAACGTCTTTTCCGAAGGTAAAAGAGAGAGATGGAAAGCAGGAGTGTGAAAAAATCGAGATGTACAGGAGCCAGAATGAAGTCCGAAAATTCTACCAAAGAGTGCAGCATGAAACTGATGGCTTTGGTACAGGCACCACCTCCTGTAGAGACCAGGGTCTCAATTCTGTTTCTATGAAAATGTGAAATGAAAACTTTTATAAAGGAGAAAATTGTCAAATGAAAAAAATTATAAAGGAAATATTTTTCATTTCAAATTTTCATAGAACAAGAATCCAGCCTCAGCAAGGTAATTTGTAATTTTGTAATAGATAGTGTGCTCAGGATATGGAAAGACCATTTTCCAAACCTGTTGGTATCCAGCGAAGACGACAAAAATACCACAGATCCAATCCCAGAAGATGGTATTGAATGTATACCGCCCAGCCAAGATGAGGTAAAGACAGCAGGAGTCACTGACTTACCAGCCGAGCTGTTGAAAACCGGAGGCGACACGCTGATAAGGTGTATTCATCAGCTAGTTAGCACCATCTGGCAGGAAGAACGAGTACCCGACGATTGGAACCTGAGTATCCTGTGCCCCATCCATAAGATAGGAGATAAGACTGTATGCTCTAACTATAGGGGCATAAGTCTACTCTCGATTGCCTACAAGATCGTGTCAGGGATATTGTGCGAACGACTAAAGCCTATGGTCAACGAGATAATTGGGCCATACCAATGCGGCTTTAGACCTGGCAAATCCACCATTGACCAGATATTTACCCTGCGGCAAATCCTGGAGAAGACCCAAGAGATGCAGATCGACACCTACCACCTTTTTGTCGATTATAAAGCAGCATTCGACAGCCGCTGCGCTCAAAGGTATTCCAGGCCATGTCTGAATTTGGTATCCCCGCAAACCTCATTCGGCTTTGTTAAATGACTTTAACTGACACGAGATCCTCAGTTAAAATAGGAAAGAACCTCTCCGAAAAATTTTGTACCAAAAGAGGTTTCAGACAAGGAGACAGCCTTTCGTGTGACCTCTTCAACATCCTGCTAGAAAAGGTTATGCGAGAGGCAAACGTCAAAAGAAGTGGCACAATCTACACCAATAGTCACATGTTACTTGCTTATGCTGATGATATAGACATCATGGGACGATCAGTAAAAGAAGTAACAGATACCTTTATGAAGGTCGAAGGAGAATCTGGGTCTGGCAGTACACGGCGGGAAGACTAAGTTGATGGTGTCGACGCGCAATGCGTCCATAGAGATCGGGCCAACTGTTGACGTTGAGGTAGTAAAAGATTTCGTCTACCTCGGCACCGCCGTAAACACAGCAAACGACATCAATTGTGATTTAAAAAGAAGAATTGTATTGGCCAACAGATGCTACTTTGGCTTAAGTAAGCACTTTAAAAACAAAGCCACAACTTGCCAAACAAAAATAACGCTCCTCAAAACACTGATACTACCCGTGCTGATGTATGGTTCCGCAGTCTGGGTACTTGCGCAAGCAGATAAGGCAGTGCTTGGTGTGTTTAAGAGAAAAATTCTTCGAAAGATATGCGGACCAATCTGCGTTGACGGTGAATATCGACGTCACATGAACCCCGAGCTGTATCTGCTATACAACGACATCAATATAGTTAAACGTATTGAGATGGAACGATTGCGTTGGCTAGGCCATATCATAAGAATGAGCAATGATGAATCCGCTAAAAAGGCGTATAAAAATGAGCCGCTTGGCGGTGCACGCAGAATTGGCAGGCCAAAGAATATATGGCACAAACAAGTAGATGAAGAGATGACAAGGCGCGGTTTTCCAGAAAGAGAAGCAATAGACAGAGAGAAATGGAGATCTTTTCTTAGTTCGGTCTATAGATCAAATGTTCTGTAATGGGTCAGCTAAGTAAGTAAGTATGTCTCTTATTTTTTCTATTGGCCTATTGAACCCCTTTGGAAATCCTCCTTTTGAGGTCTTTCATCTTTTTTAGTTATAGACGACCTTTTGCTTCATGAAGAAGTATTCACTCTGTTGAAGACTTCTTTAAGTGGCCTATTGAACCCCTTTGGAAAACCTCCTTTCGAGGTCTTGCATCTCTTATAGCTATAGAAGACCTTTTGCCTCATGAATAAGTATTCGCTCTGCTGAAGACTTCTTTAAGTGGTCTTCTATCTTTAAAAAAACCTTTAAAAATTCTTCTGCCTAAAGAATACTCCTGGAACAAGTTTTCTATCTTTAAAAGACCCTTATTAGGAGGCATTGTGTCTATGGAAACCCCCTTTTAAATGTCTCTAACGTATTGAAAATTCTTAATTAGGTTTTCTAGGTGTTGGTTTTATTAATAGAAGTCCCGTTGAGAGGTGTGGTATCACCACTAGATGCATGTAAGAGGTCTTCTACATCTAGAGGGCAACTTGAAAAGGTCTTATTGCTGTAGAAAAAAAAAAACTATTTAAAAGGTCGTCTATTAAAGATTCTTCTAAGATTTATATATAACAAGTTTAGTTAAACGCTGCCGCCGTGGTGCAATGGTATGCACACCCGCCTTGCACGCAGAAGGTCGTGGGTTCGATTCCCCTGCCACACCGACGTAGCCAGGGGGGGCCCGGGGGGGCCGGGCCCCCCCCGAAATGATTTTAGTTCCCATAGGTTATTAGCTTATGTTACACATTTTTTAATATTTGAGTACTGTTTTAAATTCTTCAAGAAATATGTAAAGTAGTTGGAAGCATTACATAGAATTATTTAACTACATTCATGTACTTATTGTCCAACATATGTATTTGAAAATATAAAAATAATGAACAAGATAGGCTTTTTGAGCAATTTTATGCATAGTTCTTGTTAACTTTTAAGGCGTTGTTTAAGCGTTTAATCGGAATTTTAGGCTGACTGTGTTACTGAGTTCAGAACAATACTAGGTCAAATTATTAGGTCAAACACTTTGGCTTATAAACAACATCCAGAAAAAACATTTTTGCGATATTTTGTTTTTGAAATTTTTTTATAAGAGCAATTCAACAATAAAATGTGAAACCGTTGCTTAATCGTTGTGGTTTTAAGTGTTTGTATATTTTCTCTAACACGTTTTTATAATGAACTATTTTGTAATTCGTAATTTCTGCTCCAACGCAGTGTCTATTGGACAAAAGGATTTTTCTGTCGAATTTTTATGTTTTGTTCGACCTTTCGAATGTTAATAAAATCAAGATTATTGAGCTTGAGGTCAATGTATATATTTTACTAGATGAACCCGGTGCGCTTCGCTACCCCGAATAAGGTAAAATATATTTTGACACATTTATTTGTAGGCCAATTTTCGTCACTAATTGCAACTTTCATTAAAATCGGGTATATAAAGCGTGTTTGGTGCATCAAATACATGAAATCGGACGAAAATATATATGGGAGCTATATCCAAATCTGAACCGATTTCAATATAATTTGAAAAATTTATTTATAGATCCAATTCCGTCACACATTCCAAATTTCATTGAAATTGGAAATACATAGCGTGTTTAATGCATAAAATACATGAAATCGGCCGAAAATATATATAGGCGCTATATCCAAATCTGAACCGATTTCAATTCTAGACCATTTTAGACCGATTTATTTCTAGACCAAATTCCTGCACACATCCAAAATTTGGAGACATTATCTATTACCATTCTATAGATACTTGCATAAAAAATCTAAATTTTTTGGAGGTACCTCCGATTCTGATGCTATATTTCCGGATCAACGCGGAATTTCCGAAATTTTTATAGCCTAGGTTTCCTTGAGGCCATGTAGTGATATAGTCTGAAAATTTCAGGAAGATCGGTTCAGCGGTTTTTGAGTCCATAAACTTCAAACAAACAAACAAACGTACAAAGATTTTTCTACTTTATATGTATATATTGATTTATTACATATTATTTCCAATATTTCAAAATTACAATGAATTTCATCTTCAGAGATTTTTCTGTCGATTCTCTTTGAATAAAACCAGAAGAAAACGACATAGAAACCCACAGCAATTGTATTTTGGGAAGTACTTTCAATGGACGCACATTTCTAGAAATGTTAATTTTTCCTGCTTTTTTCCTTGTGACGACAACCGAAATCTAAAAACTGATCGGAAACAGGTTCTTACTCGTCAAAATCTCAACAAGTACCACTCGACTTTGCGGACAGGAATATACCCTGAGCCTGTGTGAATTGAAACTTTCATCTATAGACAGATCGAAAATCCTTATCCCAATATCCTTAAACCCAAAAACTATGCATTAGGGGATTTTCAGAAATTTGTAGCCATTTTCGGACGTATGAACATGCAAACAAAATATGGATTTGTATCATTGATCACAAGTGTTGCGGAGGAGGTATGAAGAAATGGACCGGACCGACATAGTTCATTTTTGGAGTATATCTTATTTTGGGAGTCATTCCTTTTAAAAGATATTGCGCCCACCACTCATTTCAGTTCGCCACAGTATAATTTTCACCTTTTTGACTCTTATGTCAGGAAATATGGACTTGCCCACGAAAAACTTAATACCGCTCTAAACTGCACATAAACAACTATTTTGAAGGTTTGTGAGGGAGGTACCCCAGTATGGCCAATTTTCTATCAAAAACTAAGTTTGGAAAAAATATTACTAAATCCAAAGTTTGGACCAAATCTGTTGCTCCGTTCAAGAAAACTCGCGCATACCACTTTAGCTAAAATTCTTGAAATTTGGGGGGAAAATACCAGAAGAAGTAGACCGAAAAGCACCATCTTCGAATTTTGTATATATAAGGCTCGCTGAAATATTGCGATAAACAAAGTATGGACCAACGCAGTATCCGGTTCGAAAGTTGTCGTGTGCACTAGCCACTACACATGATTGCCTTAGGTGTTCTTTACAGATTTCGGGCCATTTTCTCTGGAAGTATAGACTTGCATCTGAAAAACTTGTACGGTAGTAATAGGAGCCCCGAGAACACTTGTTGCAAAAAAGCAAAGCGTTTCCAGAGAGTTTTTTATTTATTAATTTATTTATTTCATATTTTTAATTATAACTAATTATTAGCATAAAGGAATTGAAGCCATGACCATTGAGGTCTTAAGCTTACACAGCTTATCCAGAGAGGTCTTAAACTGCACTTCGTTGAAAATTTTTGAAATACTCTGCGGAAGTTTGCCGAAGGAGTAGATGGATCAAAATATCACGAAGGCCAAATTTTGGAGAATTATCGTGCTCCCCAGGCGGCTACCCAGACGAACGGACATAGCTAAGTCGACTCCAAGTTTTCTGAAACAGATTTCTTCCAAACACACTTTGGCCCTAAAGCCACTATTTCGATGAGGCACATTTTGGCTAAAGGCTGAGAGTATAAGAAATGGAAATTGGGAAAAATTGTGGTTATGGATTTTTGCTAAAAGAATGTATACATGTATAGGCCATGGATTGGGCGACATAATCTCATTTTAAACGAAGTTAAGACTGGATTCCAGAGATCCCCTTGTTCCTGATAAATTTATGAGAAGATCCAGAATTTCTATAAGTGAAGTCCGACGATTGGACGCCAAAATTAGTCTATTGACAGATGCACGATTTGGCGACAGATTTTGTCATTTACATAACCGCGATTAGGTGCTAGAATTTCTTGATGGATGGACTAACTATTGCTCAGCATTAGTTCTCGGCCTTCAGAAATTCTTTGCGATATATAGACATCGGATTTTTGCATATTTTTGAAAATTATAATGTTAAGATATTTGAAAATTAAATGTTATGATATTTCTAAGGGTTTCCATTGTATTCGCTTTCTTTTGGCCTTACCGAAGTGATATCACTGAATTTCATAACATTCACCGTAGTTGTGAATTATTTGATAAATGATACACCCAAAAATATATGACATTATTGATATATTCATTATATATGACATTATTCCTATATTAACTGTGACATATTGTCAAAAAAGTTCTAAAAACAAGATAAAATTGGCCAAGAAGTCTTGCGCCATATGAACTAAAAAATAGTATTGAAAATTATTTCATCAGTAGAATAAGTCTAAAATAAGGTTTACATCTTTGCTAAAGAAGACATTTTCGCTAACATGAACTTTCAAAATTTTGGTCAGTTGGGCCCCCCCCCGAAATGAAATCCTGGCTACGTCCCTGCCCTGCCAGGCAACATAAACATTTTCAACGGTGGCAAAATACCTATCATTAATGTTGGCGACATTTCCTGAGTATTTCAGCCATGTAAATCTTCTCTATAAAGTGGTGTCGTAAGACACGCCGTTCGGACTCGGCGATAAACAGTAGGTCCCATTTCATTGAGCTAATATGAATCGGGGTGCACTCATTGATATGAGAGAAGTCTCCCCTGTCCCGTCTGGTATGTTTATGGAACAATTATATTAGTTAAACGCTTTTGTACAGGGTGCGTATAACAAACGTCGTTACTAATACGCACGATTGTGCCACCTTTAAAGGTTAAACGCACCTTAAAGGATTGCACGGTTGTGTCACCTTAAAAGATTAAATTTTAAAAGGTATTAATTTTCTATGAATTTATATACCGTCATAACTATTTACATACATCCATCCTAATGTTCTTTCAAAAAGCTCTCGAATGGAGCAAAAACCATACATACATATGTGCACAAAAAAACAAAAACAAAATAAATAATATAATTAAAAAAAAGTCGTAACATGCAACTTACACTCCCCAGATAACCAAACACCAATTCCGTTCTGTTCGGGTTTTTTTTTTAGTTGTTGACCACAGCATTCACTTCCAATGGCATTTCATTTTGACCCATTTCATTGGAGGGCGATTCATTCGGCTCCATGTAATCATACTTGTAGTTGTTATCTCTTGTTGCTGCCGTATGATGTTGGTGCCTGCTAGCTGTTTGGTCAACAACACCACTGCCGTACGCTTGTGAATCATTTACATAATTGTGCAGAGAATTATTCTGTGGTCGAATAGCTGTTGATGCATTGGTATTTTCAAGATATTCTCCCTCGTCGATTCGATTGAATGCTGCTGCTGCTGCATCGGTATCAGGACTTAAAATGTGATTTCCAACAGAGGAGGAGATTTTAAGCAAGGACTTCAATTTGGTGCCTTGGTATTTGTACTGTGAATGAAATGAGAAATTGAAAAATGGAAATATACATATATTAACAACCTATACACAATGGATGACAAACAACAAATTATTCGAATACATCCCGGAAGAAATCAAATACCACAAATAACATCATATTTTATTTCGTTGTGAACATGACCAGTGAATGGATTCCAAACTCGTTGACATGCTGTTAATGTGAAATAATAGAAATATCCCTTTGAGCAGATTTACAATGTACAGTGAACTGATATTTCAAATATTCTAATTTCTAATAAGATTGAGTAGCCTTAATTTACGGTTCTAATATTTGCAGCAAAATTATGCTATGATTTGTGTTCCTTGTGCTTCGTGTATGAAAATATTTTTCAACAAGTAAAAAGGTGTCAGCCGACAAATATATACCCTCAGCCTATTTGAATTGAAACTCTCATCTACGGACAAATCGAATATATTTAGGGTCTTTTCAGAATTTTGTGGTCCCTTTTGGACATTTAACTTGCCGACAAATATGTGGATTAGGATTAAAGTTCAAAAGTTCGGATTAAAGTTCATTATGGAAATGGATCTTATTTTAGAGTCATATCGTTTTGATAGATATCGCGCCCACTAATCATTTCAGTAAGTCATCGTATAACTTTTGGACTAATATGCCAGGAAGCAAGGACTTGTCCACGGAAAATATAATATGGCTGTAAACAGGACCACAAAGAACAGCATCGGTATACATTTTCAAAGGATCTTCGAACAGACTCTAAACTGCACTTAGACACAAAAAATTGAACTTTTGTGGGGGAGGTACACTAGGGAGAAGATCGGTATCGGCCATTTTATTTTATTTCGATTGTCATCGACAATCATCTTCAGGGATCAAAAAACAATTTATTACAAAATTATAAACAAACAAATATAACACAAATATTACATTTATTTATGGAGAACAGCGTCTACACGAATTTAACGTCAAAGCTAAACTGCTGTTTAGCTTTGACGTTAAATTCGTGTAGACGCTGTTCTCCATAAATAAATGTAATATTTGTGTTATATTTGTTTGTTTATAATTTTGTAATAAATTGTTTTTTGATCCCTGAAGATCATTGTCGATGACAATCGAAATATCGGATGAATAAATAAAGAGAAAAGAAAAACAAAACTAAAACACTGATTTTTTAATGACCTTCAGCCGAAACAACAAAATCACAATTAAAAATTTACCAGGTCAACGATAAACAACAACAACAGTTAAACTAAATTTGAAAAATATATTAGGAGATCCAAAGTTTGCACCAAATTGGTTGCCCCGTTCAAGAGATATCGTGGATACCATTTTAGTGACATTTTTTAAATATTGAGGGGAAGTACCTGAAGTTATTGCCCATCTTCGAACTGAAACTAAGATTGGACAAAATATGACGAAGGCCAAATTTTGGACCAAATCGGTTGATCAGTTCGAGAATTATAGTGCTCCCCAGCGGCTACAAGAAGTATGGACTTGCCTCTGAAAAAACTTTTGCCGTCGTAATTGAGGCATCGAAAGCAAGTTTGCTTCAACAGAAATCAAATTTATTCGAGAGCAGATCTTAAAGTGATCTTATTCGAAATTTTGTGCGGGAGGTACTCGAAGGAGTGTACCACCGATTGAGTCCATATTGGAACTTCATCTAAGTCTGCAAGAAATTTCATGATGTGCAAACTATGGACCAAATTGGCTACTCCCTTCAAGAGTAAAAAAAAATGAAAATAAAATAAAAGAAAAAGAAAAATAAAATAAAAATAAAAATAAAAATAAAATAAAATAAAATAAAATAAAATAAAATGAAATAAAATAAAATAACATTAAATAAAATAAAAATATAAAATAAAATAAAATAAAAACAAGTAAAAAAGTATCAGTCGGCTTTGCCGACAGAGATATACCCTCAGCCTGTGTATATTGAAACAATTATTTCCCAAAAAATGTCTGTATTTAGGGGGTTTTAAAAATTTTGGGCGTATGAAACGACAAAAATGTTGATTAGGATTAAAGAGCAAAAGTTTTGAGGGGAAATACTTAAAGGAATGGATCGACATTGACCATTATGGAAGTGGATCTCCAGCCACTACATATGGTGCCATAGAGGGTTTTTACACCCTTCGGACTGTTTGCTCAAGAAGTGTGGATTTGCCCCTGAAAAAACTTTTACCTTCGTAATTGGGACAGCGAATGCAAGTTTCTTCAACAAAAATCAAAGTGATTCGATAGCAGGTCTTAAAGTGAACTTATCCGAAATTTTGTTTGGGAGGTACTGGATGAAGTGGACAAATATACTCCATATATGAACCTGATCTATATCTGATAGATATATTAGGATGTGTAAAGTATGAACCAATTCGACCACTCCCTTCAAAAGTTACAGTACGAACAGTTTTTCCGAACATTTTTGAACTTATGTGGGGGAGGTACCTGAAGGAGTGGACCGATATGGCTTATCTTCGAACTTAAACTATGTTTGGACAAAATATTTCTAAGGCCAAATTTTGGAACCAATCGGCAGACCCGTTCGAAAGTTATCTTGCACTCCAACCACCACACACGGTGTCATAGGGGTTTTGTGCAACTTTCAGGCTCAGGAAGTATGGACTTGCGCCTGATGAAACTTGTACCGTTGTATGGGGGGCAGTGAATACAAGTTTCTAAAATAAAAATCAAAGCGATTCGAGAACAGGTCCTAAACTGAACTTATCCGAAATTTTGTGTGGGAGGTACCCGAAGGAGTGGACCTATTGAGTCCATATTGGAACCTCCTTCAAGAGTTATCGTACGTAAAAATTTTCCGAACATTTCGAACTTTTGTGAGGGAGGTACCGGAAGGAGTGGACCGATATAACCCATCTTCGAACTTAAACTAAGTTTGGACAAAATATTAAGAAAGCCAAATTTTGGACCGAATCGGTTGATCCGTTTGATAGTTATCGTGCGCTCCAGCCAGCCAGACGGACAGGCAGACGGGCGGACATTGCTCAATCGACTCCAAATTGTCTGAAACACTGAAACACATTTTAAAAGCATATTTTAATGATTTTTTATACCCTCACCATTTATGCTAACGAGGGTATATACACTTTCATACGGGAAAAATGTGCCTCATCGAAATAATGTTTTTAGACCCCAAGTATATTTGGACGAAATCCGTTTCAGACAATTTGGAGTCGATTTAGCAATGTCCGTCCGTCTGTCTGACTGGCAGGTGCGCACGATAATTCTCGAACGGATGAACCGATTTGGTCCAAAATTTGGCCTTCGTAATATGTTGTCCAAACTTAGTTTAAGTTCGAATATATAATCTATATATCTACTACTTCCGGTACCTCCCCCACAAAAGTTGGAAAATGTTCGGAAAATTTATGCGCACGATAACTCGTGAAGGGAGTAACCGATTTGGTCCATACTTTACACATCGTAAAATTCCTACCAGACATAGATAAGGTTCCAATAGACCCCGTTAAGAGGCCTTCTGCCAATAGAAGACTTCTTTAGGAGGTCTTCTACCGATAGAAGACCACTTCAAGAAGTCTGATATCTATTGAAGACACCTTCAAGAGGTCTTCTGGTTATAGAAAACCCTTTAAGATGACCATCTATCTATAAAAGACTCTTTTATGATGGTTTTTAATACCCTCAGCTTTTAGGCTAGAAAGGGTGTATACACTTTCATACGGGCAAAATGTGCCTCATCGAAATAATGGTTTTAGACCCCATGTATGTTTGGACGAAATGTGTCTCAGACAATTTGGAGTTGATTTAGCAATGTCCGTCCGTCTGTCTGTCTGTCTGGCTGGCTGGTGCGCACGATAACTCTCGAACGGATGAATCGATTCGGTTCAAATTTTTGCTTTCGTAATATTTTGTCCAAACTTAGTTTAAGTTCGAATATATGCCCCGGTCTACTATTTCCGGTACCTCCCCCGCAAAAGTTGGAAAATGTTCGGAAAATTTGTGCTCAGGATAACTCTTGAAGGGACTAACCGATTTAGTCCATTCTTTCCACATCGTGAAATTTCTACCAGACATAGATGAGGTTCCAATATGGACGCTAACGGTCCTCTCCTTCGGGTACCTTCCACACACAATTTCGGAAATGTTCAGTTTGGACCTTCTCTTGAATAGCTTTGATTTTTGTTGTAACAACTTGCATTTGCTGCCCCAATTACCGCAGTATAAGTTTTATCAGGGGCAAATCCATACTTCCCGAGGAAATAGCCCGAAGTTGTAAAAAAACCTATGTCATCAGCTGTAGTGTTTGGAGCGCACTATAACTGATTTCGTTCAAAATTTGGCTTTGGTAATATTCTGTCCAAGCTTAGTTTAAGTTCGAAGATGGGCCATATAGATTAACTGTCTCGGGTACCTCTCCCACAAAAGTTCAAATTTTTTCTGCAAAAATTATGCGCACGGTAACTCTCGAAGGGACTAACCGATTTAGTCCATTCTTTGGACATCGTAAAATTTCCACCTGACATAGATCAAGTTCGAATATGGATTATATAGGTCCTCTCCTTCGGGTACCTCCCTCATAAAATTTCGGAAAAGTGCAGTTTAAGACCTCCTCACGAATCGTTTTGATTTTTGTTGTAACAATCTTGTATTAACGACGACGGTATAAGTTTTTTCAGGTACAAGTCAAGACTTCCTGAAAAAATGGCCCGAAAGCTCTAAAAAATCCGCTATGGCACCATGTGTAGTGGCTGAAGCGTACGATGACTCTAGACCGGATAAATTGATTCGGTCCAGAATTTGGCAGTCGTAATATTTTGTCCAAACTTAAATCAAGTTCTAAGATGGGCCATATCGGCCCACCCCTTTAGGTACCTCCCCCACCAATGTTCAACACTTTTCATTAAAATGGTGCACACGATAACTCTCGAAGGTAGTAACCGATTTGGTCCATAGGTTGCACATTGTTATATTACTACGAGACATAGATCAGGTTCGAAAATCGGCTATATATGTCAACTCCTTCGGGTACCTCTCATACAAAATTTCGAAAAAATGCGGTTTAAGGCTGCTATCGAATCGATTTGATCTTTGTTGTAACAACTTTTATTCGTTGCCATTACGTCGGTACAAGTTTTTTCAGTGGCAAGTCCATACTTCCTGAGAAAATAGCCCGAAAGCTATCTTCAGAAGTTCCCTAAAAGAGGTCTTCTATCTGTAGAAGTCCCCTGTAAGTGTTTTCGTTCTTTAAATGACGCCTTTAAGAAGCCTTAGATCTATAGAGGACTCCTTTAGAGGATATTCATTCTAAAGAAGGTGGTCGTCTTTCTATAGAAGGTCTTCTTTCTATAGAAGGTCCCTTTAAGAGATCTTCTACATATAAAAGGCCCCTTTAAAAGGTGTTCTACCTATATAAGAGGTGTTCTACCTTCAAGAGGTCTTCTATCTGTAGAAATCCCCTTTAAAAACTCTTCTACCCATATAAGACCCCTTTACGAACTCTTCTATTTGTAGAAGACCACTTTAGGAAATATTCTGTCAATTGAAGATCATTCTATATATTTAAGACTCATTAAAAATTTCTTACATCTACTGAAGAACCCTTTAAGAGGTCTTCATGACATGTAAAACCCCTTTAAGATGTATTCTGCTTATATAAAGACCCTTCTATCTATAGAAGACCACTTTAGGGAGTCTTGAGTCAATTGAATATCCCTTCAACAGTTCACCCATCTATTGATGACCCTTAAAGAGGTCCTATATCTACTGAATACCCCTTTGAGTGGTCTTCTAGTTATGGAAAAAGGTATTCTGATTATATAAGATTCCTCTTAACTGCTATCTATTGAAGCACCTTTAAAAAAGTTTTTCAGTTGCAGAAAACTATCTTCAGATGCCTTGTTTCTATAGAAAGCTCATTTGAAATTATTTTTCTATTGAAGACTCCTTTTAGAGGTCTTCCTTTTATATAAGGAGTATCCTGTCTGCAGTAGTATCCTAAGGGAAAATTGTATATCTATTGAAAACAATTTAACATTTATTCTATCGCAGGAAGTCTAGGAAGTCTTCTATCTATTAAAGACGCATTTAAGAGATTTTCTTCTAGCTATAGAATACCGATTAAAGATTAATTGTATCTATAGAAAACACCCATAAAAAGTGTTTATAAAAATTATTCTTAGGAGATCGTCTATCTATAGAAGACTTCTTTAAGATGCCTTCTACGTATAAAAGACCCCGTTAATAGGCCTTCTACCAATAGAAGATTTCTTTAAGAGGTCTTGTACCGATAGAAGACCACTTCAAGAAGTCTTATATCTATTGAAGACACCTTCAAGAGGTCTTCTGGTTATAGAAAGCCCTTTAAGAGGCCAATCTATCTATAAAAAACACTTTTATGATGGTTTTTATACCCTCAGCATTTATGCTAAAGATGGTATATACACATTCATACGGGCAAAATGTGCCTCATCGAAATAATGGTTTTAGACCACAAGTATGTTTGGACGAAATATGTTTCAGACAATTTGGAGTCGATTTAGTAATGTCCGTCCGTCTGTCTGTCTCGCTGGAACCGATTTGTTCCAAAATTTGGCTTTCGTAATATTTTGCCCAAACTTAGTTTACGTTCGAAGATGGGTTATATCGGTCCACTCCTTACGGTACCCCCCCACAAAAGTTCGAAAATGTTCGGAAAATTTAAGCGCACGATAACTCTTAAAGATAGTAACCGATTTGGTCCATACTTTGCACATCGTGAGATTTCTACCAGATTTATATGAAGTTCATGTATTGACTCAAACGGTCCACTCCTTCCGGTACCTTCCATACACAATTTCGGATAAGTTCAGTTTAGGAACTGCTCTCGAATCGTTTTGATTTTTGTGGTAACAACTTGTATTCACTGCCCACCATACGACGGTACAAGTTTCATCAGGAGCAGGTCCATACTTCCTGAGGAAATAGCCTGAAAGGTGCAAAAAAAACCGTATGACACCGTCTATAGTGGTTGGAGCGCAAGATAACTCTCGAACGGACCTGCCGATTCGGTCCACAATTTGGCCTTCGTAATATTTTGCCCAAACATAGTTGAGGTTCGAACATAAGCCATATCGGTCCACTCTTTCTGGTACATCTCCCACAAAAGTTCAAAAATTGTTCGTAAAAATTGTGCGCACAATAACCCTTGATGGGAGTGACCCATTTGGTCCATACTTTACACATCCTAATACATCTACTAGATATAGATCAGGTTCGAATATGGACTATATTTGTCCACTCCTTCGGGTACCTTCCACATAAAATTTCGGATAAGTTCACTTTAAGACCTACTCTCGAATCACTTTGATTTTTTATTAGAGTTTAGAGTTAAGCTTCATGATCGAAAATTTTTTGCAAGTGAAAAAGGAAAGCCAGGTATTCGAACCCACACAGTCACCAAATTACGTGACCTGATTTCGCTGTTAGTTGAACAGCTCTTCAGACATATCGACTGTGGGACGGCTTCTCTGTCCTAGAACTTTTGGTTTTTCAAATGCAAATGAAGCAACTTGCATTGACTAAATTTGTCCACTCCTTCGGGTACCTTCCACACAAAATTACTGATAAGTTCACTTTAAGACCTGCTCTCGAATCACTTTGATTTTTTATTAGTTTTCTCGTTTAGAGTTAAGCTTCATGATAGAAAATTTTTTGCAAGTGAAAAAGAAAAGCAAGGGATTCGAACCCACACAGTCACCAAATTACGTGACCTGGTTTCGCTGTTAGTTGAGCAGCTCTTCAGACATATCGACTGTGGGACGGCTTCTCTGTCCTAGAACTTTTGGTTTTTCAAATGCAAATGAAGCAACTTGCATTCGCTGCCTCAATTACGACGATAAAAGTTTTGTTCAGAGGCAAATTCATACTTCTTGAGAAAACAGCCCGAAAGGTGTAAAAACCCCCTATGGCACCATATGAAGTGGCTGAAGAGTTCGATAACTCTCGAACTGATAAACCGATTTGGTCCAAAATTTGGCCTTCGTCAATTTTTTGTCCAAATTTAGTTTCAGTTCGAAGAGGTGCAATACCGGTGCACAACTTCTGGGACTTCCCCTGATATTTAACAAATTTCACTAAAATGTTATGCACGATATCTCTTTAACGGGGCAAACAATTTGCTCTAAACTTTGGATCTCCTAATAGTTTGTCTAAATTTAGTTTTACTTGGCCCATATCGGTTCTCTTCTTAGGGCACTTCCCCTACAAAAGTTCAGCAGTTAAGGATATGATATGTTCGAAAATCTTTTGGAAATGTATACCGATGCTGTTCATTGTCGTTCTGTTTACAGCGATATTATGTTTTCCGTAGACAAGTCCATGCTTCCTGGTATACTTGCCCAAAAGTTATACGATGACCCGTTGAAATGTCTAATGGGCGCGATATCTTCTAGCGAAAAGATATGACTCCCAAAATAAGGTCCACTTCCATAATGGACTATGTCGGTCCATTGTTTAAGAACCTCCTTCGCAACACTTTTAAACTTTAATCCTAATCCACATTTTTGTCCGCAAATTCAAATGTCCAAGAAGGACCATAAAATTCAGAAAATTTCGTAGATGAAAGTTTCAATTCACATAGGCTGAGGGTATATCTCTGTCGGCAAAGCCGACTGATACTTTTTTACTTGTTTTATTGAAGACCGCTTTTTGGAGTATCCTATCTATAGAGGTATCCTACTTATGGGCGACTCATTAATGGCTTTTCTATCTGTAGAATATTCTTTTATGATGTCTTTTATCTTTATAACACCCCTTTGAGAAATTTTTATCTATGAAAGACTCCATAAATACGTCTTCTGTCTATAGGATATCGTATCTATAGGAGACGAGACTTTCTATCTTTTAACGACCCCCGGAATAGGTTTTTTATCTATAGAAGATTGCCTTAAAAATCCTTTTGTCTATAGAAGACCCTTTTAAGAGGCCTTCTGGCCACGAAAAAATGAAGGTAGCAGGTTTTCTATGTATTCACCTATAGAAGACCCATATAAGCTGTCCTCCATCTATGAATGCCTTCTTAAAAGGTTTTCTATCCATAAAAGGTGTTTTCTGTCAATTGAATTTCCTTCAATAGGTCTTCTATCTTTTGACGACTTTTTTGTGAGATCTTCCATTTACAAGAAACTTTTGAGAAGTTTTCTATTTTTAGAAGCTTACTTCGGTAGCTACTAAACCATCACTTGGTACTAAAACTGCTTTCATTTGGTTTTAACGTTTGGCTGTTTTTGAAATAATAGCGAACATTTTTATACCCTCAGCCTTTAGGCTAAAGAGGGTATTTACACTTTGATACGACCAAAAATGTGCCTCATCGAAATAATGGTTTTAGACCCCAAGTATGTTTGTACGATATCCGTTTCAGACAATTTTGAGTAGATCTAGCAATGTCCGTCCGTCTGTCTGTCTGTCCGTCTGTCTGTCTGGCTGGCTGGTGCGCACGATAACGCTCGAACGGATCAATCGATTCGGTTCAAATTTTGGGTATCGAAATATTTTGTCCAGATTCGATTTAAGTTCGAAGATGGGCCATATAGGTCCACTCCTTCAGGTACCTCCCCCACAAATGTTCAAAAATTGTAGCAAAACTTGTGCGCACGATAACTCTTGTAGGGAATAACCGATTTGGTCCATACTTTGCACATCGCGTAATTTCTACCAAACTTAGATGAGGTTCCAATACGGACTCAATCGGTCCACTCCTTCGGGTACCTCCCACACAAAATTTCGGATAAGTTCAGTTTAGGACCTGGTCCCGAATCGCTTTGATTTTTGTTTACGCAAGTTGTATTAGCTGTCCTCTATACGACGCTGTAAGTTTCATTAGGGGCAAGTCCATACTTCTTGAGAAAATAGCCTGAAAGTTACAAAAAAACCCTATGACACCGTGTGTAGTGGTTGGAGCGCAAGATAACTCTCGAACGGATCTTCCGATTCGGTCCAAAATTTGGCTTTCGTAATATTTTGTCCAAACTTAGTTCAAGTTCAAAGATGGATTATATCGGTCCACTCCTTCCGGTACCTCCCCCACAAAAGTTCGAAAATGTTCGGAAAATTTGTGCGCACGATTACCCTTGAAGGAAGTAGCCGATTTGATCCATACTTTGCACATCGTAAAATTTCTACCAGTCTTAGATGATGTTCCAATATGGACTAAATCGATCCACTACTTCGCGTACCTACCACACAAAATTTCGGATAAGTTGAGATTAGGACCTGCTCTCGAATCGCTTTGATTTTTGTTGCAACAACTTGTATTCACTGCCCTCCATACGACGGTACAAGTTTCATCAGGGGCAAGTCCATACTTCCTGAGAAAATAGCCTCAAAGATGCAAAAAGCACCTATAACACCATGTGTAGTGGATGGAGCGCAAGATAACTATCGAACGGATCCGCCGATTCGGTCCAAAATTTGGCCTTCGTAATATTTTGTCCAAACATAATTTAATTTCGAAAATAAGCCATATCGGTCCACTCCTTCAGGTACCACCCCCACAAAAGTTCAAAAATGTTCGGAAAAGTTGTGCGCAAAATAACTCTTGAAGGGAGTGACCGATGTAATCCATACTTTGCACATAATAATATATATACCTGATATAGATCGGGTTCGAATATGGACTATATTTGTCTACTCCTTCTGGTACCTCTCACACACAATTTTGGATAAGTTCACTTTAAGGCCTGCTCTCGAATCACTTTAATTTTTGTTGAAGCGATTTGCATTTACTACGTCCAGTACGACGGTAAAAGTTTTTTTCAGGGGCACGTCCATAAAGGTGTAAAAAAATCCCTATGTCACCATATGTAGCTTTCGGATAGCACGATAACTCTCGAACTGTTCAACCGATTTGGTCCAACATTTGGTCTTCGTCATATTATATCCAACTTTAGTTTCATTGACAATACCGGTCCACAACTTCCGGTACCTCTTCTTTAAAAAATGTCACTAAAATGCTAGGACGATAACACCTGAATGAGGCAAACAATTTGGTCCAAACTTTGGATCTCCTAATATTTTGTCAAAATTTAGTTTAACTTCTAAAATGGCCCACATCGGTCCTCTCTAAGGGTACATCCCTCACAAAAGTTCAACATTATTGCAGTTAATTCTAAATCCACATTTTTGTCGGCAAGTTCAAATGTCCAAAAAGGGCCACAAAATTCTGAAGAGACCTTAAATACATTCGATCTGTCCGTAGGTGAAAGTTTCACTTCACATTGGCTGAGGGTATATATCTGTCGGCAAAGCCGACTGACACTTTTTTACTTGTTATTCTTGATAATGGCCAAATTAACAATTAGGGTAATAATTTCAATTGAAACCCCTTTCTGCAGTATAACATTCTGGGGAATTCTATTCTATGTATTTGCTATAAAATTTCTTTATTAATTCTATAAATTAATTTTTTACGCATGCTCCGCTTATACTTCTGCCAGGTTTTTCCACGAAAATTATTATCCTTGCGGTAATTTTTTCGTTATCATGAATAAAAATCTTCGTTGTTTTTGCCAAAAAACAATCCTCAAAGGTAATAAATTTTAGCAATGGCTGGAAATTACCACAATAACTACAGACCGTGCGAGTGTGTGAATTTGTGTGAATGTATTTTTTTTTAAATTGGCAATGAACTAAAAACGCACACGCACATATTAAACAAACTTGGTTGGTATATAACGAACTTGAGAATCTGTCTTCTTTTTTTCTGGGGAAATGTAAACATAATTCTTTTTCCAACTAAAAAGCAACGCAGTTGAGTTAATACTCATATTTTTTTTTTAAATTGCCACACACAGATTCGCATGACTACTGCTGACTTTTATAACCGTTAGATTATATAACAAGTCAACAGAAATTTCAAGAAATTGAAAAGAACTTTTAGAAACTGCAATTCAAAAGAAATTTTGTAATTTAATTACCTGCTGAGTACTTAACTTGCAGTAAAATGTCGAGCATATGAAAATTAATTCCAGGGAATGTTTAAAATTCAGTTCAGTAACAACACTGCGGGTTATTGCACTGTGTGCATGGCAAGAGATACAATTTTGTTTCAGAGAATATATATGAAAATTTCAAACGACTACTGCACACAGTTTAATAAGAGAAAAACTGAATTAAATAAATTATAAAAAGTCGCACTTTTAAAAAGAAATAAATTATATAGAAACATCGTTGAACGCTTCTTCTTAGTTGTGAAATAAAACACATTTTCTTCAAAGTTGAAATCATCAGCGGGAAATCGGCATCTGGAATCAAATGATTATATAATGTAATAAATAGGTACATCAATATTTTAAATATACATATGTATGTATGTATGTATGTATATGAAAAATGTATTGATGTAATTACCAATATTAAATGCGATTTCTTTTTTGTCCAATAAAATATTTCCATTCAACATTTTGATTCAATTATAAAATGTATTGGACATTTAATTTACTAAAAAGCTCAATTTCTTTAAGAAAAGACAAAACACTGATTTATTCACTCACTTTACAGTCTTTACTCAACTATGTTCTCTAGAACACTGATGAAAAAATACCTGCTACGGTGATTAACAACAACAAAGCACGAAACACGCGTGTTTTACGAATCACACCATGCACACAGCTCTTTATTATAAACCAGCATTCCGCAGCTGCGAGAGCCCTGTTGTTACTCTCTTTGACAAAAATCCTCTCCACCCATAAAAAATATGTT
Organism: Musca autumnalis; assembly: GCF_047663935.1. Classification (NCBI taxonomy): domain Eukaryota; kingdom Metazoa; phylum Arthropoda; class Insecta; order Diptera; family Muscidae; genus Musca; species Musca autumnalis. Next base: position 26,379,819 of record NW_027412088.1, read on the forward strand.
GGTACCCCAACATATTAAATTGAGATATGTTACAAAATGTTGCAAACATATATTTGTTTGGACACAAAAAAATTATGTTTGGATCCAAACATATATTTGTTTGCAATCAGTCCTAAACAAATATTTGTTTGGATCCAAACATATTTCTAACATATATTTTTCTGCGTGCCTCTATAGAAGGGCATCTTCAGAGGTAGTCTGCCTATTGAACCCCTCTCTAGAACGTTTTCTACCTACAAAGATTATTTTAAGAGGTCTTCAATGCCTAGAAATCCCTTACGAGGCCTTAGAGAAGATCATTTAAGAGGCCTTCCTTTGGAAACCCCATTTTAAGGCATTCTATAGAAGGATGCGGTCTAAATATAAAAGTCACCTTTATGAGGTCTTCTATCTAGTGTAGATCCCTATAAGATGTATTCTATCTAAAGAAGATACACGCAGAAAAATTTATGTTAGAAATATGTTTGGATCCAAACAAATATATGTTTGGGACCGGTTGCAAACAAATATATGTTTAGATCCAAACATAATATGTTTGGGTCCAAACAAATATATGTTTGCAACATTTTGTAACATATCTCAATTTGATATGTTTGGGTAAAACATATTTTTTATGTTAGAACATTTTTTTCATTGGTGGAGAGAGGATGTTTGCCAACGAGAGTAATAACAGTGCTCTCGCGGCTGTGGATTGCTGTTTTATAATGAAGAGTTGTGTGTATTGTATAATAGAAGACGTAGAAGCGATGAAGGGGGCTTTGGTGGCGTGTATGCGACAAACTCGTGTGTTTCTTGTTTTCTTGTTGTTAACCAACTTAGGAGGAGAAGAAGAAAAGAAGAAATTATATGAATTCTATTTTATTTCTTTCTTCAGTGTTTTAGATGCCTTTGTAGAGTCAAGACGGTAAAGTGAGTGAATAAATCAGTGTTTTGTGTTTTCTTAAAGAAATTGTGCTTTTTAGTAAATTAAATGCCCAATACATTTTATAATTGAATCGGAAAGTTGAATGGAATTATTTTATTGGACAAGGAAGAAATCGCTTTTAATATTGGTAATTACATACATACTTATGTATATTTGAAATATGACATATCCATATTTATTTATTACATTACATAACCATTTGATTCTAGATACCGATACCCCGCTGATGATTTCAACTATGAGGACAATTTGTTTTATTTCACAACTAAGGAAAAGCGTTCAACTACGTTTCTATATATTTTTCCTGTTTAAAAGTGTGACTACAAATTATTATCTTTCGAATTTTGTATGTAACTATGTGTTTGTTGTCCTTTTGCCTTTCAATAAACAACCTCAACATTTGTGTGTATACTATAGAGATAGCCAGTGAGTTCTTACTGAGAGCAAGTGAGCACACATTTCAAATTGTTTTACATTGAATTTTACGCTCCCTTGCTCTCAGTAAGCGCCCACTGCATGTGCATGTGTTTATTTTTTTGTGCCTTTTGGGTTTGTATTTTTTTGCTCCCAAACATATAAAATGTTTGCACCCAAACATAAAATTGTTTCCACCCAAACATATCTTTGTTTGCAACTAAACATATATATCTTTGCACCCAAACATAAATATCTTTGCACCCAAACATATATATGTTTTCACCCAAACATATATTATGTTTGGGAATGTTGCAAACATATATATGTTTGTTGCAAAATATGTTTGGGAAATATGTTAGAGAAGCCGTTTTTTTTGCGTGTACTTGCAGAGGTATTCTATCTTTTGGGGACACCTCTTAGAGGTCTTCCGCCTATAGTGAACTTCTCTTTAAGGAAGAAATTCCACTTAAGAAATATTCTGTCTTTACACTCCTTTAGGGGATCTTCTTCCTATAAAAGGATGTTGTCAATATATAGATGTCCCATTTAAGAGGTGTTGCTGACACCTATGAGAGGTCTTGTGTCTATAGAAAACTTCTTATAGAGGAGTTCTATCTGTAGAAGACGCCTTTAGGAGGTCTACTACCTATAGAATACCAATTTAGGATAGATGGAAGACTTTTTACAGGGCTATAGGTAGAAGACCTCTTTAGAGGGTTTCCTATAGAATTTTTTAAAGTGGTCTTCTACTGACAGAAAATCTCTTTAAGAAGATCTAGTAGATGTGTCCCTGATAGAATGAATACCTCTTAAATATCTTATATAAACAGAATACTTCGTAAAGGCGTCTTCAGTAGATGAAAGACCTCTTTAAGGGGCCATCTACCTTCTGAAGGGTTCTTTAAGAGGGTTTCTACACCTTTAAGAGGTCTTCTACCTATATAATACCAAATTAGGATATAATACCCCTTTAAGGGGCCTTCTACCTTCTGAAGGCCCCTTTAAAAGGGTTTTCTTCTTATGGAAGAACCTTTAAGAGGTGTTATACCACTTTAGCAAGTCTTCTACCCATAGAAGAGCAATTAAGGAAGTCCTCTGTCAACTGAAGACTCTTTTAAGAGGTCTTCTACCTATTGAAGAAACCCTCGAAAGAGGTCTACTGTCTATTAAAGTCCCTTTTAAGAGATCTTCCAGCTATAGAAAAATACCTTTAAGATATGTTCTATCTATGGTTAACTCTACAACAACGTCATCTATCTATAGAAAACAATTGAAGATTTTTTTATCATAAGAAGTCCACTGTAAAATGGCTTCTACCTATGGGAACACCTACCTATACACCCCTCCCTTGAGAGGTATTCTAACTATCGAAGACCCCTTTAAGAGGTCTTCTACCTATAAAAGACCCCTTTAAAAAAGACTTCTACCTATAAAAGACCCCTTTAGAGGGACCTCTACCTATAGAAGAGTCCCTTAAGAGGTCTTCTGCCTAGGGATAGGTAATGGACAGCAATAATCGGTTTTTCGACTTTTAGATTTTGGTCTAAAACTAAAAATGCGATTTTTCGGTCTGGCGATTATTTCAGTTGTCCTAAGACTCGACTTTCTACTTTTCCATAACCTCAGAAAATCGATTATAACTGATTATTCGTCGATTTTAAATTTCAAGGGGCAAATTCGAAAATCGATCACAAGATAATCGATTATGCGATTTTCGCTCCAGACAAAAGTCGACTACGATTTTTAGACTTTTTGACTGCAAAAAGTCGATTAATCGAACAAGGGATAGGTTACCCTACTTCTGCCTATTGAAGACCACTTTAAGAAGTTTTCTGTCAATTGAAAACTCTTTCAAGAGGTCTTCTATCCATAGAAGAGACCTTTAAGTGGCCTTCCATCAGTAGAAGATATCGTAAAGATGCCTTATGTCTTTTGATTTCTTTTGTCTATAAAGACCCCAATAAGAGGTCTTCTATCTTTAGAAGACCCTTTTAAGAGATCTTCTATATACAAAAGACCCCAATAACAGGTCTTCTATTTATAAAATACCCATATAGGAGGACTTTTATTTACATATACACCTGAAAGAGGCATTTAATTTAAAGATTACCACTTTAAGGTGTCATTTACTTATTGATACCCCTTTAAGGGGTCTTATGTCTATAGAAAATTCTTTTAACGTATTCTATGTTTAGGAGACACTGTCAATTAGTCTTCTATCTATATAAGGATTACCCTACCTATAGTATTATCCTACTACGAGGTCAGCTATCTACAGAAAACAATTTAAGATTTTTTCTATCGTAAGAAGTCCCCTGTGAGCAGTCTTCTATCTATTGAAGACACCCTTACGAGTTGTTCTTCTTCTTGCTAGTGAATACCCCTTAAAAAGGGGAATTTTTTCTATAGGAGACACCTATGAGAGGTATTTTCTGTATAGAGAAGTCTTTAGAAATGATCTTCAGGAAGTCGTCAATTTATAGAACACCCCTTAAATGGTTTTCTACCTATAGATAATCCATTCAAGAGGTGGTCTACCTAATGAAGACCCCTTTAAAGGGTATACTACCTAGAAAACACCCCTTTAAGAGGTCTTCTGCCTATAGAAGACCACTTTAGGAAGTCTTTTGTCAATTGAGAACTCTTTTAGGAGGTATTCTATCTATAGAAGAGAACTTTCAGAGGTATTCTGTCGGTAAAAGTTATCTTAAGGGTGTCTTCTGTATATTTAAGGCGCTTTTAAGAGGTCTTTTATCTAAAAAGACCTCTTGTAAATGTCTACTAACTATAGGATACCACTTTAGGAATCAATTAAAAACCATTTTAAGATGTCTTCCATCTATAGAAGACCCTCGAAGAAGCCTTTTAACTATGGAAGACTATTATAAGTAGACACCAAGAAGAGGTCTTGTGATAATAGAATACCCATATATGAGGTCTTTTATCTACTTAATACCCCTGAAAGAGTCATTTTATTTATAGAATACCACTTTAAAGGGTAATTTCCTTATTGATCCCCATTTCCTTCCCTTCCTTAATAAGCGGTTTTCTATCTAGAGAAGACCACAGTAAGCTATTTTCTATCTTGAGAAGAGCACCCTAAGAAGCCTTCCAACCATAGAAGACCGCTATAAGAGGTCATCTGCCTGAGGTGGCCTAAACCACGAGCGAAACGATCGTAGCATAGTGGTTGGGTGAGTGGTACTTCGCTAGAAGTCATTTTCAATACAAAACTCCTTAGGCCATGTTAGCTCGATTAATTCAATTAATTAATTAAAAAATGGTCCACAAAAGTTCACTATTTTCCCGCATATGTGAGGAGGATGCTGAGTTGGAGGAAGCTTCTCGTAAAGAGTAACGGATTTAGTCCACCTAATAATATGTCTTCCAAACTTTTTTCCATTAGGTCTTCCATCTACTGAAGACCCCTTTACGAAGTATTCTTTTTATATGAGATAATGAAGAGGTATTCTTTCTATTGGGGACACATCTAATATGTCTGCCGTCAATAGATTTTTTTATCATAAGAAGTCCCCTGTAAAAAGTCTTCTAGCTATAGAACACCCCTTTTAAGAGGTATTTTACCTATCGACTTAAAAGTTCAATATTTTCCGCATGAGTGAGGAGGATGCTGAGTTGGTGGATGCTTCTCGAAAAGAGCAACGGATTTAGTCCACCTAGTAATATGTCTTTCAAACTTATTTCCAGTTGGAATATAATTCATTAAATATTCAATAAATTATAGGTTAAGGACCCCACACGACGTGTAGTAAACGTATCATATTTACATTTTTACTGAAGGTATGACAGCTGCGCACGATATCTCTCGGAATGTTAGATTTGGTCCAAGATTTGTATAACGTAATATTTTTAAGAGGTCTATATTAAGCTCCATCGGTTACCTCATCCACAAAAGTTCACACAATTTCGATTAAGTACAGGTTGTTACCTGTCTTGTGCACGCATGCTAAATTCCCTGTCCATGAAAATATATTTTTTCCAATCAGATAGTAACTACACCAAATAATTATTTAATATATGTATTTAAATCACAGATGGTAACCCTATCTGCCACTTTGAGGTATTTCCGTTTTGACCACATTTTCCACAAGAATTAACTCTAATTTGTCATTCGGTTGATGAAACCTATTTCAATTACAAAACCTTTTTGTTTCCTGGGAACTATGTAAACTATTCTCTTGCAGAGGAACAAATTAAAGTTTCCATGGAATTTGAATTGGGATATATGAGTATGATAGAAAAATATCTTATTTGTTTTTTTTTTTTGCTGTTCTATTAGTTTTTCTTTGCTACAAAACCAAAAAATTGCACGTGGCAGTTGCTTGAGTATTCAATTACATTGTCCTATTTACCGTGCGCGTGCAAAAGGAGAGAAAAACCAAACACAACACAGAACAAAGCCATTGTTATCACTCACCCACTATCAACACATATTCCTCGTATTCAATTTCATTGGTATTCGGATAACTTGTGGGCGATGTTAGAAAGTGTGGAAATCAAATGACAATTGTCTACGCCGTGAAATAACAACGGCGGCCATTCAGATAGATTTCGATTGCATGATGTGTTTGTGCATTGATGGCCTGTTCCTACATCACGATTCGAACGAAAATTCCTTCTACCCATAGCTCTGCTAGGGTGGAACATATTTGTTCGCTTGAAATAAACCAAATGAAAAAGTGTTAGTTTTGCCGACAGAGATATTCATTGAAACTGTGACTGTAAAAAAGAAAGAAAAAAAAAATAACAGGATCGGTGACCAATAGAAGAGATGGGTCTATAGGCCCTCTATAAGAAGACGTTGTGGTCCTCTATAAGAAGTCCTTATGGTTTTCTATGAAAAGGCCTTTCTGTTCTTCTTTTAGAAGACCTTTGGTAAGAAGACCTAATGGTCTTCTATACGAAGGCCTATTGGTTTTCTGGAAAAGGACCTTTTGGTGTTCTATAGGAAGGAATATTGGTCTTCTATAAGAAGACCTTGTGGTCTTCAATAAGAAGACTTTGTGTCTTCTATAAGAGGAGCTTGTGGTCTTCAATAAGAAGACCTTGTGGTCTTCAATAAGAAGATCTTACGGTCTTCAATAAGAAGACCTTGTGGTATTCAATAAGAAGACTTTGTGTCTTCTATAAGAGGACCTTGTGGTCTTCTATAAAACGAAGACCATAAGGTCTTCTATACGAAGACCTTGTGGTTCTCTATAAAAATATCTTTTGGTATTCAACAAGAATACCATTTATTCTTCTATAAGGCGAACTTGTTAGTTTTGTATAGAAAGACTTATTGGTCTTCTGTAAGAGGATGGGTTGGTAGTCTGTAAGATGGTCATCTATAAGAGAACATATTGGTCTTCTGTAAGGGGATCTATTGGTTTTCTTAAGAAGACCTGATGTTTTTTATAAGAAGACCTTTGGTATGAGGACCAATTGGTCATCTGTAGTAAGATATATTAGTCTTCTATACGAAGACGTAATGGTCTTCTATACGAGGAGCTAATGGTCTTCTATAGGAAGACCTATTGGTTTTCAGTTAGATGATCTTATTAGAGGACATATTGGTCTTCTATAAGAATACCTATTGGTGTGCTATAAGAAAACCTTGTGGTCTTCAGAAAGAAGACATTGTGTCTTCTATAAGAGGACCTTGTGGTCTTCTATCAAAATATCTTTTTGTCTTCTATAAGAAGACCTTGCGGGCCTCTTAACCCTTTCGGCCCCGAACTTTTTTCCTCGCATTAGTAATTATTTTAAAAACATAGCATTAAAGTAAAAGTCAAAAATAAGACATAACATAAATTGGTGGGCGTTACCCCACCTATTTCGGAAGATACAGTACATTTTATCTAAAATTTATTTGCTCATTATTTTGTGCAATTATGTAAATATAAATGTTATAATATAGGAGTATACCTCTGACCTTACTTTTGAAGAATCCAAAACTAAAGTTTAACATAAAGCTCATACATTTTGATTTAGAAACGATTTAAATAATTTGGACTGTACACATCGATTTTTGACATGCCGTGATTTTCCAGACTTCACATTGACTAATGCATCGTAATTCTTTTGATCGGGATACAACTGGCACTTTTTTATAATTTTTGCATTCTTAGGACTACAATTAGCCAAAGCAATGTGTTCTTTGAGGAAAAAATTCCGTTAGTTTTAAATAAAACGACGTCAAAATCGAAGTTGCTTATAAGCAACGTTGGGGCCGAAAGGGTTAAGAAGACATTGTGGTCTTCTGTAAAACAACCTTCTAGAAGGCGAAATTCTGCAAAAGGATCTGTTGCTATTCTGTAAGAGGATATATTGATCTTATATAAAAGAAGTAAGTACGTATCAGTCAGCTGTGCTGACGGAGAAATACACTCAGCCTCTGACCAAGAAAAAAAAAACAACAAAACCAAACCAAACACAATAATTATGCCGTATATAAAATATATTGATTTTATATCACGAGTTTACTTTAAAATCAGTAGGTACCGTAACGTGGGCTTATACCAAATCATTGACATATACCAAACATTTTTGGCAACCAAACTTCCTCATAAAGGACTCAAAATATTAAATTATCTTAAAATAAGTTTTAAAGAAATTTTTGAAAAAGTTTTAGAGTTATCTTGCACAATATCCGACAGGGTTTTGAAGCTTTTGGGCCATTATCTTAGGAAGTATTGACTTACTCCGGAACAAAATGTACCATTGTAAATGAGGCCGCTCAAACAATCTACTGGAAAAGAGTCAAAACGATGTGGGGAGGTACCCGAAGGAGTGGACCGATATAGTCTATAGTTCAATCCCATACTGGACTGGATGAAATAATACGATGCGCAAAGCCTGCATCAATCAAAAACTCCCTGCGAGGATTATCTTGCGGATTTGCCATTTTGGTTGGTGCCGTCAGGGTTTCTTGGAGCTTTTAGGCCAATATCTCAGGGGGAGGTACCAGAAGGAGTGGACCGATGGCCCATCTTCGAATTTAAACTCAGTTTGGACTTGGTTCGAATCGGTTGAACTGTTCGAGAGTTGTCATGCGCACAAGCCAGACAGACAGACATTTTTCGTATCAAAGTGTATATACCCTTCTAGCCTAAAGGCTGAGGGTATAAAAAGGAAAGCCGACGATTCGAACCCCCACAACCACCACTACGTGACATGAATGTTTCGCCTTTTTCCTTGGATCATTGATCATTAAGCTCGATTCCAACGAGAAACCAATTAAAAATTAATATTAACTAGTAAAAAGTGTCAGTCGGCTTTGCCGACAAAGATATACCCTCAGCACAATCATCTAAGATAGATCGAATTTATTTAGTGTCTTTTCAGAATTTTGTGGCCCCCTATGGACATTTGAACTTGCCGAACAGAAATTAAGTTTGGGCAAAATATGACAAACGCTTTGGACAAATCGTTGAACAGTTCGAGAGTTATCATGCTTTACGGCCGCTACGTATGGTTACATAGGGACTTTTACACTTCTCGGGCTGTTTTCTCAAGAAGTATGGACTTGCCCCTGAAAAAAACTTTAACCGTCGTAATGGAGGTAACGACAGCAAGTTGCTCCAACAAAAATCAAAGTGATTCGAGAGCAAGTCTTAAAGTGAACTAATCCAAAATTTTGTGGGGGAGGTACCCGAAGGAGTGGAAGAATATAGTCCATATTCGAACCTGATCTATATCTGGTAGATATATTAGGATGTGCAAAGTATGGATTACATCGGTTATTCCGTTCAAGAATTATCGTGCGCACTGTTTTTCCGAACATTTTTGAACTTTTGTGGGGGAGATACCTGAATGAGTGGACCAATATGGTTTATCTTCGAACTTAAACTAAGTTTGGACAAAATATTACGAAGGCCAAATTTTGCACAAAATCGGCTGATCCGTTGGAGAGTATGGATTTGCCGCCGATGAAACTTATAGCGTCGTATGGGGGGCAGGGACTAAAAATTGCTACAACAAAAATCAAAGCGATTCGAAATCAGGTCCTAAACTGAACTTTTCCGAAATTTTGTGTGGGAGGTACCCGAAAAAGTGGACCGATTGAGTCCATATTGGAATCTCATCTATCATATTGGAATCTCATCCAAATCGGTTACATCCTTTAAGAGTTATCGTGCGCACAAAATTTCCGAACCTTTCCGAACTTTTGTGGGGGAGGTACCGGAAGGAGTGGACCGATATAACCCATCATCGAACAAAATATTACGAAAGCCAAATTTTGAACCGAATCGGTTGATCCGTTCGAGAGTTATCGTGCGCTCCAGCCAGCCAGACAGACGGACAGACGGACGGACATGGCTAAATCAACTCCAAATTGTCTGAAACACATTTCGTCCAAACATACTTGGGGTCTAAAACCATTATTTCGATGAGGCACATTTTGTCCGTATGAAAGTGTATATCACCAATATATATTTTTGAAAATTTAATGTAGCTGAAGCCAAGGTTTACCCTTTTACAACACGCGACTTGTGATTATATATTATACAAATTAAATATTTTTGGATAAAATGAAATGTTTTTGGACGTGGCAAAAAATATTGGCCTTAAAAAATAATTTGCGTGGAAGCTGTGACTACATTTATGTTAAAAAATGGGTAAAACTGGGTTGAAGCCACCATGTCTTTTTTTTGTTTTCTCTCGATTTGTGAGTAAATCACACTTCTCTCGATTTTCCTGTCAAAGTAAAAGTTGAAGCAAACTAAATAAGGATCATCTCACTACTGTGTTACTTTTCAAAATTTGAACTGCTTCTACCATTAAATGATGCTGACATTTTGAAGCCAGATTTACAGTGTTTTTTGAAATTTTCTTCTAATTTCATTCCGCAAACAGGTTTTTCAAAAAATCATATATAGGATTGTAGTACTTGCGATTCTGAGTTATTTTATACGTATATTGAGAATGTAGTCGGCACATCTTCATAGAAATCTGCATCCAAATGCGGAAATTTTGTGCGAACATTTTTCTAAAAATCATATTTTTCGGGTCTAATATTTGCAATTGTCTCTAGAATACCTCGTACTCCATTGCACATTTTAGTTTTTTACGTTCCGGATCCAATAAATCTTTCCTCGTGAAAATCCATCTACTAAAACGCGAGTTGCGAGAAATTCCAAAGTAGAAAAATCACCTAAAATTGGTTTTGAAAATATCGAGTATTTTATCGCGTTTTCTGCGGATCGTTTCCACTGCAATGAAAAAACTAGTGCAGCATCTTCGTTTTAGCGGAAACAGAGATTTGAAAAGTTCACTGATATGGAAGCTACATTCATTTTATCCCAAAAAATAGTGTGTGATGCTACATCCACGATTCTTGATTGATCGCCATCAAATAGATATATATCGATGTAGATTTTCATGGTGGACACTGAAATCGGATGCGGACAAAAATTGTATGCACTTTAGTGCTAAGATGCAAATTGTATTTCGAAAAATATATACAACTTAATAGATATGGTCTTGCTGTACATGAAAATCACATGCGGACAAAATGATTTTGATAATTACGTGATTTACACGTATTTTAAAATGCATATAATGGGTTATTTGACCTCTATTTCCATTTCAGAAGCTTCGACATATATCCTCATCAACCCAATTACCTTCCCTAATGGGAAAGCTTTAATACGAATGTCAATAAAGCAAAATCCGTCTAGTTTATTGGGAGAATTAAGCAAAATGAAGGAAGTATTCCTATAGATTTTTACAATATTTTCTACTACATAATGCATGAGAAAAATATTTTTCAAACAAAAAATTATTTTTTTGACCAAAATATGTGCTTATTTTGGCTGTAACATCGAAACTATAACACCAATCTGTATGATTGTAGTCTCATTTGATTCGCCGTGAAGTTTTGATCCACAAAAAAAATTTATGTAATTTTATGACCACTAAATGGGGCTTCATTTTGAAAAAAGTTGACTTATATTCAATAATTTATCAGTTTTATGTACATTCCGCGAATTCTGTGTAACATTTTGCAGGTATTATGCAATGTACTCGCTGAAGTCACTTCGAGAGAACTTATTTGTAACAATGGTGCTCATTATAATATTTTCTTTCTTAGAAAGCGAAATAAAAGCGCCATAACTTTTGTCCGCAACAACCAAAAATTGGCTCGCGACCAGAATCGTACTGGGAATTTTTTTCTTAACCTACATATCAAAAATCGTTGCGCGAAAAAAATTTATCCTTTTTTTCTGAAATGGAATATGAAATAATTGACAATATTCGTGATATACCCTCGTTAGCATAAATGCTGAGGGTATAAATAGTTAATGGTCATCCATAAGAGAACCTATCGGTCTTCTCTAAGACGACCCTGTTATGTCCTATGAGATGACTTATTGGCATTCTATAAAAATAAGCTGCCAATAAGAAGACCGTTGGTCTTCTGTGAGACTACCAATTGGTCTCCTGTAAAAGGTCTTCTACAAAAGGACCTATTGATCAATTGTAAGAGGACCTTTTGGTATTCTATAAGCAGACCAATTGGTGTTCTGTAAGAAGACCTTGTGTCTTCTATAAGAACACCTATCGATTTTATATAATAAGAAGTCCTTGTGATCTTCTATGAGAAGACCTTGTGGGCTTTTATAAAAAGAATGCTATAATGCTTGATGTCTTCTATAAGAAGACCTTGTGGTCTGCTATTAGAAAAAGTCCTTGTGGTCTTCTGTAAGAAGAAGTCGTTGTATTCTTTTATAAAAATAGCGTTTTTGTATTTTATAAGTTTACCTTTGTTTCTTCTATGAGGAGATATTTTTGGTCTTCTGTAGGAAACCTAATGGTCTTCTATAAGAGAACCTTGTGGTCTTCTATTAGAAGAAGACCTTTTGGTCATCCATAAGAAGACCTTTTGGTCTTCCATAAGAAGACCTTTTGGTCTTCTATTAGGAAAAGACCCTTTGAACTTCCATAAGAAGAAGACATTGTGGTCTTCTATTAGAAGAAAACTTTGTGGTCTTCTATAAAAATAAGACTCTTTGGACTTCAATAAGAAGACCTTGTGGTCTTCTATTAGATGAAGACTTGGTGGTCTTCTATAAAAAGAAGACCTTGAGGTCTTCTGTAAGAAGAAGACCTTGTGGTTTTCTATAAGAAGAAGTCCTTGTGGTCTTTTATAAGAGAAAGACGTTGTGGTCTTCTATAAGAAGAAGACCTTGTGGTTTTCTAAAAGAAGACCCTGTGGTCCTCTGAAAGAAGATATTGTGGTCTTCTATAATAAGACCCTGCGGTCTTCTATAGGAAGACCCTGTGGTCTTCTATTAGAAACCCTGTGGTATTCTATTAGAAGAGTATGCGAGCTTCTATAAGAAGGCAGAGTCGTATTCTATAATAAGACCGTGTGGTCTTCTATAAGAAGACCTTTTGGTCTTCTATTAGAAGAAGACTTTGTGGACTTCTAAAAGAAGACCCTGTGGTTCTCGGAAAGAAGACATTGTGGTCTTCTATAATAAGACCTTGCGGTCTTCTATTAGAAGAAGACTTTGTGATCTTCTATAGGAAGACCCTGTGGTCTTCTATAGGAAGACCCTGTGGTCTTCTATAGGAAGACCCTGTGGTCTTCTTTTAGAAGACCCTGTGATATTCTATTAGAAGAGTATACGGGCTTCTATATGAAGACAAAGTCGTATTCTATAATAAGACCTTGTGGTCTTCTATAAGAAGACCTTGTGGTTTTCTATAAGAAGAGGTCCTTGTGGTCTTTTTTAAGAAAAAGACCTTGTGGTTTTCTATAAAAACAAGACTCTGTGGTGTTCTATAAGAAGAAGAACTGGTGGTTTTCTATTAGATGAAGACCTTGTGGTCTTCTATAAAAATAAGACTTTGTGGCCTTCTATAAGAAGAATACCTTGTGGTCTTCTATAAGAAGAAATCCTTGTGGTCTTTTATAAGAAAAATACGTTGTGGTCTTCTATAAGAAGAAATCCTTGTGGTCTTTTATAAGAAAAAGACGTTGTGGTCTTCTATAAGAAGAAGTCCTTGTGGTCTTCTATAAGAAGAAGATCTTGTGGTCTTCTATAAGAAGAAGTCCTTGTGGTCTTTTATAAGAAATAGACGTTGTGGTCTTCTATAAGAAGAAGGCCTTGAGGTCTTCTATAAGAAGAAGACCTTGTGATCTTCTATAAGAAAAAGACCTTGTGGTCTTCTATAAGAAGAAGACCTTGTGGTCTTCTATATGAAGAAGACATTGTGGTCTTCTATAAAAACAAGACTTTGTGGTTTTCTATAATAAGAAGTCTTTGTGTTCTTCTGTTAGATGTTGTTCTTTTGGTCTTATTTAAGAAAATATCTTGTGATCTATAAGAAACCAGTAAGGAAAAGATCAAAGTCGGGCGGGGCCGACTATATGATACCCTACACCACTGTGAATAGGTAAAATATATATATGGAGCTAAATCCAAATGTGAACAGAGTACGATATAATTTGGCACATACATATATTTCTAGACCAAACACCGTCACACATTCCAAATTTCATCAAAATTAGACATACATAGCGTCTTTAGTGCATCAAATACCGTAATTCGGGCGAAAATATACATATGGGAGCTATATCCAAATCCAAACCGATTTCGATAAAATTTGGCACTCTTATTTCTAGACCAAATTCCGTCACACATTCCATATTTCATTTAGATCGGACATATATAACGTCTTTCGTTCACCAAATGCCAAAAATCGGCCAAAAATATATACATATGGGAGCTATATCCAAATCCAAACCGATTTCGATAAAATTTGGCACTCTTATTTCTAGACCAAATTCTGTCACACATTCCAAATTTCATTGAGATCGGACATATATAACGTCTTTCGTGCACCAAATACTTCAAATCGGCCGAAAATATATATGGGACCTATATCCAAATTTGAACCGATTTTCACCAAAAGCAATAGCGTTCTTCATTAGGCTAAAAAAAATGATCTTCCCCAATTTTCAGCAAAATCGAACAATAAATGCGACCTGTACGTTATGAACGGACGGACGGACGGACATGCATAAATCGACTCAGAAAGTGATTCCATGCATATCCCTAGAAGGAACTATGGGTCTATCTCTTTTCCTTAGGCATGTTACATACAAATGCACTAACACATAATACCCTTACCACAGGGTGGTGTAGGGTATAAAAATACATGTGGTCTCCTATAAAAAGTTAAACTACAGTTATAAATATGAATTTTTCAATAAAAAATTAAGGATTTTTATGTGTATTTTTTTAAAGAATTTATTTGTGCTTAAATCTTAACTACAAAATAATAATAATTTGAGGGTGTAATATGACTGATGCCTTATATATAGGGTGACTCTTAACATACGACTACACGACTTGTAAAAGCTACATAAAAAAAATAAAAGCAACCATAACAATCGGAAAACATATTATTCGGTAGGTGATTATCTGGTTTTTATTTCGTTTCTGTGTGTGTGTGTGTCTTCTTCATTCATTCATTCATTTGGTCAATAACAATAAATATTTAACCAATACAGTGAAAACAACAACAATTTCAACATGTGGTTAACTGATACATTCCATATATGTACGTGTGAATTGTAAGGATATACTTGCAAGGGAACATGTGTATGTATTGTCTGTGTTGTGGTCCGAGTGGACAACGAATGGTATGAAAGATAACGACTTAATTACATGGTAGCAACATTCAAAGTTTTGGTATACATACGTATGTTTATTTTGTGGATGAACGAACAACTATTACACTGTACAACACAAAAAATAATTACAAGATATTTCGGCCAGATTATGAAAGAGGACCGAAAAAAAGAAGACACGTGTATCGGCGTTTTGAAAGTTTACGTCGGGAAGTAACCTAAATAGGCGGGGCAAGTTTCGCCCATTTCTACAGGTTTTGAAATATTCGACACCAGATTCCTAGGAATCCTTGCATTTTAGGTATAAAGTGTCTTTGGCAATATTACTGACAACAATGCGGGGTATCTTTTTATGAAAAAAATTAACCCTCATGCGAGTCACTAAACGGGTCTTTTTGGTCTCTTTTTTCAAAAACGTTTAAAAACTCCTTTAAAATGTAATCGTATCAGATCAAAATATTCTACAAAATTATTGGTCATAAAATTTTACTATAGGTCCCCGAATACGCCAAAACTCTAAATCGTACCTAAACGCCAGGAATCTGCCAAAAGTGAAATCACGTTTTAGGGTTAATGTTGTACTTTATCTGAGTTTATTAAGTTTTGTCCCACAAAACTTCATTCTAGATAGAAGACGTCAAAGACAAAAATATTCTCCATCCAATATAAGTCGCCGAATAAATGAAATATATATTTACAATATATACCATGAAAATATATACATCAAGTTTGCCAACAAAAGACTCAAATATTTTTTTAAAAAATTTGTTTTGTTCTTTTTTCGAGTTGATGCATGAAAGTAACATGAAATTTGGTTTTAGACGAAAGTTGTTAAAAGAAGAAATATTCAACACAAAATTTCACTATAAGTCCCAGAACAAGTAAGTAAAATACTTTGTTAAGAAAATTATAGGTAGAAATTATTTGTTAAACTTTTAGACTCTTTGTTAAAATTTATTCCATACTGAGTCAAAATCTCCTAAAATACTTCACTTTTTGGGGATTGTGTCAAAAGAAGAAATGTTCTAAATCAAATTTCATTGGCGGAACTTGCCACGCTTATTTAGGTTACTTCCCGACGTGAACTTTCAAAACGCCGATACACGTGTCTTCTTTTTTTCGGTCCTCTTACCCAGTAAAATCTTCGATGAAAAATCATTAGTTGAATCATGGGTGCAAGTGATCTGGCATGTCATCTTTTTGTCATTTTCACTCATGAATTTTATATGAGCGTGACCCCCAAAAGATGACGTTCTTTTATGGATCCTAAGCATGTCATTTTAACCAATTCATTGACATGTCATTTTCACCAATGCTTTGGCATGTCATTTTAACCAATGCATTGACACGTCATTTTAACCAATACTTTGGCATGTCATTTTCACCAACCCCTTGGCATGACATTTTCATATCTTGTTTGGAAAATGGAAATGCTCTATTGAAATATGGACAAACAAAACTCTTTATTAATTCAAACGAATTCACGAAATAACTACAATTAATTTATCAGTTTAGCTTTTCAAAAGTTTACATCCAAAATTGCAATGTAATCACCACCGCTGCAACGCAAAAGATTACTTCCTCCGTTCTCCACAACTGATATTCTTTCATCTTACAAAAGGTTTTTTCAATTATCTTCCCATCACCAGTTCAGATTTCGACATGGACTCCAAATGCACTCCTTTAAGTATTTTTATTTCGTAAATTACTTTTATTTTATAATTTTGTTATTTTATAACAACATTTTGGTAATTTATACTCTTTTGTTTAGTGACGAAAATATGTAGGGACTACAACTCGGCTTACTTTAGGGATCTCTAAGAACAAAATGTAACGAACGGGGAGGAGAGACTTTTTCTGGAAAATACCATTTATGCTTAATTAATTTATTTTTAATTGTTTCTTTCCAAAAGTCGTTTCTTCTTTATTTTCAGATTCTTGTTCCTTTTCGTTTCGGACTTTTTTTCAAATTCCAAGAAGCGAGATTTGATTGATTTCGTTCTATGTCAGATTTAGAACAGACAAGGGAACTTTTAAAGTAGCAATGTGTGCAGTCCGATTCTATTTTTAGCTCGATGATTGGAACTTCATTTTTATTGCAGACATTTCGAGCTTCATAAAATACCAATTGTTTAGAAGCTTTAGTTGTCTGATATGCAGGAAATGTAAGACAACATCACGACGACAGTTCTAACAACTTTGGTCTGTTCCAGAACCTGCAAGAATCTACTAATTTTTACTACGATAACAATTGTTCCCTTATGTTATCGGAAAAAAATAGTAAAAATTAGTAGATTTTTGCAGTACTGGAACATACCGAAATGAAAATAAACAGGTGTGTAAATAAAACACAAACATCATCTCTATTGGATCGATGGAATGGGTACAAATGCTGATGAAAAGATCGGATCTTTCACGACTTCCTTTGCATTGGTTCAAATCCTAATGAAAAGATCGGATCTTTCACGCCTTCCTTTGAACCAATGCAAAAGATGACATGAAATCACGTCATCGCAAAGAACACCTTCCTTCAAATTTTGCTGGGTACATAATCTGTGCGGGGTTTCTTGTAATTTAAAAAAAAAGTTCAATTTTGTTGTACAGTGTTATACATATATGGGGATTTCTGAGTGAACTCGAACACTTTTTCAAAATGCGTTTTTTGATTTCCTTTATTTTTTGCTGTGGTGATGCTGCTCATCAGCAAAACATTTAAGTATGTTTTCAGATTTTTTTGACTAAGTCGAAGTCTATGAAAACTATGTACAAAGAAATACTCTTAATATTATTAACATCTTTAAAATTGGTCCAATTGGAAAAAAAAATATTTTTTTTGTATGTTTTATTGTTTTATCAGCTCTTTAATAAAAAATAGAAAAAATGTGCACAGTGGGCTTGGAGTAAATTTTGGCGATATAATATTTAAAATCAAATTTTAGCAATGATTCGATTTTCGATTTTCTTGATTTTTTATTAAACTACGATTATTTACAAACATTTTAAGCTTTATTTGGTAGTGGGATTCGAATAGTTACTAGTTTTTTTAAATTTTTTAAAATTAGTCAATACAATTTTTTCTTTATACCAGTTTGAAACATTTGTTATTTAAAAAAAAAAAAAAATACAAAAATAATTTTTTTAACATTTGTTTTGTTGCTTTATTTGGGAATTTATCTTAAACATCTTAAACCCCTTTTCATTTTGCGATTTTACGAATGGTTTAGCAATTAGTGCACCAGCAGTGTACTAAATGAAGTTTTTTGTGCCCACGACAGGTTCAACCATTGCATATTTCAACTTTAAATCCTCTCTGGAACCTTTAGTCCAAAAAATGTGGAGATATATTAAAATGTGTTGCTGATGATCTGCAGCATCAACACAGCAAAAAATAAATGAAATCAAAAACCTCATTTTGAAAAAGTGTCCAATTTCACTCAGAAATCCCCATATATATTTATAGGTTAAAGGTCAGGGTTATATACGTGACAACAATGTTGCCACGACTGTGGTGTTTGATATACCAATTTCCGCCGTAAACAAATCCTTGAATATTTTCAACTTAGGGGACCAAAACTTTAATTACACTGTGATACACAAAAATTATGCAGGGGTTGTATGTACCATTTCGGTTTTGTTGGAGCCCATGGAAATCGAAAATACCTTTGGCTTTTTCAGATCCAGAGAAAACTACTTTCAACTTTAATAGAGTATAACTTCTCTAGTGAGGCTTATAAGTAAAAAGCTAATACACAGGGGTGGTGGTGTAGGATATTACATAGTCGGGCCCGTCCCGACCTACAGAGAGGTCGAAAATCGCATTTTTGTGAAAAACATTTTGATATTCAGCAACCTGACTCTTTTCTCCATTCGCTATTTCCACCCGCAACTTTCTGAGGTTAACCAATCCAACGCAGTAGTCGATTGAACTCGGCCGTAATGAAAGGAAAAAAGTACATGCTCTAATACTAAGAAATTTGATGAACATTAAAATGATATTATTTTCGCGAAAATGTATATTTTTCAAAATTTATTGTTTTTCTTAAGTCTCGGACCACGATAAGCTTCTAAAATATTCAGATAGTTTTTGGGTCGTTAACTCTTTAATAGTGGTGATACATCTCCTTTTCATGCATATTTTTATATCCTCAACATTTATGCTAACGAGGGCAAAATGTGCCTAATCGAAATAATGGTTGTAGACCCCAAGTATGTTTGGACGAAATGTGTTTCAGAAAATTTGGAGTTGTTTTAGCCATGTCCGTCCGTCCGTCTGTCAGGCTGGCTGGAGCGCACGATAACTCTCGAACGGATCAACCGATTAGGTCGAAAATTTGGTTTTCTAATATTTTGTCCAAACTTAGTTTAAGTTCGAAGATGGGTTATATGGGTCCATTCCTTCCGGTACCTCCCCCACAAAAGTTCGGAAATGTCCGGAAAATTTGTGCGCACGATAACTATTGAAGGAAATAACCGATTTGGTCCATACTTTCCACATCGTGAAGCTTCTACTAGACTTAGATGAGGTTCCAATATGGACTCAATCGGTCCACTCCTTCGGGTAACTCCCACACAAAATTTCGGAAAAGTTCAGTTTAGGAACTGCTCTCGAATCGATTTGATTTTTGTTGTAGCAACTTGTATTAACTGTCCTCTATGCGACAGTACAAGTTTCACCAGGGGCAAGTCCATACTTCCTGAGAAAATAGCCTGAAAGGTGCAAAAAAAACCCTATTCCACCGTGTGTAGTGGTCGGATCGCCAGATAACTCTCGAACGGACTATATTTGTCCACTCCTTCAGGTACCTCGCACATAAATTTCGGATATATCCACTTTAAGACCTGCTCTCGAATTACTTTGATTTTTGCTGAAGCAACTTGCAATCGCTGCCTCAATTACAACAGTAAAAGTTATTTCAGGGGCTAGTCCATACTTCTTGAGAAAACAGCCCGAAAGTTGTAAAAACCCTTATGGCACCGTATGTAGTGGCTGGGAGCTCGAACCGAATATTCCGTTCGTCCCATCTTGAATATTTGAAGGTGGTGCTTATAGGTCCACTCCTTTCGGTATCTCCCCCAATAAAGTTCTAAAATATTCGATACAATGGTACGCGCGATATCTCATAAACGTACGAACCGATTTGGTCTAAACTTTTGATCTCTAAATTTGTTCAAATTTGGGCCCTATCGATCCAATCCTTGGTACCAATGTTCAACACTTTTGTGTGGTTAAGGGTATTTTCGAGGATCTTTTGAAAATGTTTACAGAAGGTTTTCCTAGTGGCCGTAAACAGCGATATTATTTTTTTCTTAGGCAAGTATGGTAAAAAAGTCCTATCTATAGATATCCTCCGCAAATTTGTGAGCTTCAATCCAATCCATATTTTTGTCGGTTAATAAGCCCAACATTTTGAAAAACTCCCTATATACATAAGTTTTTTTTTTTTTTTGGAGAAAAAACTGTTTCAATCCACACATGCTGAGGGTATATGTCTGTTGGCAAAGATAACTCAAATTTCAAAATTGAAGAAGTCTATTTCCCCGTTGTTTCCAGATCATAGTTCCTTCTGATGTTTTATGAGTTTAAGTCTCGAATATTTGATTCAATCATAAAAAATTGCGCATGTTTGCGCCATTCGGAAAAAATAAATTTTTTTCAAATCAGGCTCCAAATATAAACATTTTAAGGTAAGGTAATATTTAAAATATAGAAAGATTTTTTAGCGTTCGCCAAAACTTTTTATTTTATTTGCGTTCTGGCGTATTCATAATAAAAATCCACATTTTTATATATGTTTGTGCCATTCAGCAACATTTTTTTCTCAAGAAGAATATGAATAATGAAATCGGTGGGAATTTAAAAATATTTTGGAAACGTGAACTGTCGAACGTAAAAGTAAATACCTATTTGCATATTCTCAGCAAAAAGATAAATTTTAGTCAAATAAAATAATGGCGTGATTAAGGAAATTTATGCACTTACGAAAAACTGTTTGTATTATTTAAAATTGGATATTGACTTTTACCCCTGGCATCCGAAGTCCCCGACTGATATTAATTCACGCTCCTGCAGTATTATCCAACGGTTGTATGATACTGACGTAGTCAGGGCCAGGTCAGTCATTGATTATTAAATTTTCTTAGTTATATACATAGTTTAAATATGTATGTATTTACAGAACAATCATAATAAATTTGTCCTGTTTTTAATTTTATCGTATAGGTACCAATTATTATCACCATTATGGTGAGTTCACTATGAAAAGGGATGAAACATATATGTATGTATGCATATTGGATTATATCTTGACTAAACCGGTTTGAACAATCTTTGCCTAAGGAAAAAAATCATTGTGACAAAATCAATATTTTTTAGTGTTGTTTAAAAAAATATATATGTATGTAAGCAAAATCTACATCTGAACCGATTTGATCTAAATCTAATCGAAACAGACTTAGCAAAAATTTAGGATACAGTTTATGAAATATATTCGTGATCTGAGGTATATTGTGGCTTTTGTGGAACTATAACAAAATATGGAATAAAAATATGTATATTGGGATTACATATAAATCTGAACTGAACTGAACCAAATTAGGCATACTTTGACACCGGCTAAATTTGGATGCATTATTTAACTTTCCGCTTCTATCAAATGTATATAGCGCTTTTTGTGTATGATTTATCTAAACTCGGATGTCAATATACATATATGGGCGCTGTATATAAATATGGACAAATTCTCACTATTTGCTGTAATGTTAGTCTTTAGACCGAAAATATGATTTGTGCCAAATTTTATGTCAATCGGACTACAAATGAGCTTCTTAGGAGTTTTAATCAACTTTTAATATACATTTCCCCTATGTGCGGCTATAGCCTTTGTTCACGTGTTTTAATATTATTTAAACAAAAATGTATATTTCTGAGAAAAAAAATTAAAAATGTTTTAAAAAACATTTAATTTAAAAATGTGCTTAAAACTATTTTTAAAAAATTAATTAAGAATTAAAAAAAAATATATTTTTATTATTATAATTTATTTATTAGCGTTAGACCTTTTTTAGTGGAAATATATAAAAATCACTAAAACACTCATATTTTGAAGCAAAATATGTAAAGAATTCAAAATTTAAACTTTGACCTAGAATAAACTGTGGAAGTTGGTACCTAAAATTTTTAGACAGATAAAGACTGCATCTACCTTCTGTTTTCAATGTTTTTTTAATAATATGTCAATTAGATAAACAATAATTGAAATTTATAATAATGGAAATCTCATATTTAAACCCCTTTTAATCGATTTTAAAATCGAACAATAAAAACTCATTCACAGCAAAATAATTCCATTGTAAATAACAGTTAATTATTTCGAGCTAAATTATCCGTTGGTTATTTCAATACTCAATGTAGGTTTATGGAAATATATATTTTACCCGACATCAACCACAACACCACAACCTTTTAATTACCCCATTCGTGTTTTGTTGTTGTTTCCTGTTGATTACCGTACAACAGTTTGTTGTAAAATTGCCTGGACAATAAAACATTCAGTTGTTCATTTAATGCTTATAATAATTAAACAACCACAAGCAAAGCGAAAAATTATTCCTTTTTTCTTTCATTTCGAACTGCAATATATTTTACCCTAAGGATACTGTGGTCGCCTGACCTCATCTAGTGGTCGAAACAATTTTCATTTAAACTGAAATTAATTATTTAGCGGCTAACCACAAATTAGCTGCTTTGAAAAAAAAAATTAAACTAAAATGGTGGTTATGGTATAAGAAGGACATTTAAGCCTTTCAAATATATTATTATATAAATATTTGAATAAAAAGTTACTGAATATCTTTCCAATTTATCAGCAATAAGAAGCAATTGCAACTACGAGGTCTTCTGTCTATAGAAGACCTCGATAGATGTCTTCTATATTTAGACGACCGCAAATGAGGTCTTCTGTATTTAGAAGGTCACGGTCTTCCGGGGTAATAGCAGGTCTTCTAAATTCTGACGGCCGATATTAGATCTTCTATATATAGAAGAACGCGATAGGAGGTCTTCTGTTAATAGAAAACAGCGATAGCAAGTTTTTTATCGATAGAAGACCGCGATAGGTCCTCTATTATTGGAAGACAGCGATAGGAGTTCCTCTATCTATGAAGATCGCGATAGAAGGTCTTTTATATTTAGAAGGCCGACAGCAGGTCCTTTATCATTAAAAGACAGCGATAGGAGGTCTTCTATCTATAGAAGACAGCGATAGGATGGCTTCTAATAATAGAAGACCGCGGTAGGTCATCTATCTACAAAAGACCGCGATAAGAGGGCTTCTATTAATATAAGACGACTATAAGAGTTCCTCTATCTATGGAATACCGCGATATGAGGTATTCTATATTTAGAAGGCCTACAGGGAGTATTCATCATTGGAAAACCGCGATAGGAGGTCTTCTACTAATAGAATACCACGATAGGAGTTCCTCTATATATAGAAGGCCGCGATTACAGATCTTCTTTCTATATAAGACTTCGATAGGAGGTCTTCTATTTATGGAAGAACGCGATAGGATATCTTCTATAGGTAGAAGACCTCTTATCGCAGTCTTCTATAGCTAGAAGACTCCTGTCGCGGTCTTCTATAGATAGAAGACCTCCTACCGAGGTCTTATATAGATAGAAGACCTCCTATCGCAGTCTTCTATAGATAGAAGACCTTCTATCGCGGTCTTCTATAGATAAAATACCTCCTATTGCGGTCTTATATAGATAGAAGACCTCCTATCTCGGCTTTGTATACATAGAAGATCTCCTATCGCGGTCTTCTATAGATAGAAGACCTCCTATCGCAGTCTTTTATAGTTAGAATACTCTTATCGCGGTCTTTTATAGTTAGAAGGCCTTCTATCGATAGATAAAGGAACTCCTACTGCGGTCTTCTATAGATAGAAGACTTCCTAACTCGGCTTTGTATAGATAGAAGATATCGCAGTCTTCTATAGATAGAAGACCTCCTACCGAGGTCTTATATAGGCAGAAGACCTCCTATCGCAGTCTTCTATAGATAGAAGACCTCCTATCGCAGTCTTCTATAGATAGAGGACCTTCTACCGCGGTCTTCTATAGATAAAATACCTCCTATTGCGGTCTTCTATAGATAGAAGATCTCCTATCGCGGTCTTCTATAGATAGAAGACTCCTGTCGCTGTCTTCTATAGTTAGATGTCCTTCTATCGTGGTCTTCTATAGATATAAGACCTCCTACCGAGGTCTTATATATGTAGATAGAAGACCTCCTATCGTAGTCTTCTATAGATAGAAGACCTCCTATCGCAGTCTTCTATAGATAGAGGACCTTCTATCGCTGTCTTCTATAGATAGAAGATCTCCTATAGCGGTCTTCTATAGATAGAAGATCTCCTATCGCAGTCTTCTATAGATAGAAGACGTTCTATCGCGGTCTTCTATAGATAAAATAGCTCCTATTGCTAGAAGACCTCCTATCTCGGCTTTGCATAGATAAAAGACCTCCTATCGCAGTCTTCTATAGATAGAAGACCTCCTATCGCAGTCTTCTATAGATAGAAGACCTCCTATCGCAGTCTTCTATAGATAGGAAACCTCCTATCGCGGTCTTCTATAGATAGAAGACCTCCTATCGCAGTCTTCTATAGGTAGAAGACCTCCTATCGCGGTCTTCTATAGATAGAAGACCTCCTATCGCAGTCTTCTATAGGTAAAAGACCTCCTATCGCGGTCTTCTATAGATAGAAGACCTCCTATCGCAGTCTTCTATAGGTAGAAGACCTCCTATCGCGGTCTTCTATAGATAGAAGACCTCTTATCGCAGTCTTCTATAGATAAAAGACCTATCGCGGTCTTCTATAGTTAGAAGGCCTTCTATCGATAGATAAAGGAACTCCTATTGCGGTCTTCTATAGATAGAAGACCTCCTATCTCGGCTTTGTATAGATAGAAGATCTCCTATCTCAGTCCTCTATAGATAGAAGACCTCCTATCGCGGCCATCTATAGATAAAATACCTCCTGTTGCGGTCTTCTGTAGATAGAAGACCTCCTAGCTCGGCTTTGTATAGATAGAGTACCTCCTATCGCGGTCTTCTATAGATAGAAGACCTCCTATCGCGGTCTTTTATAGATAGAAGACCTCCTATCGCAGTCTTCTATAGATAGAAGACCTTCTATAGCGGTCTTCTATAGATAGAAGACCTCCTATCTCGGCTTTGTATAGATAGAAGATCTCCTATTGCAATCTTCTTCTTATCGCGGTCTTCTTTAGATACAAGACCTCCTATCGCAGTCTTCTATAGATAGAAGATCTTCTATCGCGGTCTTCTATAGATAAAATACCTCCTTTTGCGGTCTTCTATATATAGAAGACCTCCTATCTCGGCTTTGTATAGATAGAAGATCTCCTATCGCGGTCTTCTATAGATACAAGACCTCCTATCGCGGTCTTCTATAGATACAAGACCTCCTATCGCAGTCTTCTATAGATAGAAGACCTCCTATCGCAGTCTTCTATAGGTAGAAGACCTCCTATCGCGGTCTTCTATAGATAGAAGACCTCCTATCGCAGTCTTCTATAGATAAAAGACCTATCGCGGTCTTCTATAGTTAGAAGGCCTTCTATCGATAGATAAAGGAACTCCTATTGCGGTTTTCTATAGATAGAAGACCTCCTATCTCGGCTTTGTATAGATAGTAGATCTCCTATCTCAGTCCTCTATAGATAGAAGACCTCCTATCGCGGCCATCTATAGATAAAATACCTCCTGTTGCGGTCTTCTGTAGATAGAAGACCTCCTAGCTCGGCTTTGTATCGATAGAATACCTCCTATCGCGGTCTTCTATAGATAGAAGACCTCCTATCGCAGTCTTCTATAGTTAGAAGACCTCCTATCGCGGTCTTTTATAGATAGAAGACCTCCAATCGCAGTCTTCTATAGATAGAAGACCTTCTATCGCGGTCTTCTATAGATAGAAGACCTCCTATCTCGGCTTTGTATAGATAGAAGATCTCCTATTGCAATCTTCTTCTTATCGCGGTCTTCTTTAGATACAAGACCTCCTATCGCAGTCTTCTATAGATAGAAGACCTTCTATCGCGGTCTTCTATAGATAAAATACCTCCTATTGCGGTCTTCTATATATAGAAGACCTCCTATCTCGGCTTTGTATAGATAGAAGATCTCCTATCGCGGTCTTCTATAGATACAAGACCTCCTATCGCAGTCTTCTATAGATAGAAGACCTTCTATCGCGGTCTTCTATAGATAAAATACCTCCTATTGCGGTCTTCTATATATAGAAGACCTCCTATCTCGGCTTTGTATAGATAGAAGACCTTCTATCGCGGTGTTCTATACGTAGACGACCTGTTATCGCGGCTTTGTATAGATAAAAGATCTCCTATCGCAGTCTTCTATAGATAGAAGACCTCTTATCGCGGTCTTCTATAGATAAAAGGCCTTTTCTATAGATAGAAGATCTCCTATTGCGGTCTTCTATGTATAGAAGACCTCCTATCTCGGCTTTCTATAGATAGAAGATATCCTATCGCGGTCTTCTATAGATAGAAGATCTCCTATCGCAGTCTTCTATAGATAGAAGACCTTCTATCGCGGTCTGCTATAGATAGAAGACCTGTTATCGCGGCTTTGTATAGATAGAAGATCTCCTATCGCGGTATTTTATAGATAGAATATCTCCTATCGCAGTCTTCTATAGATAGAAGACCGCTTATCACGGTCCTCTATAGATAAAAGGCCTTTTCTATAGATAGAAGATCTCCTATTGCGGCCTTCTATAGATGGAAAACTTCCTATTGTGGTCTTCTATAGTTTGAAGACCTCCTATCGCGGTCTTCTATAGTTACAAGGCCCCCTAGCGCGGTCTTCTATAGATAAAATACCCTTCTATTGCGATCTTTTATAGATAGAGGACCTCCTATCGCGGCCTTGTTTAGATAGAAGATCTGCTATCGCGGTCTTCTATAGATAGAAAAACTCATATCACGGTCTTCTTTTGATGGAAGACCTTCTATCGCGATCTTCTATAGGAGAAGACCTTCTATCGCGGTCCATTAAAAGAAGAAGATCTCCTATCGCAGTCTTCTATAGATAGAAGACATCTTATCGTGGTCTTCTTCAGATAAAAGGCCTCCTATCGCGGTCTTCTATAGATAGAAGACCTCCTATCACGGTCTTCCATAGATAGAAGACATTCTATCGTGGTCTTCTATACGTAGAAGACCTCCTATAGGAGTCTTCTATCGATGGAAGACCTTCTATCGCGGTGCTCTATACATAGGAGACCTTCTATCGCGGTGTTCTGTACGTAGACGACCTCCTATCGCGGTATTCTATAGATAAAAGACCTCCTATCGCGGTTTTCTATGTATGGTTTCGTTTTATGAAATACCTCCTAACGGATTCCTATCGCGGTCTTCTGTAGATAGAAGATCTCCTATCTCGGTGCTCTATAGATAGAAGACCTCATTTTGCGCTCTTCTACAGTTAGAAGACCTCCTATCACGATCGTCTATAAATAGAAGACCTCCTATCGCCGTCATCTATAGATAGAAGATATCCTATTGCGGTCTTCTTCCATCAATAAAATACCGGGATAGGAGGTCGTAGACCGCGATATCTATCTACACAAGACCGCTATAGGAGGTATTCTGTGTGTAGAGAAATACGATCGGAGATCTTCCATCGTCCTTTAGAACGATAGGAAGTCTTTTATTTATAGAAATACCAGCTGAGGTTATTCCACCTATAGACTTCTGATAGGTGGTCTTCTATTGCTAGAAGACCAACAGAAGTTCTTTTATCTATAGAAGACTGATATGAAGTCTTCTATGTCTACAAGAACGACAGCAAGTCTTCTATCTAGAAGGTCTGCTGTTTACAGGAGGCCGATTTGAGGTCTTCAGTATTGAGAAGGCCTCTTGGCAGTCATTTATCTATGAAAGTTCGATTGGAGGTCTTCGTTCTATCTATTAAATATTGATAGGAACCCTATTATTTATAGAAGACCAATGGGACTTCTTCTATATACAGAAGACCGATAGGATATCTTCCATATCTTGAAGGACGATATGAGGTCTTTTATCTATAGAAGACCGATAGGAGGTCTTCTATCTATAGACGAACGATAGGAGCTCTTCTACTTAAAGAAGACTTCGGAAGGCCTATAGAATATCTTCTACCTCTAGAAGAACAAATAAAGATCTTCCATCTACACAAGATCGATAGGAGGTTTTCTATAGTAAGGGGGTTTTGTATCTCTAGAAACCCACCTATAGAAGGCATCTATATTCTATCTATTTAAGACTTACATGAGGTCTTCTATTAATAGAAGAACGATAGCAAGTCTTCTATTTTCGGAAGACCGAAAGGAGATCTTCTATTTTCAGAGGACGAATGAGAAGCCTTCTATCTAAGAAGTCCGATATGACATATATATGTTTGTTATGTTCTAACATAAAAAATATGTTTTACCCAAACATATCAAATTGAGATATGTTACAAAATGTTGCAAACATATATTTGTTTGCAACCAGTCCCAAACATATATTTGTTTGGATCCAAACATATTTCTAACATAAATTTTTCTGCGTGTAGAAGATCAACAGGAGGTCTACTATTAATTCAAGTCTGAAAGAAGGTCTGACGTCTATATAAGACCAATATGAGGTCTTCTATCTATTAAAGACCGGAAGAAAGTCTTCTATCTCCTCCATCAGAGAATCGTTCTGATAAGATGACTTCTTTTTCATTTAACGTAAAAATATAAAACTCTTCTTTTACAACCACTGTCCCTCCGCATTATCAGCATCATCATCAACTTCAGCAACAGCTTTAAAATAAATTACGGAAGCGAAAATTTGCACAGCTATGCAAATTAGCAAATAATCATAATGGAAGATTGTTACAAATAATGATTTCAATTAAGGATGTTGTTTTAATATATCCGGGCAACGGGATGAAAATAAAGAAAACTGAAAAAAAAACTGCAACAACAAAAAGTTCATTTAAATGAATAGCTAAGCTTTTTTTTGTTGAAACATTTTTCACATTATTTTTTTGTGTTTGATTTCTATTCAAAGTTGGTGTTTGTTGCGTTTCTCTACTTTGCTTTTTATTTCTGATGATTGTCTTTTTGTTGTGTGCCTGTGTGTGTGTAGAGGGAGGTTTTTTGTTTTTGTTTAAATTTCTCATTTTAATTAAGGCCAGTGCGCCATCTCAGTGTCAGTGTCAGGGTCACTGTCATTGCCACTGGCCCACCGAGTAAATCCATTGTAAATCCCTTAATTGTGACAAACTTACTTCGGTCGGCAATGCCACCAGGTCTTGGGCTGAGCTAACGAAACGATTGTATTGTTCATTGGCCATGGCTAGGCGTCCGGTTTCATAGCAGAATAGGGCAAAATTTAAATGTATCAAAGGATTTCGGGACTGTGATCCAGCACCAGCATCCACACTGCCACTACTGCCATCATGTCCAGCAACAGCAGCATTCTCGCCCACATTCGCTGCACTGCCAGCTGTTGGTTTCCATGAGCGACCCAAAGATATGCTGCTGGCACGTTCAAATGCGGTGTAGGCATTATCAAAATCCTCCAGCTTACGTAGACATACTACGGCAACAGCAGCATAAATGTGAGGTAAATGCGCAAGCGGTAAGGGGGTATAGGAGGAGAACGAGAAAAAAAGAAACAAAATAGAAAAGTTAAAACACAAAGATTAAGAAGCATAGAAAACAATACCATATTGTGTTGTTAATAAGATAGTCATAATATGGCAAATACACACACACACGCACACACCAACACACATAGCCAGGCAACAATGCACCCACCCACCTACATACATATCGAGACTGTGTACTTTTATTCTTAATGAAAATCCTTTTTATAAAGTAGCTAAGGAGAAAATGACAACAACAAATAAGATGGTCGTATCAAACAATAGACTGCGGGGATTTTGCTGATCCTACATTTAAGGGCATGCGGCATGGGGCGCATTATGTAAAGTTTATGACTTACTGTGTAAAAAAAATCTGAAAATAGGGTAAAACGCTGCGCTTATAATGGGAACAGGCATATTGTACTACTAGGGAGATCGGGAATATATAAAGCGATGGAGAAAAGTTTTTCGTAAGATTTTCTACCAACAGAGGTCTTTTATCTATAGAAGACCTATAGAGGTCCTACATGAGGTCGTCTATCTACAGAAAATCGATAGGTGGATTTTTGTAAAATAATACCGATAGTAGGTTTTCTATTTAAAGAATCGGTCTTCGGTAGGTCTTTTATCTATAACAGACCGGTAGGAGGTCTCCTATCCATAAAGGACCGAGGTCTTCGATGTCTAGAAGACCGATAGGAAGTCCTTTATCTTTAAAAGACCGAGGGCCTCTGTCTCTAGAATACCGATAGCAGGTCTTCTAACTATAAATGACCGAAAGGAGGTATTCTATCTATAGAAGACCGATAGGAGGTCTTCTAGCTATGGAAGACCGGTAGGAGGTCTTCTAGCTATAGAAGACCTTTAGGAGGTCTTCTAAATATATAAGACCGTTAGGGGGTCTTCTATCTATATACGACCGTTAGGAGGTCTTTTATCTATAGAAGGCCAATAGGAGGTCTTCTATCTATAAAAGACCGATAGGAGGTATTCTATATATAGAAGACCGGTAGGAGGTATTCTATATATAGAAGACCGGTAGGAGGTCTTCTAGCTATAGAAAACCGCTAGGAGGTCTTTTAGCTATAGAAGACCGGTGGGAGGTCTTCTAGCTATGGATGACCGGTAGGAGGTCTTCTAGCTATAGAAGATCGATAGGAGGTATTCTAGCTATAGAAGACCGATAGGAGGTATTCTAGCTATGGAAGACCGGTAGGAAGTCTTCTAGCTATAAAAGACCGATAGGAAGTCTTCTAGCTATAAAAGACCGGTAGGAGGTCTTTTATCTATAGAAGACCGAAAGGAGGTCTTCTATCTATAAAACACCGATAGGAGGTATTCTATATATAGAAGACCGGTAGGAGGTCTTCTATCTATAGAAGACCGATAGGAGGTCTTCTATCTATAAAAGACCGATAGGAGGTATTCTATATATAGAAGACCGGTAGGAGGTATTCTATATATAGAAGACCGGTAGGAGGTCTTCTAGCTATAGAAAACCGCTAGGAGGTCTTTTAGCTATAGAAGACCGGTGGGAGGTCTTCTAACTATGGAAGACCGGTAGGAGGTCTTCTAGCTATAGAAGATCGGTAGGAGGTCTTCTATCTATAGAAGACCGATAGGAGGTCTTCTATCTATAGAAGACCTATAGGAGGTCTTCTATCTATAGAAGACCGATAGGAGGTCTTCTATCTATAGAAGACCGATAGGAGGTCTTCTATCTATAGAAGACCGATAGGAGGTCTTCTATCTATAGAAGACCGATAGGAGGTCTTCTATCTATAGAAGACCGATAGGAGGTCTTCTATCTATAGAAGTCCGATAGGAGGTCTTCTATCTATAGAAGACCGATAGGAGGTCTTCTATCTATAGAAGACCGATAGGAGGTCTTCTATCTATAGAAGACCGATAGGAGGTCTTCTATCTATAGAAGACCGATAGGAGGTCTTCTATCTATAGAAGACCGATAGGAGGTCTTCTATCTATAGAAGACCGATAGGAGGTCTTCTATCTATAGAAGACCGATAGGAGGTCTTCTATCTATAGAAGACCGATAGGAGGTCTTCTATCTATAGAAGACCGATAGGAGGTCTTCTATCTATAGAAGACCGATAGGAGGTCTTCTATCTATAGAGGACCGATAGGAGGTCTTCTATCTATAGAAGACCGATAGGAGGTCTTTTATCTATAGAAGACCGATAGGAGGTCTTCTATCTATAGAAGACCGATAGGAGGTCTTCTATCTATAGAAGACCTATAGGAGGTCTTCTATCTATAGAAGACCGATAGGAGGTCTTCTATCTATAGAAGACCGATAGGAGGTCTTCTATCTATAGAAGACCGATAGGAGGTCTTCTATCTATAGAAGACCGATAGGAGGTCTTCTATCTATAGAAGTCCGATAGGAGGTCTTCTATCTATAGAAGTCCGATAGGAGGTCTTCTATCTATAGAAGTCTGATAGGAGGTCTCCTATCTATAGAAGACCGGTAGGAGGTCTTCTAGGTACTGAAGACCGGTATAGGTCTATCTATAGAAGACCGATAGGAGATCTTCTCTCTATAGACGACCGATAGGAGGCCTTCTCTCTATAGAAGACCGATAGGAGGTCTTCTATTTATAGAAGACCGATAGGAGGTCTTCTATTTATAGAAGGCCGATAGGAGGTCTTCTCTCTATAGAAGACCGACTGGAGGTTTCTCTCTATAGAAGACCGATAGGAGGTCTTCTGTTTGTAGAAGACCGATACTAGGTTTTCTATCTACAGAAGACCGATATGAGGAGGTCTTCTATCTCTAGAAGGCCGAGAAGGTCGATAGGAAGTCTCCTAGCTCTGAAATTCCGAAGTATCCTATCTACTGAATTGAAAGTCGATGTCGCCTATCTATAGAAGACAGGTACGAGGTCTCTTATCTTCGGAAGATCGAAAGGTGTTCTCCCATCTTCGGAGACCGATATGAAGTCTCCTACCTATAAAGGATCGAGGTCTTATATCTCTAGAAGACCGATAGGGGGGATTCAATCTATCTATCTATAGAAGACCGATAAAAGGTCTCCGAAATCCGATACGAGACTTTTTCTACATGGAGGACTTATGGGATTTTTTCTTTCTACATATATAAAGAGGTCTTCTATCTATAGAAGACCGGTAGAAGGTCGATATGAAAGTCGATCTTTGGAAGGCCTATATAAGGTCTCCTTTCTTTGAATGAAGACCCATGGAAGGTCTTCTATCGCTCTATCTATCGCTAGGAGGTCTTCTATCTCTAAACTACTAATAGGATCTTTCTTGTTTGTTATTTCTCTCAAACTTAAATCAAGTTAGGAGATGGACTATATCGGAAAACTGTTTCTAATATCGCCCTCGAAAAAGTATTTTTATTTAAGTGCAGTTTAAGGTCTGTTCGAGGATTGTTTGATCATTATCCTACCTGACATGACCCAAATGTATAAAAATCCTATGTTAACCAAATTAAATGCCTGTTTGCACACAATAACCACAGAAAGGATTGCCTCCTAAAATTTGTTCCAGTTCCATTACTTCCTGTACCATCTCCGCAAAATTTCAATTTTTTGCGCTTTAATCCAATTTAAGGTTACTTTAATTGTGGGTATTCGTTGTGATGTTGACTCCAACACTATTATTGTTTTTAGCTAGTGTAAGCCAATACTTCCTGAGATATGGGCCCCCCGAAATGTCCCATAAACCTTTGGTACTAATTTTTTCAGTTATCTTTGTGGTCTTCGTTACAACGCTATTATCTTACTCTCAATACTAACCCAAATTCATCTCAATTGTCATAAATATGACATACATATGTTTTGTAGCTCATTTTTCAAATTCTAGGGGCCACCGAGTAGCTTTTTGTTCCCTGCAACACGACCTTGTTAAAGTAATGTGTTAGTAAGTAGATTTGTAAATAGTTACTACTATCAAAATGTACTACAAAAACCCGATGTTTGCGAATGGGATTCTTTGCTGGGATGTTAAGTAAAATGTTTAACTTATATAATTTTTTTAAATATTTCCATTCATTTTCATATTCAATTCTACATGCTAACCCTTCTCTGTTCTGGCATGATGACCTCGAATCTTTTAATTTAAATGTTTTTTTTATCTACAAAATTTTTTTCGATGCCTTTCTCAGCCACATGCTGATACAGATTCAAATAAACTTGCCGTTATATGGACACACCAGTGTGTGACATTGCTTTCTCCAATTCTTTGTGGAAAAATGATTTTCCAAACGCAATGGGACATCCTCCTTTTTTCTCGTTATTTTAATTTGTAACTGAACAATAGAACTAAGATTTTCATATCTTTAAATGAAATCAATACAAATGCTAAACAAGTTTTTTTTTGTAATTTACAAAAATTCTCATTGTGAATAGAAATAAATTTGTTTCTTTGTGTTTTAAAGGTTTACAAATATATCGAAAAAAATACATTTCATATTGTATTTAGTTATTTGTTGTATCTCCAAAGAAATCTAAATAAACCATAAAAACTACATTTCATGCAATTTCAGAGTCAATTTTTTTGGCTTCCATAAATCCTTTCTGAATGAAAGGGTGCTTCTATAGACCCTTTTCTAAATGAAAGGGTGCTTCTATAGACCCTTCCTGAATGAAAGGGTGCTTCCATAGACCCTTTTATGAATGAAAGGGTACTTCTATAGACCAATTCTGA
Organism: Musca autumnalis; assembly: GCF_047663935.1. Lineage (NCBI taxonomy): Eukaryota > Metazoa > Arthropoda > Insecta > Diptera > Muscidae > Musca > Musca autumnalis. The sequence goes on from NW_027412088.1 coordinate 26,414,209, forward strand.
ATGCAAGGGTGCTTCTATAGACCTTTTCTGAATGAAAGGATGCTTGTTTAGACCCATTCTGAATGAAAGAGTGCTACTAGACCCTTTTTGAATAAAAGCGTGCTTCTGTAGACCCTTTCTGAATGATAGTGTGCTTCTATAGACCATTTCTGAATGAACGGCTGCTTCTATAGACTCTTTTTGAATGAAAGGATGTTTCTATTGACCCTTTATGATGAAAGGATGCTTCTATAGACCCTTTCTGAATGAAAGGGTGCTTTTATTAATCCTTTCTGAATGAAAGGCTGCTTCTATAGACCGTTTCTGAATAAAAAGTTGCTTCTAGAAACCCTTTCTGAATGAAAGGTTGCTTCCATAGACCCTTTCTGGATGAAAGGGTGGTTCTATAGACTCTTTCTGAATGAAAGGGTGCTTCTATAGACCCTTTCTGAATGAAAGGATGCTTCTATAGACCTTTTCTGAATGAAAGGGTGAATCTATTGACCCTTTCTGAATGAAAGAATGCTTCTATAGACCCTTTCTGAATGCAAGGGTGCTTCTATAGACCCTTCCTGAATGAAATGGTGCTTCTATAGACCCTTTCTGAATGAAAAGGTGCTTCTATAGACCCTTTCTGAATAAAAGGGTGCTTCTATAGACCCTTTCTGAATAAAAGGGTGCTTCTATAGACCCTTTCTGAATAAAAGGGTGCTTCTATAGACCCTTTCTGCATGAAAGGGTGCTTCTATAGACCCTTTCTGAATGAAAGGGTGCTTCTATAGACCCTTTCTGAATGAAAGGGTGCTTCTAGAGACCCTTTCTGAATGAAAGGGTGCTCCTATAGACCCTTTTTGAATGAAAGGTTGCTTCTACAGACCCTTTCTGAAGGAAAGGGTGCTTCTATAGACCCTTTTTGAATGAAAGGTTGCTTCCATAGACCCTTTCTGAATGAAAGGGTGCTTCCATAGACCCTTTCTGAATGAAAGGGTGCTTCCATGGACCCTTTCAGAAGGAAAGGGTGTTTCTATAGACCATTTCTGAATGAAAGGGTGCTTCTATAGACCCTTTCAGAAGGAAAGGGTGTTTCTATAGACCATTTCTGAATGAAAGGGTGCTTCTAAAGACCTTTTCTGAATGAAAGGGTGATTCTATGGACTCTCTCTGAATGAAAGGGTGCTTCTATAGACCCTTTCTGAATAAAAGGGTGCTTCTATATACCCTTTCTGAATGAAAGGGTGCTTCTATAGACCCTTTCTGAAGGAAAGCGTGCTTCTACAGACCCTTTCTGAAGGAAAGGGTGCTTCTATAGACCCTTTTTGAATGAAAGGTTGCTTCCATAGACCCTTTCTGAATGAAAGGGTGCTTCCATAGACCCTTTCTGAATGAAAGGGTGCTTCCATGGACCCTTTCAGAAGGAAAGGGTGTTTCTATAGACCATTTCTGAATGAAAGGGTGCTTCTATAGACCCTTTCTGAATGAAAGGGTGCTTCTATAGACCCTTTCTGAATGAAAGGGTGCTTCTATAGACCCTTTCTGAATGAAAGGGTGCTTCTATAGACCCTTTCTGAATGAAAGGGTGCTTCTATAGACCCTTTCTGAATGAAAGGGTGCTTCTATAGACCCTTTCTGAATGAAAGTGTGCTTCTATAGACCCTTTCTGAATGAAAGGGTGCTTCTATAGACCCTTTCTGAATGAAAGGGTGCTTCTGTAGACCCTTTCTGAATGAAAGGATGCTTCTATAGACCCTTCCTGACTGAAAGGGTGCTTCTATAGACCCTTTCTGATTGAAAGGGTGCTTCTGTAGACCTTTTCTGAATGAAAGGGTGTTTCTATAGACCCTTTCTGAATGAAAATGTGCTTCTATAGACCCTTTCTGAATAAAAGGGTGTTTCTATAGACCCTTTCTGAATGAAAATGTGCTTCTATAGACCCTTTCTGAATAAAAGGGTGCTTCTAAAGAACCTTTCTGAATGAAAGGGTGATTCTATAGACCTGTTCTGAATAAAAGGGTGCTTCTATGGACCCTTTCTGAATCAAAGGGTGCTTCTAAAGAACCTTTCTGAATGAAATGGTGTTTCTATAGACCTGTTCTGAATAAAAGGGTGCTTCTATAGACCCTTTCTGAATAAAAGGGTGCTTCTATAGACCCTTTCTGAATAAAAGGGTGCTTCTAAAGAACCTTTCTGAATGAAAGGGTGCTTCTAAAGACCCTTTCTGAATGAAAGGGTGCTTCTATAGACCGTTTATGAATCAAAGGGTGCTTCTATAGACCGTTTATGAATCAAAGGGTGCTTCTATAGACCCTTTCTGAATGAAAGGGTGCTTCTATAGACCCTTTCTGAATGAACGGGTACTTCTATAGACCAATTCTGAATGCAAGGGTGCTTCTATAGACCTTTTCTGAATGAAAGGGTGCTTCTATAGACCGTTTATGAATCAAAGGGTGCTTGTATAGACTCTTTCTGAATGAAATGGTGCTACTATAGACCCTTTCTGAATGAAATGGTGCTACTATAGACCCTTTCTGAATGAAATGGTGCTACTATAGACCTTTTCTGAAGGAAAGGGTGCTTCTACAGACCCTTTCTGAAGGAAAGGGTGGTTCTATAGACCCTTTCTGAATGAAAGGGTGCTTCTACAGACCCTTTCTGAAGGAAAGGGTGCTTCTATAGACCCTTTCTGATTGAAAGGGTGCTTCTATAGACCCTTTCTGATTGAAAGGGTGCTTCTATAGACCCTTTCTGATTGAAAGGGTGCTTCTATAGACCCTTTCTGATTGAAAGGGTGCTTCTATGGACCCTTTCTGATTGAAAGGGTGCTTCTATAGACCCTTTCTGATTGAAAGGGTGCTTCTATAGACCCTTTCTGATTGAAAGGGTGCTTCTATAGACCCTTTCTGATTGAAAGGGTGCTTCTATAGACCCTTTCTGATTGAAAGGGTGCTTCTATAGACCCTTTCTGATTGAAAGGGTGCTTCTATAGACCCTTTCTGATTGAAAGGGTGCTTCTATAGACCCTTTCTGATTGAAAGGGTGCTTCTATAGACCCTTTCTGAATGAAAGGGTGCTTCTATAGACCCTTTCTGAATGAAAGGGTGCTTCTATAGACCCTTTCTGAAGGAAAGGTTGCTTCTACAGACCCTTTCTGAAGGAAAGGGTGGTTCTATAGACCCTTTCTGAATGAAAGGGTGCTTCTACAGACCCTTTCTGAAGGAAAGGGTGCTTCTATAGACCCTTTCTGATTGAAAGGGTGCTTCTATAGACCCTTTCTGATTGAAAGGGTGCTTCTATAGACCCTTTCTGATTGAAAGGGTGCTTCTATAGACCCTTTCTGATTGAAAGGGTGCTTCTATAGACCCTTTCTGATTGAAAGGGTGCTTCTATAGACCCTTTCTGATTGAAAGGGTGCTTCTATAGACCCTTTCTGATTGAAAGGGTGCTTCTATAGACCCTTTCTGATTGAAAGGGTGCTTCTATAGACCCTTTCTGATTGAAAGGGTGCTTCTATAGACCCTTTCTGATTGAAAGGGTGCTTCTATAGACCCTTTCTGATTGAAAGGGTGCTTCAATAGACCCTTTATGAATGAAAGGGTGCTTCTATTGACCCTTTCTGAATGAAAGGGTGCTTCTATTGACCCTTTCTGAATGAAAGGGTGCTTCTATTGACCCTTTCTGAACGAAGGGGTGCTTCTATTGACCCTCTCTGAATGAAAGGGTGTTTCTATTGACCCTTTCTGAATGAAAGGGTGCTTCTATTGACCCTTTCTGAATGAAAGGGTGCTTCTATTGACCCTTTCTGAATGAAAGGGTGCTTCTATTGACCCTTTCTGAATGAAAGGGTGCTTCTATTGACCCTTTCTGAATGAAAGGGTGCTTCTATTGACCCTTTCTGAATGAAAGGGTGCTTCGATTGACCCTTTCTGAATGATAGGGTGCTTCTATTGACCCTTTCTGAATGAAAGGGTGCTTCTATTTACCCTTTCTGAATGAAAGAGTGCTTCTATTGACCCTTTCTGAATGAAAGGGTGCTTCTATTGACCCTTTCTGAATGAAAGGGTGCTTCTATTGACCCTTTCTGAATGAAAGGGTGCTTCTATTGACCCTTTCTAAATGAAAGGGTGCTTCTATTGACCTTTCTAAATGAAAGGGTGCTTCTATTGGCCCTTTCTAAATGAAAGGGTGCTTCTATTGACCCTTTCTAAATGAAAGGGTGCTTCTATTGACCCTTTCTAAATGAAAGGGTGCTTCTATTGACTCTTTCTAAATGAAAGGGTGCTTCTATTGACCCTTTCTAAATGAAAGGATGCTTCTATTGACCCTTTCTAAATGAAAGGATGCTTCTATTGACTCTTTCTAAATGAAAGGGTGCTTCTATTGACTCTTTCTAAATGAAATTGTGCTTCTACAAACCCTATCTGAATGAATGGGTGCTTCTACAAACCCTATCTGAATGAAAGGGTCCTTCTATAGACCCTTTCTGAATAAAAGGGTACTTCTATAGACCCTTTCGTAATGAAAGGGTGCTTCTATAGACCCTTTCTGAATAAAAGGGTGCTTCTATAGACCCTTTCGTAATGAAAGGGTGCTTCTATAGACCCTTTCGTAATGAAAGGGTGCTTCTATAGACCCCTTCTGAATGAATGGGTGCTTCTATTGACCCTTTCTGAGTGAAAGGGTGCTTCTATTGACCCTTTCTGATTGAAAGGGTGTTTCTATGGACCCTTTCAGAATGAAAGGGTGCTTCTATAGACCGTTTCTGAATGAAAGGGTGTTCCTATGGACCCTTTCTGAATGAAAGGGTGTTCCTATGGACCCTTTCTGAATGAAAGGTTGTTTCTATGGACCCTTTCTGAATGAAGGGGTGCTTCTATAGACCCTTTCTGAATGAAAGGGTGCTTCTATAGAAAGGAATAAATGTTATAAAGTTCTGAACTTTAGCTGAACGCATCCATAGCTGTTTTACTTTTTTCTTATCCTTTGGCTATATCACAACGAAAGCCTGTTAGTTTCGTCCATCACCTAAATACATACATATATGCGAATGTATGCATGTATACGAAAGCTATACCATATGGAGCAATTCGATTGAAATGTCACAATTCTTCGCAAATGTGGACATGGAAGATAATATGGCACGTTGCAGATGGCATCATTTGACCTCAAACTGTGCGAAATAGACAAACGGTTGTGATTCGTCGGAAGTTGTATTGTTAATGACAACGAAATTGATGAGCCCCATGGCGGGCTATAACACACAGCGACAACGATGACGACATCGATTTTAATTACATCCACCATTAAATGGATAATAATAAAGATATTTATTTCATTACATGTGATGATGATGATGCCCTACTTATTATTTTACAATTACATAAATAACAAAAGCAATTAATAGATAAGCAATTTTTATTATGTGATTTTCCTAGAAATTACGACCAAAATGAGAGGCGGAGGCAACAAGGCGAGGTAATGAAAGTTGTTTAATTAAAGACTATAGAACTGTTGCCTACAATTGAAATGACGTTTTGACTTTTTCTCTTCAGTGCAAACGATAATGACATTTAATGCCGAAATTGCATAAGAGAATATTTTGGGTCCAACAATGGGGAAACTTAGTCCCCACACTGAAACATCTGACAAGGGAATGAATGCTGATAGACATTGCAGCGACAAAGAACATGGTGGTTAGCAGCAACAGATTTAAGCGTACCGACATTTATTAAGGCACATGATCAATCACGTTGTGATATACGGAAGACATTCAACGAGGGCTGGATGGACTGGGATTACAAACATGTGGCAGAAAAGGTACGTAACTCATTAAACGCGCCAAACAAAGTACGAACAGACACAATTTGGCCAATTGCTTACTAAAAGCAAGCCCTCCTCATTCCGATAATATATCAGCACCAGAGGCCATCGCCAAGGAAGCCAAGGTACGACCAGAAGTATCGTGCTGCTACCGAATGTATATAAGCTAAATAGGGCTACTCTACAATCATTAGCAACGCGTAGATCACAAGTTGTGTATCGGAAAAAATGGAGAGCAGAGAAACGTTGTTTCTACTGGAAAGAAGATGAAAACGATAGTGTGAAGAAGTCGACATGTACCGGAGCATGAATGAAGGCACAGCCTCCATATAGACAAGCAAGGTAATCTGGCAACAGATACCGATAGCGGGCTCAGGTCATAGAAATTTCAGTTTTTCAAGCTGTTGGTACCCAATGCATACAATAATGGTTTTAGACCCCAACTATGTTTGGGCGAAATCCGTTTCAGCCAATTTGGAGTTGAGTTATCTGGCTGTAGCGCACGATAACTCTCGAACGGATCAACCGATTCGGTCCAAAATTTGGCTTTCGTAATATTTTGTCCAAACTTGAAGGGAGTAACGATTTTGGTCCATACTTTGCACGTAGTGAAATTTCTACCGGACTTAGAGGAGGTTCCAATATGAACATAATCGGTCCACTCTTTAGGATACCTCCCACACAAAATTTCGGAAAAGTTCAGTTTAGGACCTGCTCTCGAATCGCTTTTATTTTTGTTGTAACAACTGTTATTCGGTGTCTCCATAACGACGGTGCAAGTTTGCAGGGGCAAGTCCATACTTCCTGAGAAAATGGCCCACTATGGCGCCATGTGTTATGGATGGAGCTCACGATTACTCTCGAACGGATAAACCGATTCTGTCAAGAATTTGGCAGTCGTAATATTTTGTGCAAAATTAAAAATAGTTCTAAGATGGATCGGTCCACTCCTTAAAAACCCTACACCTATCATGAGTAGTGGTTGGTGCGCACGACAATGCTGGAACCGAATACTGCTTTAGTGTCCACACTTTGCAATTCGTTCTATTTCTTCGAATATTAGATGAAATTGGAAGGTGGTGCTTATAGGTCCACTCCTTCCGGAACCTCTCCCACAAAAGTTCGAAAATATTCCCTAAGATGGTACGCACAACGGAGCAACCGATTTGTTGCAAACTTTGGAGCAATATCCCGAGCGTAATTGAGCCAAAACTACTCTGGTTTGTAGTGGCAGCTGACGCTCTTCAGCTGCGATAAATGGGGGATGTGCTCCGATGACTGCATTCACACAATAATTGCTTATGGTCTTAGCAACTGTGTCCGTGTGAATGCTGTTCAAATCTGCCTGATATGCCTGTTGATCTAGAGGTTCTCTCCTATATTGTTGGACCGTCGTCTCTAGAGCATGAATATCCTTCTTGATATGCCTGGGTGTATCGGTGGCCAGCAGATGGTGATTTGGGATGGCTCTCACGGTAACACTCGAGCAAGTACTGCAACGATAGCATCTCATTATTTTGTCGTACTGAGAGAATCTTTGCCTCCTCATGTAGATGATCCACTGTGGATTTGAGGAGGCACCCTGTTGCTGTTCTCAGGGCAGGGTTCTTACATGTTTGAATTTTATCCCACTGCGTGTCACATAAATTCGGGGACCAAACTGGCGCCGCATAGCTTACCACAGACCAACCTATCGCTTTATACGTGGTCAACAAGGTTTCTTTATCTGCACCCCAAGTACTGCCGGCTAGGGACTTGATGACCTTGTTCCTACACTTCAGTTTATCATCCTGATATTCAACTCTCATCTATACTGCGCCGTCCATGTGGTGAACAGAGTGGCCGTCGATTTAGTGGCGGATATCTGCATACTCCTCGCGTGGAAAAATATGGTAAGATCGGTTAAATAGGAGTTTAGTCTCTCACAGATGTCATCAGGGTAGGTACCTGACGCCAGGATTGTACAATCATCCGCATACGTTACGATCTCAATGCCGTCTGGAGGGGGCGGAATACAGGAAAGGTAGAGGTTAAACAGTTCCGGAGATATCACCCCTCCTTGGGGAACTCCCTGTTTCACTCTACCACACATATAGTTGATTATCCAACGTTTCAGACTTGGCCGGAGAGTTGTCTGCTCGATGTCCTCGAACAGCGTGGAGTGCTTGACAGAATCAAAGGCTTTTGATAAGTCAAGCGCAACCATCACTGTTCTATCACACGGCCGCTCTTGGTTGAGTCCTCGACAAATATGTGTGGAGATGGCGTGCAGTGCTGTTGTCGTGCTGTGCTGCTTACGGAATCCATGCTGATGATCGGCAACTTGATAGATATTTCTAATGCTGGGGAGGACTAAGGCCTCAAGGGTCTTCGCTACAGCTGACAAAAGCGAAATCGGCCTGTACGATTCACCTTTGCTGGCTTCAGTAGCGGGACCACACTGTCCATTTTCCAGACTTCGGGAGCAATAAGGGTGGCTAGCTACAGGTTGAGAACTTTAGTGAGATACTTCACTCACGGTTCATCCAGCTGCTTCAGCATTACCATGGAGATTCCATTAGGGCCCAACGCTTTGGATGATTTAGCGTTCCTGATGGCATTGGCAACATCATCCATTGTAAACTGTTGTGGTTCATCCTCGGCAGGAAGAGATCTGATGCGACGTAATACTCTCCTCTTCGCCCTTTCACTCTCGGGGTGCTCGACAAACAGTCGATAGAAGTAACTTGCACACCTCTTCGGGTCAGTCAACGTAACGTCGCCAAACGTGGCTGAGGTTCTGTCATCCCTCCTTCCGGGGTTCGAGAGTGACTTAACCATTGTCCACAATTTGCTTACACCGGCTCCAATGTTGCAACTCTTCAGATGATTTAACCACTTGTTCCGCTTATGTTCGCCGACCAGCCTGTTAACTTCCAGTGTCAGCTCTCTGACTCTGGGGTCGTCGGGGTTGGTTCGACGAAGCTCATTACGCTTATTTGCTTATCCCGTCGCCTCTGCTGCGAAATTTGGTCTTACTTCGGGTATTCGACCAGCAGGTATGTATATGGTGAGCGGCTGCAGCATTGATGATGTCTCGGAACGTCCTTTCCGCTACCCGAACATCAGAAGGATTGGGCAATTCTCTGAAGCGGTGATTGGTGAACTCTCTGAAACTCGGTCAATCAGCTTTCTCATGATCGACGAATGTGCGGAGTTCAGAGGTGATGAAGTCGGGTGGTCTGCTGATGGAGACAATTATGGGGAGATGGTCTGATTCAAGGGAAATGACGGGTAGCCAGGTGACGTCATTTGTCAGACCAGGTGACACGATGGTTATGTCTGGCGAACTGTGACACGCTCCTCTAATTCTGGTAGGGGCGTCCTCATAGACCGAGCAAAACGTAGAGCTATCAATCTGCTCGGCCAGCGCTATACCTCTCTGGTCGTTTCCGAGGGCCACATCTCATGATGCGCATTAAAGTCCCCCAGGACCTGGGAGCTGTGTTCGCGCAGCATGCAGCAATATAGTCCCTATCGTAGTCCCTCGCGTGGGCAAGTCCAGAGCAACCCCTTAAATGCACACACTCCTGACATCTATTGCATCTCACCGAAGATTGGATATGGGTGAAGATGCGGATGTGACAAACCGAGCACAAATATATTTGTACTGGGGTTTCCTCCCTCGCGGCACGGACCAAAAGAATCCGGAGCAGACATTCCGGGATATGCCGCTCCCAGCACTGAAAAATGAAACAAATACAAACACATGTACACTGAGGTGGCAGACGCTGACCGAAACGCTGATGTTGTGTGGTCCCGGGTCAATCCGGTACAGAGAACCCGCTGCCGCGCGTTCACCCATAAGAACGTTAAAAACTTGGGTTTGGGCGTCGGGTTAGTAACCCTCCCCTCGAAAAAACAGCCTACTATGAAAATACGAAAGAAAAGAAAAACAAACCACTCTAAAGTTGACGAACCCCGCAAACGTTTTAAGGACCATGATTTGCGAATCTGCACCTGGAATGTTCGCACTCTTTATAGAGAAGGTGCAGTCTTCGCATTGGCAGACGTACTTGAAAAGTACAAGACCGATATTACTGCCATACAGGAAATACGATGGATTGGGAAAGGCGTCGCAACAACACCTAAAGGTGACGCACTGTATTATAGCTGCCATGACGTAAAGCATGAATTTGGTTGTGGATTCGTAGTTAGTCGGAGACTAAAACATCTGGTATCCAGCTTCACTCCAGTGAATGAAAGACTTGCTGCAATTCGGATAAAAGCTAAATTCTTCAACATCAGCTTTATTTGCGCTCATGCTCCCACTAAAGAAAAAGACGAACAGACCAAAGATATATTTTACGAGCGCTTAGAAGAAACATATGACCGTTGCCCTGCCCATGACATTAAAATCATTCTAGGCGATTTTAATGCCAAATTGGAAAGGAGAATATCTTTGGCCCAACAGTCGGGAAATTCAGCCTCCACAGTGAAACATCTGACAATGGTATGAGGCTGATAGACTTTGCAGCTGCAAAAAACATGGTAGTTAGCAGTACCAGATTTAATCATCTCGATATTCATAAGGGCACCTGGCTGTCTCCAGATCAGAAAACAAGAAACCAAATTGATCATGTTGTGATAGATGGAAGACATTCATCGAGCGTGTTGGATGTACGATCGTTCCGAGGCGCAAACATTGATTCGGACCACTACCTTGTTGCAGCAAAGGTACGCACCCGCTTAAACGTAGCAAACACAGTACGAACGGACACAACACGAAAGTTAGACATCGGTAAGCTGCAATCACAACAGATAGCCACAGCATATTCCACTCAACTAGCCCAATTGCTTAATCAAAGCACTCCTCATCCCGATAACATATCAGCGCAATGGCATAGCATTGTCCACTCCATGCAAACAGCCGCAAAATCCATACTTGGATACCAGAGACCTCCACCAAGGAATCCATGGTCTGTTGAGGAGTGTCGTGCTGCCACCGAAGAGAAAAATGCGGTATATAGGGCTACTTTACAATCCGTAGCAACGCGTAGCGCACGAGAGAGATACAGGGAGAAAAGGAGATAGGAGAAACGTTTTTTCCGCAGGAAAAAGAGAGAGATGGAAAAGCGGGAGTGTGAAAAAATCGAGAGGTACAGGAGCCAGATTGAAGTCCGAAAATTCTACCAAAGAGTCAAGCATCAAACTGATGGCTTTGGTACAGGCACCTTCTCCTGCAGAGACCAGCAAGGTAATTTGGTAACTGATACAGATAGTGTACTCAAGATATGGAAAGAATAGTTTTCAAATCTGTTGGTATCCAATAGCAGCTAAGACGACGAAGATACCACAGTCCCAATCCCAGAAGATGGTATAGATTGTATACCGCCCAGCCAAGATGAGGTAAAGACAGCAATAAATCGGCTGAAGAATAATAAGGCAGCAGGGGCCGATGGCTTACCAGCCGAGCTGTTCAAAACCGGAGGCTACACGCTGATAAGGTGTATTCATCAGCTAGTTAGCACCATCTGGCAGGAAGAACGAGTACCCGACGATTGGAACCTGAGTATTCTGTGCCCCGTCCACAAGAAGGGAGATAAGACTGTATGCTTTAACTAAAGGGGCATAAGTCTATTCCCTATTGCCTACAAGATAGTGTCAGGGATATTGTGCGAACGACTAAAGCCTATGGTCAACGAGATAATTGGACCATACCAATGCGGCCTTAGACCTGGCAAGTCCACCATTGACCAGATATTTACCCTGCGGCAAATCCTGGAGAAGACCCAAAAGATGCAGATCGACACCTACCACCTTTTTGTCGATTATAAAGCAGCCTTCGACAGCCCGCTGCGTTCCAAGGTATTCCAAGCCATGTCTGAATTTGGTATCCCGGCTTTGTAAAATGACTTTAACTGACACGAGGTCCTCAGTTAAAATAGGAAAGAACCTCTCCGAAGATTTTGGTACCAAAAGAGGTTTCAGACAAGGAGACAGGAGACAGAGGTCACACTTCAACATCCTGCTGGAAAAGGTTATACGAGAGGCAAACGTCAAAAGAAGTGGCACAATCTACACCAATAGTCACATGTTACTTGCTTATGCTGATGATATAGACATCATAGGTCGATCAGTAAAAGAAGTAACTGATACCTTTATGAAGGTCGAAGGAGAATCTGCTAAGGTGGGTCTGGCGGTAAACGATGAGAAGACCAAGTTGATGGTGTCGACGCGCAATGCGCCCATTGAGATCGGACCAACTGTTGAAGTTGGTTCCCATAATTTTGAGGTAGTAAATGACTTCGTATACCTCGGCACCTCCGTAAACACAACAAACAACATCAGTGAAATAAAAAGAAGAATTGTATTGGCCAACAGATGCTACTTTGGTTTAAGTAAGCAGTTTAAAAACAAAGCCACATCTTGTCAAACAAAAATAACGCTCTACAAAACACTGATACTACCCGTGCTGATGTATGTCTCCGAAGCCTGGGTACTTGCGCAAGCAGACATGGCAGAGCTTGGTGTGTTTGAGAGAACAATTCTTCGAAAGATCTATGGACCAATCTGCGTTGACGGTGAATATCGACGTCGTATGGACCATGAGCTACATCAGCTATACAAAGACAGGAATATAGTTAAACGTATCGAGATGCAGCGATTGTGTTGGCTAGGCCATATCATAAGAATGAGTGATGATGAACCCGCTAAAAAGGCGTATAAATTCGAGCCACATGGCGGTGCACGCAGAATTGGCAGGCCAAGGAATAGATGGCGCAAACAAGTGGATGATGATATGAAAAGGCGCGGTATTCCAGAGTGCAAAGCAACAAATAGAGAGGAATGGAGATCTCTTCTTAGTTCGGCCTATAGAACAAATGTTCTGTAATGGGCCAGCTAAGTAGTATGTAAGTAGTAAGTAGCTACGTTTTCAGACCGAATTAGCAATAATTTGGCACTTAAGGTTTCCCAAAAAATAATAGCTTGTCTTGTGTTGAATCGAAAATCTCAATAATTTAGCTGTTATATGCCAAAATATTAAAAAACGTGAATAAAAAACTTTAAGGACTCGATTTTGCTTAGTACAATTCCAGGAATCAGAAACGCGATGCGTCCATTAAGTTTTTTTCCTTCCATACAAATCGACCCGGTCTAATTATACCCTCCACCATATTTGTAACATATCGAAATATTCGTCGGAGACCCTATAAAGTATATATATTATTGATCAGCATAAAATTCTATGTCGATTTGACCATGTCCGTCTGTCCGTCCGCCCGTCCGTCTGTCTGTCTGTTGAAATCAAGATGCAGCTCGCAATTTTAAAGTTAGAGAGTCAAAATTTGGTACAGAAGTTTTTATTACTTGCAGGATGGTTGGTATTGAAAATGGGATATATCGGTCCACGTTTTGATATAGCCCCCATAGAACGGTACCTCCCGATTTTCGGTATTTTTAAGGTTTTAGCTTCATTATCCTACCAAAATGGCTGAAAATTGGTACGTAGTCTTCTTTAGGGGTACAAAACTTTCCCAGAGAATTTTGTCGGTATCGGTCCACACCTTCATATAGCCCCCATATAACGGTACCTCCCGATTTTCGGTATTTTTAAGGTTTTAGCTTCATTATCCTACCAAAATGGCTGAAATTTGGTACGTAGTCTTCTTTAGGGGGTACAAAACTTCCCCCCAGAATTTTGTCGGTATAGGTCCACACCTTCATATGGCCCCCATATAACGGTACCTCCCGATTTTCGGTATTTTGAAGGTTTTAGCTTCATTATCCTACCAAAATGGCTGAAATTTGGTACGTAGTCTTCTTTAGGGGGTACAAAACTTTCCCCCAGAATCTTGTCGGTAACGGCCCACACCTTAATATAGCCCCCATAGAACGGTACCTCCCGATTTTCGGTATTTTGAAGGTTTTAGTTTCATTATCACACCGAAATGGCTGAAATTTGGTACTTAGTCTACGTTGGTGGTATAAAACGTTCCCCCAGAACTTTGTCGGTATCGGTCCATGCCTTCATATAGCCCCCATAGAATGGTACCTCCCGATTTTCGGTATTTTGAAGGTTTTAGCTTCATTATCCTACCAAAATGGCTGAAATTTGGTACGAAGTGTTCTTTAGGGGTACAAAACTTTCCCACAGAATTTTGTCGGTATAGGTCCACACCTATATATAGACCCCATATAACGGTACCTCCCGATTTTCGGTATTTTGAAGGTTTTAGCTTCATTATCACACCTAAATGGCTGAAATTTGGTACGTAGTCTTCTTTAGGGGGTACAAAACTTTCCCACAGAATTTTGTCGGTATCGGCCCACACCTTAATATAGCCCCCATAGAACGGTACCTCCCGATTTTCGGTATTTTGAAGGTTTTAGCTTCATTATCACACCGAAATGGCTGAAATTTGGTACTTAGTCTACGTTGGTGGTATAAAACGTTCCCCCAGAACTTTGTCGGTATCGGTCCATGCCTTCATATAGCCTCCATAGAATGGTACCTCCCGATTTTCGGTATTTTGAACGTTGTGGCCTCAATATTCCACCGAAATGGCTGAAATTTGTTATTTAGACTTCGTTGGGGGGTACTCAAACTTCCCCTTTAAATTTGTCGGTATAGGTCCACGCCTTCAAATAGCCCCCATGGAAAAGTACCTCCCGATTTTTCGTATTTTGAAGGTTGTGTCTTCAATATTCCACCACAATGGCTGAAATTTGGTATTTAGTCATCAATGTAATATAAAACTGTTCGCCAGAAATATGTCTGTACAGGTCCACGCTTTCATATTGCCCCATTTCTGACTAAAATTCGTCGGTATAGGTCCACGTTTCGATATAGCACCCATAGAACGGTACCTCCGGATTTTCGTAATATTGAAGGTTGTGACGTCAGTATCCAATCGAAATGGCTGAAATTCGTTATTTCGTCTTCCAAGAGTTATAAAATATTCCAGAAGAGTATTATCAGTATAGGTCCACGTCTTCCTATATCCCCATAGAAGCTTACTTCTTGATTTTCGGCATTTTTTTAGTTTTAGCCACATTCTCTTACCGAAATATAGGAAATTTGGTATTTAGTCTTCTTTGAGCCTAAAAACTTTCCGTCAGAAATTTGTCGGTATAGATCGACGTTTTGAAATAGCCCCCATAGAATGGTGCCTCTCATTGTTTTACCGAAATTGCTGAAATTTAGTATTAAGTCTTCTTCATACACGAAAAGAAACTAGTTATTCCATTTTACTTCAATACAAGTTGTGGTGGAGGGTATAACAAGTTCGTCCCGACCGAACTTAACGCCGTTCTTAGTTGTTTATAGTTTAGAATGACACCCATAGTGTTACTATATTATTATTTTTTATTTTTATTATTATTTTTTTAAATAATATTTTCTTAATAAAATGTTAATATTTTGTGCATTTGAGCAACTTTAACCCCACGCCACAGCTAGAGGGGTGTTTTTTTTTTTTTGTCAATTTGGGTTTTTTACTCCAAAAAGTTCAAATTTTGTCCATCTAAGCCTGTTTCTATTTGTATAGATGTGTGTGTGTGTATTCACAAAATAATATTAATGATAATTCCATGGTTAATACTTACTACCCAATAGCATATAACAGTCGGCATTATCCTTGCGTAAATTTATGGCTGCTGCCAAGGTATGAAAAGCACTGGCATACTGTTGAGCTGCAAAGAGAAATGATAGAAAATTACAAAAAAAAAAAAAAAACAGAAAATATTAACAAGAAAAGAGTTATACGATAACAACATGAGATAAAGAGTTGCCACTTTAAACGCATTTCTTTTACTGTTCCTTTTTCTATTCACTATTTGTAGCCTTCTTTTTTTCTGCTTTAATATAATTGATAACAAATTTCTAGGTTATAGAAAGGACAGCAAGTCAATATTAAAGTCCTTTGGTAGTAATGAAGTGTGCCCGTTAAGGCTGCAATAACCTTAAAATCCATCCAACATTATCCACCCAGCCATCTATGATTATGAGTTGCTTCAGCTACCACTTACTTTTCTCAATAGCCTTCTATGAGCCATTTGCTGGTACTGCTTCTGCTGCAACATCAATGTAGAATTTTCTCTTGAGATTAGTTTCTCATTAAATATTTTTTAATTAAATCTTTCAACAGAACTTAACGTGCTACGACGTTCTGGGTTTATTGGGGTTAGTCCAATGGAATGGGGTGGAGGATTCGTAAAGCAGTCATACAAGAAAAGAAATTTAATTACCACCAACTTCTCTGGAAGGGATAAGAAGGGGTACTTTTTCGAAGTTACGAAGAATTGTTCTTTCCATTTTTAGAACTATGATATGACCACATTTTCTTGCTGAGTCCGGAAGAAGTGTCGGTCATAAAACGGCATGTTTTTAAACAAAAAGTGTACATGGCTAAAGTGTTCTTTTGCAACAAATTTATTGACCATAAAATCATCAAAGTGGGGATATTTTGTATACCCACAGCCTTAAGGCTAACGATGTTATATACCCTTTGATACGATCAAAAATGTGCCTCTTCGAAATAATGGTTTTAGATCTCACATATGTTTGGACCAAATCCGTTTCAAACTATTGGGAGTTGATTTATTTCTGTTCGTTCGTCCATCTGTGTGTGCCTATCAACCGATTTCGTCCAAACTTCGAAATATTTGGTTCAAACATAGATTAAGTTCAAAGATGGACCAAATCTGTATTCTTTTTCCATAACTCTCGTAGGGATTTGGTCCAAATTTTCCACATTATAATATTTCTTTCTGAAATAAATCTGGTTCGGATAAGGACTATATCGGTTCACTCCTTTGGGCATCGCCTACACAAAATTTCTATTTTTTTCGCAACATTTTTGTTTAAGGTCACATCTCGAATTGTTTTGAAGTATAATCTGTTGCTAGTTCTCGCCTACCCTATTACGACGGTAAAACCCTGCCGACACCAACTAAAATGAAAGATGAGCATAAATATTTACGAACTTAGTATCCGATTTGGCCGAACTCTGCACATCGTAATATTTCGCACCGAACTAGATTAGGTTCTACTGTGGACTACATACTTATATCGAGCACCTCTTGCACAAAAAATTCCTAGTTTTTCGCAAATGTGCAGTTTAAGATCACTTCTCGAATTATTTTGAATTCTTTGCACAACCTTGTCCTCTCGACCTCTATTACAACGGTACAATTTTTTTCGGGGGCAAGTTTATACTTTTTGAGGTAATGACCTATAAAAGCTCTAAAGACCCTACCGGCCGCAACGAAAATGACTAATGATCACTATAACATACGAACTAACTATCCGATTTGGCCAAACCTTTCAAAATCCATAACATTTCTTTCAAACGTTCATCAAATTCCAAGAAGGTCCAAGGACCAAGAAGGTCTATATCGGACAACACCTTCAGATTAATGACTCGAGGCAAAATGGATCGTGGCAAAATGTTCACATACATAGACACATTTTATAACACGATTCTATATTATACATATGGATTCAGTTCACTTCGTTGCAACTTCATCACCGACTCTAACGAAAATAATTCTCATTCACCTCATGTCATCTGAATCTTTAGTATTTCTGCAGAGGCTTGCTATCCGCCAAGGTAGTTCCGGTTAAGAAGTTGTGTTAAACATTTTTGAAAGGACTACCCATTGTGGCGGTCAAAACAATACAATACTTCGACAGCCCGCTACGTTCAAAGGTATTTCAAGCAATGTCTGAATTTGTAAGATGACTCTAACTGACACAAGATCTTCAGTTAAAATAGAAAAGAACCTCTCCAAAGAGTTTTGTACCAAACGAGGTTTCAGGCAAGGAGACAGCCTTTCGTGTGATCTTTTCAACATCCTGCTAGAAAACTTTATACGAGAGGCAAACGTCAAAAGAAGTGGCACAATCTACACCAATAGCCACATGTAACTTGATCAAGCTGATGATATAGACATCATGGGACGATCAGTAAAATAAGTAACCGATACCTTTATGAAGGTCGGAGGAGAATCTGCTAAAGTGGGTCTGGCGGTATACGGCGAGAAGACCAAGTTGATGGTGTCGACGCGCAATGCGTCCATTGAGATCGGACCAACTGTTGAAGTTGGTTCCTATAATTTTGAGGTAGTAAAAGACTTTGTATACCTCGGCACCGCCGTAAACACAACAAACGACATCAGTTGTGAAATAAGAAGAAGAATTGTATTGGCCAACAGATGCTACTTTGGCTTAAGTAAGCACTTCAAAAACAAAGCCACAACTCGTCAAACAAAAGTAACGCTTTACAAAACACTGATACTACCCGTGCTGATGTATGGTTCCGAAGCCTGGGTACTTGCGCAAGCAGATAAGGCAGTGCTTGGCGTGTTTGAGAGACAAATTCTTCGAAAGATCTACGGGCCAATCTGCGTTGACGGTGAATATCGACGTCGTATGAACCACGAGCTGTATCTGCTATACAACGACATCAATATAGTAAAACGTATCGAGATGCAGCGATTGCGTTGGCTAGGCCGTTTAATAAGAATGAGCGACGGTGAATATCGACGTCGTATGAACCACGAGCTGTATCTGCTCTACAACGACATCAATATAGTAAAACGTATCGAGATGCAGCGATTGCGTTGGCTAGGCCGTTTAATAAGAATGAGCGATGATGCACCCGCTAAAAAGGCGTATAAATTCGAGCCACATGACGGTGCACGTAAAATTGGCAGGCCAAAGAAGACATGGCGCAAACAAGTGGATGAAGCACTAAACAGAGAGAATTGGAGATCTTTTCTTAGTTCGGTCTATGGAACAAATGTTCTGTAATGGGCCAGCTAAGTAAGTAAGTAATATTTTGTCCAAACTTAGTTTAAGTTCGAAGATGGTTTATATCGGTCCACTCCTTCAGGTACCTCCTCCACAACAGTCCAAAAATGTTCGTGTGTACACGATAACTCTTGAAGGGAGTAACCGATTTGGTACATACTTTGCACATCATGCAATTTCTATCAGACTTAGGTCAGGTTTCAATATGGAATCAATCGGTCAACTCCTTCGTTTACCTCCCACACAACATTTCTAAAGAGTTCAGTTTAGGACCTGATCTCGAATCGCTTTGATTTTTGTTGTAAAAACTTGTATTCACTGCCCCCATACGACAGTACAAGTTTTATGAGGGGCAAGTCCACACTTCCTGAGAATAGTCCGAAAGGTTTAAAAAACCTCTATGGCACCATGTGCAGTGGTTTGAGCGCACGATAACTCCCGTACGGATCTGCCGATTCGGTCCGAAATTTGGCCTTCGTAATATTTTGTTTAAGTTCGAATATAACCATATCGGTCCACTCCTTCAGGTACCTCCCCTGCAAAAGTTCAAAAGTGTTCGAAAGAATTGTGCGCACGATAACTGTTGAAGGGAGTGACTGAGGTGGTCCATACTTTACACATCCTAATATATATACCAGATATAGATCAAAATGTGCCCTATCGAAATAATGGTTTTAGATCCCAAGTATGTTTGGACGAAATGTGTTTCAGACAATTTGAAATCGATTGAGCAATGTCCAATGGCTGGCTGGAGCGCACGATAACTCTCGAACGGATGAAACGATTCGATTCAAATTTTGGCTTTCGTAATATTTTGCCCAAACTTAGTTTAAGTTCGAATATGAGCTATATCGGTCCACTC
The DNA here is from genome assembly GCF_047663935.1 of Musca autumnalis. Taxonomy (NCBI): domain Eukaryota; kingdom Metazoa; phylum Arthropoda; class Insecta; order Diptera; family Muscidae; genus Musca; species Musca autumnalis. The sequence goes on from NW_027412088.1 coordinate 26,433,660, forward strand.
CTTCCGGTACTTCCCCCACAAAAGTTCGAAAATGTTCGGAAAATTTGTGCGCACGATAACTCTTGAACGGAGTAACCGATTTGGTCCATACTTTGTCCATCGTAAAATGTGTATCAGACTTAGATAATGTTTCAATATAGACTCAATCGGTCCACTACTTCGGGTACCTTCCACACAAAATTTCGGAAAAGTTTAGTTTAGGGCCATCTCTCGAATCGCTCTGATTTTTGTTTTAGCAACTTGTATTCACTGCCCTTCATATGACGGTACAAGTTTCATCAGGGGCAAGTCTATACTTCATGAGAAAATAGCCTGAAAGTTGCAAAAAACCCCTATGCCACCGTGTGAGGTGGTTGGAGCGCAAGATAACTCTCGAACGGATCTGCCGATTCGGTCCAAAATTTGGCCTTAGTAATATTTTGTCCAAACATAGTTTAAGTTTGAAGATAAGCCATATCGGTTCACTCCTTCAGGTACCTCCCCCACAAAAGTGCAAAAATGTCCGGAAAATTTGTTCATACGGTAACCCTTGAAGGGAGTGGCCGAATTGGCCCATACTTTACACATCCTAATATATCTACTAGGCATAGATCAGGTTGAAATATGGACTATATTTGTCCACTCCATCCGGTACCTCCCACACAAAATTTCGGATAAGTTCACTTTAAGACCTGCTATCGAATCACTTTGATTTTTGTTGAAACAACTTGTATTCGCTGCCTCAATTACGATGGTAAACGTTTTTTCAGTGGTAAGTACATATTTCTTGAGCAAACATAGTGAAGGGTTTAAAGACCCCTATGGCACCATATCTGGCGGTCGGAGAGCACGATAACCGATTTGGTCCAACATTTGGTCTTCGTCATATTATATCCAAACTTAGTTTCATGAGGCAATACCGGTCCACAACTTCCGGTAATTCTCCCCAATACTTGAATGGGGCAACCAATTTAGTCCAAACTTTGGGTCTCCTAATATTTTGTCAAAATTTAGTTTAACTTCTAAAATGGCCCATATCGGTCCTCCCTAAGGGTACCTCCCCCACAAAAGTTCAACATTTGTGTCTTAGTGCAGTTAATTCCTAATCCACATTTTTGTCGGCAAGTTCAAGTGTCCAAAAAGGGCCACACATTTCTGAAGAGACCTTAAATACATTCGATCTGTCCGTAGGTGAAAGTTTCACTTCACATTGGCTGAGGGTTTATATCTGTCGGCAAAGCCGACTGACACTTTTTTATTTGTTAATTGTTTAATTTTAATTTTTGTTTTGTGAAGAAATTCTTTTTTCAATACGAACCACCCTATTTTACATTATATTTGCTCATCTATTTCCAATGTCGTCATAATCAACTTTATCTGACCCACCCTTTTTCCTTCCTTGTTCAATATACATACATACATCTGCCTTTATTGGCAACGATAAACATAATGACAGCCTCCGTAAATAGAACATTAATACATTAATTAATGCTTTAAGCAGTATTAGTTTTTCAAGCTTATCGACTTACACATTAATTTGCAATATTCATTCAATCACTTCATACTCCTTGCATTTCTCATCAAAGATGATTTATGGTTTGAATTGAAAAGAAGAAGAAACGTTAATTAAATTAAAATAAAAATTATTACAACTGACATACTGGCGTACTAGGAACTAATTAAAATTGCCAAAACCGTCAAAAGGCACATGAAAATGAGTCTTAACGGTACTTGTAAAGACGATGGCGTATACCAGTGACCGATGAAATCGAATAGCGTGGTATCTAAACAAAGTTTTAGATTCTAAAGTAGCGAAGGGGTTGAAAATCTTATCCAGCCCCTGGATTCTTGTTCTATGAAAATTTGAAATGAAAAATATTTCCTTTATAATTTTTTTCATTTGACAGTTTTCTCCTTTATAAAAGTTTTCATTTCACATTTTCATAGAAACAGAATTGATGAGCCCCTGGTTTGGTATAATGCGATGAAAATATTGTGTATAAACCAAGCCAAGTACATTGTAAAAAGCATTTTTGTATGTCACATCTTCAGATATTGCATAAACAATTTAAATAATATTGCTTTAAATTTAATTTACGTTGCATTAAATTTAATTTGTGTATATAAAAATATACATTACTGCTGGCATATCAAAACTACAAAACTCATAATACCATACTTTATTCCGTTTTACCATCAAAATGACATCTGCGAATCCATTTTTTTCGGCGAATTGTTTTATATTTTGTTTTCCTTGCTTGTTTTGTACTCTTTTTGTTGTTGTTTTATTTCCAACAAAGAGACAACATGATGACAGTTTATTTTTCTATGAATTCTGATGGCAGATGATGAATGGGTTGGTTGCAGGAGGAAGGAAGGGGGCGTTAGATTCTGTACATTTTATAAAGTATTAAATTATGCATTTTTATTTATTTTTGTCGTATAAGGACAAAGGTCATTCTTTATAAAAGTTTTTAATTAATTGAATTAATCGAGTTAACATGACATAAGGACTTTTGTATTGAAAAAGTGAATTCTAGCGAAGTCGCAAACACCCAACCAATATGTTACGATCGTTTCGCTGGTGGTTTAATTCAGCTCATTAGGCATATCGGATGTGCATGGCTAGAAAACAAAGGCTGAGTTTGATAACTTATATTTGTACACAGGAGTGGTTCCCACTACTTTTCCAAAATCGATTGCCTTAAATATTTCATTGTAGAAAATATGAAGAAAAATTGAATTTTTGAAAATACCATTTTTCCAAAAGTTGTGGGAATTACTTTTCCAACGGTACCATCCCTTTAGGCGCACCCTCTTTATACCATCAGACTTTAGGCTAACGAGGGTATATACACTAGGGTTATGCCTTTTTTACAATCTAATATCCCTGTATCATAGCGTGATGAGTTTCCACATAAGATTACATAAAATCTTAAGTATAAGGTGATTTATCAGTATTTTGGGCATCGTTTTTGAAGTCACTGTAAGCAGATATATAATTGAAAATAAACTTCAGAGTAGGGCTGCACAATTGGGGGCACACGTGCTGCCGGTGTGTGTCAATTTGCTCATTCAATAGCGGCCAAGATTTCGATTCCAAGCGACGATATAGAAAGAGTAGATGGTCCATTGGGTCGTCTGCTGTCGAGTAGATGGTCCATTGTGTCGTCTACTGTCGAGTATATGGCCCATTGGGTCGTCTACTGTCGAATAGATGGCCCATTGGGTCGTCTACTGTCGAATAGATGGCCCATTGGGTCGTCTACTGTCGAATAGATGGCCCATTGGGTCGTCTACTGTCGAGTACATGGCCCATTGGGTCGTCTACTGTCGAGTAGATGGCCCATTGGGTCGTCTACTGTCGAGTAGATGGCCCATTGGGTCGTCTACTGTAGTGTAGATGGCCCATTGGGTCGTCTACTGTAGAGTAGATGGCCCATTGGGTCGTCTACTGTAGTGTATATGGCCCATTGGGTCGTCTACTGTAGTGTAGATGGCCCATTGGGTCGTCTACTGTCGAGTAGATGGCCCATTGGGTCGTCTACTGTAGAGTAGATGGCCCATTGGGTCGTCTACTGTAGAGTAGATGGCCCATTGGGTCGTCCACTGTAGAGTAGATGGCCCATTGGGTCGTCTACTGTAGAGTAGATGGCCCATTGGGTCGTCTACTGTAGAGTAGATGGCCCATTGGGTCGTCTACTGTAGTGTATATGGCCCATTGGGTCGTCTACTGTAGTGTAGATGGCCCATTGGGTCGTCTACTGTCGAGTAGATGGCCCATTGGGTCGTCTACTGTAGAGTAGATGGCCCATTGGGTCGTCTACTGTAGAGTAGATGGCCCATTGGGTCGTCTACTGTAGAGTAGATGGCCCATTGGGTCGTCCACTGTAGAGTAGATGGCCCATTGGGTCGTCCACTGTAGAGTAGATGGCCCATTGGGTCGTCCACTGTAGAGTAGATGGCCCATTGGGTCGTCTACTGTAGAGTAGATGGCCCATTGGGTCGTCTACTGTAGAGTAGATGGCCCATTGGGTCGTCTACTGTAGAGTAGATGGCCCATTGGGTCGTCTACTGTAGAGTAGATGGCCCATTGGGTCGTCTACTGTAGAGTAGATGGCCCATTGGGTCGTCTACTGTAGAGTAGATGGCCCATTGGGTCGTCTACTGTAGAGTAGATGGCCCATTGGGTCGTCTACTGTAGAGTAGATGGCCCATTGGGTCGTCTACTGTAGAGTAGATGGCCCATTGGGTCGTCCACTGTAGAGTAGATGGCCCATTGGGTCGTCTACTGTAGAGTAGATGGCCCATTGGGTCGTCTACTGTAGAGTAGATGGCCCATTGGGTCGTCTACTGTAGTGTATATGGCCCATTGGGTCGTCTACTGTAGTGTAGATGGCCCATTGGGTCGTCTACTGTCGAGTAGATGGCCCATTGGGTCGTCTACTGTAGAGTAGATGGCCCATTGGGTCGTCTACTGTAGAGTAGATGGCCCATTGGGTCGTCTACTGTAGAGTAGATGGCCCATTGGGTCGTCTACTGTAGAGTAGATGGCCCATTGGGTCGTCCACTGTAGAGTAGATGGCCCATTGGGTCGTCCACTGTAGAGTAGATGGCCCATTGGGTCGTCCACTGTAGAGTAGATGGCCCATTGGGTCGTCCACTGTAGAGTAGATGGCCCATTGGGTCGTCTACTGTAGAGTAGATGGCCCATTGGGTCGTCTACTGTAGAGTAGATGGCCCATTGGGTCGTCTACTGTAGAGTAGATGGCCCATTGGGTCGTCTACTGTAGAGTAGATGGCCCATTGGGTCGTCTACTGTAGAGTAGATGGCCCATTGGGTCGTCTACTGTAGAGTAGATGGCCCATTGGGTCGTCTACTGTAGAGTAGATGGCCCATTGGGTCGTCTACTGTAGAGTAGATGGCCCATTGGGTCGTCTACTGTAGAGTAGATGGCCCATTGGGTCGTCTACTGTAGAGTAGATGGCCCATTGGGTCGTCTACTGTAGAGTAGATGGCCCATTGGGTCGTCTACTGTAGAGTAGATGGCCCATTGGGTCGTCTACTGTAGAGTAGATGGCCCATTGGGTCGTCTACTGTAGAGTAGATGGCCCATTGGGTCGTCTACTGTAGAGTAGATGGCCCATTGGGTCGTCTACTGTAGAGTAGATGGCCCATTGGGTCGTCTACTGTAGAGTAGATGGCCCATTGGGTCGTCTACTGTAGAGTAGATGGCCCATTGGGTCGTCTACTGTAGAGTAGATGGCCCATTGGGTCGTCTACTGTAGAGTAGATGGCCCATTGGGTCGTCTACTGTAGAGTAGATGGTCCATTGGGTCGTCTACTGTAGTGTAGATGGTCCATTGGGTCGTCTACTCTAGTGTATATGGCCCATTGGGTCGTCTACTGTAGAGTAGATGGCCCATTGGGTCGTCTACTGTAGTGTAGATGGCCCATTGGGTCGTCTACTCTCGAGTAGATGGCCAATTGGGTCGTCTACTGTCGAGTAGATGGCCCATTGGGTCGTCTACTGTAGAGTAGATGGCGCATTGGGTCGTCTACTGTAGTGTAGATGGCCCATTGGGTCGTCTACTGTAGAGTAGGGTCGTCTACTCTCGAGTAGATGGCCCATTGGGTAGTCTACTGTCGAGTAGATGGCCCATTGGGTCGTCTACTCTCAAGTAGATGGCCCATTGGGTCGTCTACTCCCAAGTAGATGGCCCATTGGGTCGTTAACTCTCGAGTAGATGGCCCATTGGGTCGTCTACTCTCAAGTAGATGGCCCATTGGGTCGTCTACTCTCAAGTAGATGGCCCATTGGATCGTCTACTCTCAAGTAGATGGCCCATTGGTTCGTCTACTCTCGAGTAGATGGCCCATTGGTTCGTCTACTCTCGAGTAGATGGCGCATTGGGTCGTCTACTCTCGAGTAGATGGCCAATTGGGTCGTCTGCTGTCGAGTAGATGGCCCATTGGGTCGTCTACTGTAGAGTAGATGGCGCATTGGGTCGTCTACTGTAGTGTAGATGGCCCATTGGGTCGTCTACTGTAGAGTAGGGTCGTCTACTCTCGAGTAGATGGCCCATTGGGTAGTCTACTGTCGAGTAGATGGCCCATTGGGTCGTCTACTCTCAAGTAGATGGTCCATTGGGTCGTTAACTCTCGAGTAGATGGCCCATTGGGTCTTCTACTCTCAAGTAGATGGCCCATTGGGTCGTCTACTCTCAAGTAGATGGCCCATTGGATCGTCTACTCTCAAGTAGATGGCCCATTGGTTCGTCTACTCTCGAGTAGAGGGCCAATTGGGTCGTCTACTCTCGAGTAGATGGCGCATTGGGTCGTCTACTCTCGAGTAGATGGCCAATTGGGTCGTCTACTGTCGAGTAGATGGCTCACTGTGTCGTCTACTGTCGAGTAGATGGCCCATTGTGTCGTCTGCTGTCGAGTAGATGGCCCATATTGTCGTCTACTGTAGAGTAGATGGCGCATTGGGTCGTCTACTGTAGTGTAGATGGCCCATTGGGTCGTCTACTGTAGAGTAGGGTCGTCTACTCTCGAGTAGATGGCCCATTGGGTAGTCTACTGTCGAGTAGATGGCCCATTGGGTCGTCTACTCTCAAGTAGATGGCCCATTGGGTCGTTAACTCTCGAGTAGATGGCCCATTGGGTCTTCTACTCTCAAGTAGATGGCCCATTGGGTCGTCTACTCTCAAGTAGATGGCCCATTGGATCGTCTACTCTCAAGTAGATGGCCCATTGGTTCGTCTACTCTCGAGTAGAGGGCCAATTGGGTCGTCTACTCTCGAGTAGATGGCGCATTGGGTCGTCTACTCTCGAGTAGATGGCCAATTGGGTCGTCTACTGTCGAGTAGATGGCTCACTGTGTCGTCTACTGTCGAGTAGATGGCCCATTGTGTCGTCTGCTGTCGAGTAGATGGCCCATATTGTCGTCTACTGTCGAGTAGATGGCCCATTGGGTCGTCTACTATAGAGTAGATGGCCCATTGGGTCGTCTACTATAGAGTAGATGGCCCATTGTGTCGTCTGCTGTCGAGTAGATGGCCCATATTGTCGTCTACTGTCGAGTAGATGGCGCATTGGGTCGTCTACTGTCGAGTAGATGGCCCATTGGGTCGTCTACTGTCGAGTAGATGGCCCACTGTGTCGTCTACTGTCGAGTAGATGGCCCATTGGTTCGTCTACTGTCGAATAGATGGCCCATTGGTTCGTCTACTGTCGAGTAGATGGCCCATTGGGTCGTCTACTCTCAAGTAGATGGCCCATTGGGTCGTCTACTCTCAAGTAGATGACCCATTGGGTCGTCTACTCTCAAGTAGATGGCCCATTGGGTCGTCTGGCCATTGGATCGTCTACTCTCAAGTAGATGGCCCATTGGTTCGTCTACTCTCGAGTAGAGGGCCAATTGGGTCGTCTACTCTCGAGTAGATGGCGCATTGGGTCGTCTACTCTCGAGTAGATGGCCAATTGGGTCGTCTACTGTCGAGTAGATGGCCCATTGGGTCGTCTACTCTCGAGTACATGGCCCATTGGGTCGCCTACTCTCAAGTAGATGGCAAATTGGGTCGTCTACTCTCAAGTAGATGACCCATTGGGTCGCCTACTCTCGAGTAGATGGCGCATTGGGTCGTCTACTGTAGAGTAGATGGCCCATTGGGTCGTCTACTGTAGAGTAGATGGCCCATTGGGTCGTCTACTGTAGAGTAGATGGCCCATTGGGTTTGGGTTTTCCAGTGGTCAAATAACTACTTCACTAAAAATTTTAAAGGTAGGTCCAGGTTTTGGAATAACCCCTTTATATAACCGTACCTCCCGATTTTCGGTATTTTGAGGATTTTAGCTACAATTTTTAACCGAACTACCTGTAATTTTACATTTGAGGTTCCCTGCAGTCACGAAACTACTTCATCAACATTAGTCAACACAGGTGCATGTTTTGGTATAGCCGCCAATATAACGGTACCTCTCGATTTTCGGTATTTGGGGAATTTTAGCTACAATTTGTAACCAAACTACCTGTGATTTGACACTTGAGGTTCCCTGCAGTCACGAAACTTCTTCACGAACATTTGTCAACATAGGTCCTTGCTTTGGCATAGTCCCCATATATCGATACCTCCCGATTTTTGGTACCTTTATGGGTTTAGCTACAATTTGTAACCGACTTTTCTTTAGTCCTCTCCAGAATTTGACATTTAGATTTGACCAACTAACTGTTTTTAAACGTATCGCCTGCGGCCATGATCAGTTCGGCTTATAAATCATCGGCTTACCAAGCAGCTTATAGCAGCTGCCTGGATCTTATTCTGTTACATTGAGTAACATTAAATGGGGTAGCTTCGGTGGCATCCGCACACTAAATACAATATATTTACCCCCGCAAAACCACATCACAATATTAAGTGTTCATTACTTTTGTCATTCTATTTGTAAGACCACAAAATATACTCTCATAAAGTGTCTGTGCTCTCAAAAACATTTTTTGTTATTCTTCCTAAAAACAATTATTTTTGTCTCCTCTTTTCAGGTCACACTTAGCTTAGCTGTGTTTAATAATTAACTGAAATATCCTCTGGACAACACATCTCCCATGTGAGGCAGTAATTTCCTGGGTGAGTACTTATTTTAATCCCACCATCCATCATCACTTCCCACTCCATTATCATCACATCCCACTCTATTATTCTCTCTTTACAAAGGGAAATAATGAATTTCATTTTGATAAATGTTTGCAATTTGCGAGTTTCCTCCCTATGCTTTCAATCTTTCTTTCAAAGCATTGCTGTGGAGAATATAAACAATTTTTGTCATTAATCCAAACATACATATGTACAGTGGCGGCCAGCTAATTAGGGACAGTAAATTCAGTTTAATAGATTTTTCGATTTCATTTGAAAATGTGTAGATTTTGATGAAATAAATTTTGCATAAAAGGTATTGGTATAAGCACTATCGAGTAACGTCAAAACGTTTTCAGATTCCCCATATGTGGGGGAAGTACAACCCACTTTTCTAAAAACGGTCCATATTAGCCTGGCCAGCTAATTAGGGACATTAGTAGTAAAATTAACTTTAAGGTTAATTGATGCATATTTTTGTACAGTAATTGCTCGTATTAGTTAGTTTATAGTATATTCAATTGATTTCATGCTTTACCCCCTCCGAAAGTCCCTTAAGGGGCCGAAGTATTACTGTAATCCTTAATAATGTGCTTTAGGTCTTATTTTCCGTTAATGCACCCAAAATATGCATATTTTTTGGCACTTTATAACAAAAACTATATTTTTTAGTAACCCCAGACATAATTCCGAACCATACGCCACAAGTACCGCTCCATACTGGATGTACATTTATCCATAAATTACTTATTAACCAATTTGGTTGAATCATTAAGGGAAAATCCTATTTGTAAGATTAATTATGAGACATTTTTTAATCAACTAAAAATATAGTTTTTGTTATAAAGTGTCAAAAAATAAGCATATTTTTGGTGCATTAACGGAAAATAAGGCCTAAAGCACATTATTAGACAATATAGTAATACTTCGGCCCTTTAAAGAACTTTCGGCGGGGGTAAAGCATGAAATCAGTTGAATACACTATAAACTAACTAATACGACCAATTATTGTATAAAATATGCATTAATTAACCTTAAAGTTAATTTTACTTCTAATGTCTCTAATTAGCTGGCCAGGCTAATATTGACCATTTTTAGAAAAGTGGGTTGTATATCCCCCATGTATGGGGAATCTCCTTACGTTTTGACATCACTCGATAGTGTTTTTACCAATACCTTATATGCAAAATTTTTTTCATCAAAATCTTCACATTTTTAAATGAAATCGAGTAATCTATTAAATTGAATTTATTGTCCCTAATTAGCTGTCCGCCACTGTATGTATGTTTGTATATATGTACGAGTATGTATATTTGTATAATTGTACGTATTTGTGTACTGATGATGTTTGTTGCATGTCTGACAAGATGGGGAAAGCAATATCAATAACATCGTTGCTTTGTTGGTTTAACTTTCTGATCTCGTGTTCCTTAAGGCTATTGTTGTCAAAGCTTTGTAATGTTTGCAGTATTGTATTTTCGAATTTTTCCCAAAAAATGTACTGACATGTAGAAAAGGGAAAATGTAGTTAAAGGAATAGTTTTGAAATGCCAAGGATGTCAACCTTTAATTCAGGAAGGGTCTCTAGAAGCACCCTTTACTTTAAAAAGTACTATGGAAGCACCCTTTACTTTAAAAAGTACTATGGAAGCACCCTTTACTTTAAAAAGTACTATGGAAGCACCCTTTACTTTAAAAAGTACTATGGAAGCACCCTTTACTTTAAAAAGTACTATGGAAGCACCCTTTACTTTAAAAAGTACTATGGAAGCACCCTTTACTTTAAAAAGTACTATGGAAGCACCCTTTACTTTAAAAAGTACTATGGAAGCACCCTTTACTTTAAAAAGTACTATGGAAGCACCCTTTACTTTAAAAAGTACTATGGAAGCACCCTTTACTTTAAAAAGTACTATGGAAGCACCCTTTACTTTAAAAAGTACTATGGAAGCACCCTTTACTTTAAAAAGTACTATGGAAGCACCCTTTACTTTAAAAAGTACTATGGAAGCACCCTTTACTTTAAAAAGTACTATGGAAGCACCCTTTACTTTAAAAAGTACTATGGAAGCACCCTTTACTTTAAAAAGTACTATGGAAGCACCCTTTACTTTAAAAAGTACTATGGAAGCACCCTTTACTTTAAAAAGTACTATGGAAGCACCCTTTACTTTAAAAAGGGTCTATAGAAGCGCCCTTTATTTTAGAAAGGCTCTTTAGAAACACCCTTTACTTTAGAAAGGGTTTACAGAAGCGCCCTTTATCTTAGAAAGGGTCTATAGAAGCCCCTTTACTTTAGAAAGGGTCTATAGAAGCACCCTTTCATTCAGAAAGGATCAATAGAAGCACCCTTTCATTCAGAAAGATCAATAGAAGCAACCTTTCATTCAGAAAGGATCAATAGAAGCACCCTTTCATTCAAAAACGCTCAGAAGCACACTTTTATTCAGAAGGCATCAATAGAACACCCTTTCATTCAGAAGGTATCAATAGAAACACCCTTTCATTCAAAAAGGGTCAATAGAAACACCCTTTCATTCAAAAAGGGTCAATAGAAACACCCTTTCATTCAGAAGGTATCAATAGAAGCACCCTTTCATTCAGAAGGTATCAATAGAAGCACCCTTTCATTCAAAAAGGGTCAATAGAAGCACCCTTTCATTCAAAAAGGGTCAATAGAAGCACCCTTTCATTCAAAAAGGGTCAATAGAAGCACCCTTTCATTCAAAAAGGGTCAAAAGAAGGACCCTTTCATTCAAAAAGGGTCAATAGAAGCACCCTTTCATTCAGAAAGGGTCAATAGAAGCACCCTTTCATTCAAAAAGGGTCAATAGAAGCACCCTTTCTGAATGAAAGGGTCAATAGAAGCACCCTTTCTGAATGAAAGGGTCTATAGAAGCACCCTTTCATTCAATATAAGCGCCCTTTCATTCAGAAAGGGTCAATAGAAGCACCCTTTCATTCAAAAAGGGTCAATAGAAGCATCCTTTCATTCAAAAAGGGTCAATAGAAGCACCCTTTCATTCCAAAAGGGTCAATAGAAGCACCCTTTCATTCAAAAAGGGTCAATAGAAGCACCCTTTCAGTCAAAAAGGGTCAATAGAAGCACCCTTTCTGAATGAAAGGGTCAATAGAAGCACCCTTTCTGAATGAAAGGGTCTATAGAAGCACCCTTTCTGAATGAAAGGGTCAATAGAAGCACCATGAAAGGGTCAATAGAAAGTCCCTTTCTAAATGAAAGGGTCAATAGAAGCACTCTTTCTGAATGAAAGGGTCATTAGAAGCACCCTTTTATTCAGAAAGGGACAATAGAAGCACCCTTTTATTTAGAAAGGGACAATAGAAGCACCCTTTCATTCAGAAAGGGTTAATGGAAACTCCCTTTTATTCAGAAAGGGTCAGTAGAAGCACCCTTTTATTCAGAAAGGAAGCCCACTTTCATTCAGGAAGGCAAATAGAAGCACCCTTTCATTCAGGAAAGCAAATAGAAGCACCCTTTCATTCAGGAAGGCAAATAGAAACACCCTTTCATTTTGAAAGGGTCAATAAAAGCGCCCTATCATTCAGAAGTGGTCAATGGAAGCACCCTTTCATTCAGGAAGGCCAATAGAAGCACCCTTTCATTCAGAAAGGGTCAATGGAATCCCCCTTTCTTTTAGAAAGGGTCAATGGAAACCCTCTTTCATTCAGAAAGTGTCAATGGAATCCCCCTTTCATTCAGAAAGGATCAATAGAAGCACCCTTTCAATCAGAAAGGGTCAATGGAATCCCCTTTCATTCAGAAAGGATCAATAGAAGGAACCCTTATATTCAAATAGAAGCACCCATTTCATTCAAAAAGGGTCAATAGAAGCACCCTTTCTGAATGAAAGGGTCAATAGAAGCACCCTTTCTGAATGAAAGGGTCAATAGAAGCACCCTTTCTGAATGAAAGGGTCAATAGAAGCACGCTTTCTGAATGAAAGGGTCAATAGAAGCACCCTTTCATTCAAAAAGGGTCAATAGAAGCACCCTTTCTGAATGAAAGGGTCAATAGAAGCACGCTTTCTAAATGAAAGGGTTAATAGAAGCACCCTTTCTGAATGAAAGGGTCAATAGAAGCACGCTTTCTAAATGAAAGGGTTAATAGAAGCACCCTTTCTGAATGAAAGGGTCTATAGAAGCACCCTTTCTGAATGAAAGGGTCAATAGAAGCACCCTTTCATTGAGAAAGGATCAATAGAAGCACCCTTTCATTCAGAAAGGCTCAATAGTAGCACCCTTTCATTCAGAAAGGGTCAATAGAAACACCCTTTCATTCAGAAAGGATCAATAGAAGCACCCTTTCATTCAGAAAGGATCAATAGAAGCACCCATTCATTCGGAAACGGTTTATAGAAGCACCTTTCATTCAGAAAGAGTCTAAAGAAGTACCCTTTCATTCAGAAAGGACCAATAGATGCATCCTTTCATTCAGAAAGGGTCAATATTAGCACCCTTTCATTCAGAAAGGCTCAATAGTAGCACCCTTTCATTCAGAAAGGGTCAATATTAGCACCCTTTCATTCAGAAAGGGTCAATAGAAACACCCTTTCATGTAGAAAGGATCAATAGAAGCACCCTTTCATTCAGAAAGGATCAATAGAAGCACCCTTGCATTCAGAAAGGATCAATAGAAGCACCCTTTCATTCAGAAAGGATCAATAGATGCATCCTTTCATTCAGAAAGGCTCAATAGTAGCACCCTTTCATTCAGAAAGGGTCAATCGAGACACCTATTCATTCAGAATGGATCAATAGAAGCACCCTTTCATCCAGAGAGGATCAACAGAAGCATTCTTTCACTCAGAAAGGATCAATAGAAGCACATTTTCATTCAGAAAGGATTACTAGAAGCACCTTTTCATTCAGAAAGGGTCAATGGAAGCACCCTTTCATTCAGAAAGGGTCAATAGAAGCACCTATTCATTCATAAAGGATCAATAGAAGCACACTTTCATTCAGAAAGGGTCAATAGAAACACCTTTTCATTCAGAAAGGGTCAATGGAAGCACCCTTTTATTCAGAAAGGATCAATAGAAGCACCCTTTCATTCAGAAAGGACCAATAGAAGCACCTTTTCATTCAGAAAGGATCAATAGAAGCACACTTTCATTCAGAAAGGGTCCATAGAAGCACCTTTTTTAGAAAGGGCCTATAGAAGCACCCTTTTTTAGACAGGGTCTATAGAAGCACCCTTTCATTCAGAAAAGGTCCAATAGAAGCACCCTTTCATTCACAGTAAATCAATTATAGCTGTCATATTGTGATAATTCTGGCTGATATGAAATGATTTTCTATAGAAATAAATGTACACACACACACACATCGACACATACAAAGTCATATAATATAAATAAATGTAATTAGGCGAATCCTTAGAGAATATTCATAAGCTAAAGCTTTAGATAGGATATTAACACAACATTGTACTATAATCTTTTGAAGCTTTAATTCTAGAGTGTGTCAATGTGTTTGTGTGTGTGTGTAAGTATGCATGTCGGTCAGATTATTATCAAAGAGGAGTCAGTGTTTTTATTATAATATCAACATTGTCTTTATTACATACACACATGTACATGTGTGTATGTATATATGTATGCATATATTCAATAAAAATAAAGGATAAAACACAATAGAATACTTGCTGGCAGGTTTGTATCTGCAGCAAGTTGCGAGGAGGAGTGTTTCTCAATATATCAGAAAAATATGTTATTGTAGATTTCATTACACGTGAAGATTGTAAATTATGAAGATCTCTCCTGTCGTTCATGGATGGAGGAATAATTCGAATTACAAATGGAATAATTCGAATTATTAATGAAATTATTCGAATTACAAATAGAATAATTCGACTTACAAATGGAATAATTCGAATTACAAATGGAATAAATCGAATTATATATAATTGTTCCACAAACATCCCAGATGGGACAAGGGAGACTTCTCTCAATAATTCGAATTACAAATGGAATAATTCGAATTACAATTAAAATGTTACGAATTACAAGTGGAATGTTTCGAATTACTTCTGAAAAAAGTGTACCTACACACTCCCACACTTTACTGCTACCCCCATCGGCTACCAGAGTCAAGCTCAAGCGGGATATGTCCTTTCGACAAACGTTGTAACCATCGTAATATTGCAATTTACAGATAACGGAGAGATGTGTTGCTTGAAACGCAGCGGTAATGATGTTTCCCGGCTCATAACGTCTACAATCGCCGACTTTGTTGCGGAGACCTTTGCAATTTAATTGCAGGAATGAACGATGTATTTCTGGGGAGCATAACAACATATAGTATTAAATTCTGCTTTTGTTATTGGGGAGACTATGGGAATGTTTCGTATTCCGTCGAGGACGATGAGATGCTCTGATACAGCAAGCTACAGCATAACTCCTATCGCAGTAATCATAAAGTCGGCTAAGACCAGAGCAGCCTTGGAAGTTGCACCCATTCCATACATAACCGATGTGGTGACATGTGGTGGATGCGGATCTGGCAAACGAAACAGATTCATAAACCGAGGATCTTCTCTATCTCGGCAGAGACCAAAAGAGCTTGGAGCAGGCTTTCAGGGATATATTGTTGCTCTCATTGTGAAAGAAATGTATGAGCAAACAAGTAAGACAGCGTTAAGTTCGGCTGGGCCGAACTTGTTATACCCTCCACCACAAGTTGTATTGAAGTAAAATGGAATAATTAGTTTCCTTTCGTGTATGAAGAAGACTTAATACTAAATTTCAGCAATTTCGGTAAAACAATGTGAGGCACCATTCTATGGGGGCTATTTCAAAACGTCGATCTATACCGAAAAATTTCTGACGGAAAGTTTTTAGGCTCAAAGAAGACGAAATACCAAATTTCCTATATTTCGGTATAAATACCGAAAATCAAGAAGTACGCTTCTATGGGGATATAGGAAGACGTGGACCTATACTTATAATACTCTTCTGGAATATTTTATAACTCTTGGAAGACGAAATAACGAATTTCAGCCATTTCGGTTGGATATTGACGTCACAATCTTCAGTATTACGAAAATCGGGAGGTAGCGTTCTCTAGGGGCTATATCGAAACGTGGACCTATACCGACGAATTTTAGTCAGAAATGGGGAAATATGAAAGCGTGGACCTATACAGACACATTTCTGGCGAATAGTTTTATATCACATGGAAGACTAAGTACCAAATTTCAGCCACTTTGGTGGAATATTGAAGACACAACCTTCAAAATACGAAAAATCGGGAGGTACCTTTCCAGGGGGGCTATATGAAGGCGTGGACCTATACCGACAAATTTATAGGGGAAGTTTGAGTACCCCCAACGAAAGTCTAAATACCAAATTTCAGCCATTTCGGTGGAATATTGAGGCCACAACGTTCAAAATACCGAAAATCGGGAGGTACCGTTCTATGGGGCCTATATGAAGGCATGGACCGATACCGACAAAGTTCTGGGGGAAAGTTTTATACCACCAACGTAGACTAAGTACCAAATTTCAGCCATTTCGGTGTGATAATGAAGCTAAACCCTTCAAAATACCGAAAATCGGGAGGTAACGTTCTATGGGGGCTATATGAAGGATTGGACCGATACCGACAAAATTCTGGGGGAAAGTTTTATACCCCTAAAGAAGACTACGTACCAAATTTCAGCCTTTTTGGTAGGAAAATGAAGCTAAAACCTTTAAAATACCGAAAATCGGGAGGTACCTTCTATGGTGGCTATATGAAGGTGTGGACCGATACCGACAAAATTCTGGAGGAAAGTTTTATACCCCTAAAGAAGACTACGTACCAAATTTCATCCATTTTGGTAGGATAATGAAGCTAAAACCTTCAAAATACCGAAAATCGGGAGGTACCGTTCTATGGGGCTATATCAAAACGTGGACCGATATATCCCATTTTCAATACCAAACATCCTGCAAGTAATGAAAACTTCTGTACCAAATTTTGACTCTCTATCTTTAAAATTGCGAGCTGTATCTTGATTTCAACAGACAGACGGACAGACAGATGGACAGACAGACGGACATGGTCAAATCGACATAGATTTTTATGCTGATCAATAATATATATACTTTACAGGGTCTCCGACGAATATTTCGCTGTGTTACAAACGGAATGACAAATTTAATTATACCCTCCATATGGTGGAGGGTATAAAAACGCATCATTGTTGAGGTGACGGTCCGCGGCCGAAGATTGCTTCGAGTCAATCCGGTGCATAGAACTGGCGACCGTGGGATTGCTCGTCTAACCCTTTATTTGTTGCTGGCAGGGTTTTTTAGAGCTTTGGGCCGCTTTGGGCCAATACCTCAAGAAGTATGGTCTTGCCTCCGAAAAAAAAACAAAAAAATTGTACTGTCGTAACAACCTGCTGCACTAATATTTCAAACCGTGCCGAGACATATTGTTAAACTTCACTTTAGCAAAAAGTGTTGAAATTTTGTGTGGGAGTTAGCAGAAGGTTTCAACTTACATGGAATTCAAAACCATTATTTCACTGATGTACAGTTTTGATCGTATCAAAGTGTATATAGCTTCGTTAGCTTAAAGCCCAAGGGTATAAAAATGTGTTTGTTTAGGTTAGGTGAGCAACTAACCGAATTATTGAAGACCCCGGCGAATACTGTTTATTAACAGAAAATTTCTAGGGGAAGACTTTTCGAAACTCGACAAATTCAATCCGTACCCAAACCATGTACGAGAAGCAATTCTCTGAATCATTTAAGATCAATGATTTGATTTTAGAATTTTATTTGGGGTGCCACCATGGCATGCTGCCTTGCACACTGAATGTCCAGGTTCGATTCATATTTTTAATAACACCCCTCAGCCGAATGTTGGCCATATTTTCTAAGTATTTCAGCCAGGTAAAACTCCTCTACAAGTGATGTCGTAAGACACGCCGTTCGGATTCGGCGATAAACAGTAGGTCCCATATCATTGAGCTAATATGAATCCGGGTACACTCATTGATATTTCAGAAGTCTCACTTGTCCCTTCTGGGAAGTTTATGTTAACACATGCATCTACCCTTATGTAGATCAATGGTTTTGGACCTTCTTTTTACGGCGGAACACGAGCATTGTGTACATGCCTAAAGTATTAAGGAAATGTTTTGGAACCACTTGCCGCAGAGTCTAACTTAGTTTGGTTACAATTACAATCCCTCCTCCCCCTCCCCCTCCCCCTCTTTGCTGTTTACGTTCCTGACATCCACTTCTCTGAACATAATGTTTTTCGTAACAGACATCGTCATAGTCGTCCGGCGGATATCATGTACTTCAGATTGCTTATATTCTTGATGTTGTTGTTGATGATTTTCTATTCTATTCTTTTCTTTAGTTTTTGTGTTTTTTTCTTTGCTTTTGACAAATGACTTTGGTTTTTATTTTTGGCTTTTGTGCAAGGATATATTGAAATAGTTTCGGGTTATTTACTCTCAGATCATAGATAATCTCTTCTCTGCATGCAAGTATAATCTGTTGTTGCACAATATGTCAGGAAGTGAAACGAGAATTTTTATTTATTTTTATCTTCTTAAATGTTTGAAGGGAAAAGATAATATTTTGTTTTTATTAAATATGTATGTACTAAGTTCTGGGTTGGACAAGGTTTCAAGTGGATGATTGGGTGATTTTTAAAACCCTTGAGAACATCACAGGTTTATGTGGGATATGACAAGGTGTAGCTTTATGCGGTCTCTAAAAGGAGGAGGGCAAGAGGTGCGCGTAATGCACTCCGGGGTTAATGGGGCGAAGAGGAATGTGTGCCACATTCAAGGAGGTTTAGGAGCACCCAAAGTGGACAATAAACGTAGATTTTTTAATGATTTTTACAAGGGCCCAAAGTGGAAAATAAACGGGGATTTTTTAATGATTTTTAGAAGGACCCAAAGTGGAAAATAAGCGTGCATTTTTTTTAAAGATTTTTAGGAGCACCCAAAATGGACAATATACGAGGAATTTTATAGATTTTTTGGAGCAACCAAAGTGGACAATAAACATGTATTTTTTAAAGATTTTTAGAAGGACACAAAGTGGTAAATATAGGTGGTTGATATGGCGAAGAGGAGTTTGCCACCGCAATTTACAATGCTATATGATGCCATCCGTAACGCGAAATAATCCAAAGCGTTGCACTCACACGGAATCTCAGTGGTAATGCTTACGTTAAATATCTACATTGGCTGCCTTGTTAAAGTTCTTCCATCTGAGAAACATGAAAATATCCGCCGCTTAATCTACATCCACTCTGTTCATCACCTGGATGGCTGAAATGAGACTCACCCTGAACATATTAGTAGATGGTATCATGATTCCGTCCACTAACTGCCTTAAGATATTGGATGTAACGTTCAATACGATGTTTAAGTCGTCCTCGCATGCCACTACTATTTTCGACAAGTTCAGAGGTAGGAACAAGGTCATTAAGTCGTTGGGCGCCAGCAGTTCGGTTGTTGACAAAGCATCTTTGTTGACGTATTTTTAAACGATTTTTTACGATTCTTAAGGGAGCAGCAGGCATTAAACGTGGATGTTTAAAAGATTTTTAGGAGTACCCAAAGTGGACAATAAACGTGGATTTGTTGAAGATTTTTTGGAGCACCCAAAGTAGACAATAAACGTGGATTTTTTTAACGATTTTTAGTAGGACCCAATGTAGACTAATCGTGGATTTTTTTAAAGATTTTTAGGAGGACCTAGAGTGGACAATAGTCGTGAATTTTTGAAAGATTTAAGGGGACTCAATGTAAACAATAAACCTGGACTTTTAAAGATTTTTAGAAGGATTCAAAGTGGACAATAAATGTTTTTTTAAAGATTTTTAAATTTTCAAAGTAGACATTAGACGTGGATTTTTTAAATCCAAAGTGAGCAATAAACGCGGATTTTTTAAAGATTTTTAGGATAACCCAAAGTGGACAATAAACGTGGATTTTTTAAAGATTTTTAGGAGCACCCAAAGTGGACAATAAACGTGGATTTTTTAAAGACTTTTAGGAGCACCCAAAGTGGACAATAAACGTGGATTTTTTTAAGATTTTTAGGAGCACCCAAAGTGGACAATAAGCGTGGATTTTTAAAGATTTTTAGGAGAACTCAAAGTGGACAATAAACGAGGATTTCCTAAAGATTTTTAGGAGCACCCAAAGGGGACAATAAAAGTAGATTTTTTATTTTTAGGAGCACCCAAAGGGGACGAGAAACGTGGCTTTTTAAAGGTTTTTAGGGGCACCTAAAGTCGGAAATAAAAGTGGAATTTTCAAGAATTTTAGGAGCACCCAAAATGGACAACAAACTTGGATTTTTTTAAAGATTTTTATGGGCACTCAAGGCGTGGAATTTTCAAGAATTTTAGGAGCACCCAAACTGGACAACAAACGTGGATTTTTTTGAAGACAATAAGCGCGGATTTTTTAAAGATTTTTAGGAGCACCCAAAGTGGACAATAAACGTGGTTTTTTTAAAGATTTTTAGGAGCACCCAAAGTGGACAATAAACGTGGATTTTTTAAAGATTTTTGGGAGCACCCAAAGTGGACAATAAACGTGGATTTTTTAAAGATTTTTAGGGGCACCCAAAGTGGACAATAAACGTGGATTTTTTAAAGATTTTTTTAAGATTTTTAGGAGCACCTAAAGTGGACAATAAACGTGGATTTTTTTAGATCACCCAAAGTGGACAATGAACGTGGATTTTTTTAAAGATTTTTAGAAGGACCCAAAGTGGAAAATAAACGTGGATTTTTTAAAGATTTTTAGGAGCACCCAAAGTGGACAATAAACGTGGATTTTTTAAAGATTTTTAGGAGCACCCAAAGTGGACAATAAACGTGGATTTGTTAAAGATTTTTTAAAGATTTTTAGGAGCACCTAAAGTGGACAATAAACGTGGATTTTTTAAGATTTTTTAGATATTTTTTTAGATCACCCAAAGTGGACAATGAACGTGGATTTTTTTAAAGATTTTTAGAAGGACCCAAAGTGGAAAATAAACGTGGATTTTTTAAAGATTTTTAGGAGCACCCAAAGTGGACAATAAACGTGGATTTTTTAAAGATTTTTAGGAGCACCTAAAGTGGACAATAAACGTGGATTTTTTAAGATTTTTTAGATATTTTTTTAGATCACCCAAAGTGGACAATGAACGTGGATTTTTTTAAAGATTTTTAGAAGGACCCAAAGTGGAAAATAAACGTGGATTTTTTAAAGATTTTTAGGAGCACCCAAAGTGGACAATAAACGTGGATTTTTTAAAGATTTTTAGGAGCACCCAAAGTGGACAATAAACGTGGATTTTTTAAAGATTTTTAGGAGCACCCAAAGTGGACAATAAACGTGGTTTTTTTAAATATTTTTAGGAGCACCCAAAGTGGACAATAAACGTGGATTTTTTAAAGATTTTTAGGAGCACCCAAAGTGGACAATAAACGTGGATTTTTTAAAGATTTTTAGGAGCACCCAAAGTGGACAATAAACGTGGATTTTTTAAAGATTTTTAGGAGCACCCAAAGTGGACAATAAACGTGGATTTTTTAAAGATTTTTAGGAGCACCCAAAGTGGACAATAAACGTGGATTTTTTAAAGATTTTTAGGAGCACCTAAAGTGGACAATAAACGTGGATTTTTTAAAGATTTTTAGGAGCACCCAAAGTGGACAATAAACGTGGATTTTTTAAAGATTTTTAGGAGCACCCAAAGTGGACAATAAACGTGGATTTTTTAAAGATTTTTTAAAGATTTTTAGGAGCACCTAAAGTGGACAATAAACGTGGATTTTTTAAGATTTTTTAGATATTTTTTTAGATCACCCAAAGTGGACAATGAACGTGGATTTTTTTAAAGATTTTTAGAAGGACCCAAAGTGGAAAATAAACGTGGATTTTTTAAAGATTTTTAGGAGCACCCAAAGTGGACAATAAACGTGGATTTTTTAAAGATTTTTAGGAGCACCTAAAGTGGACAATAAACGTGGATTTTTTAAGATTTTTTAGATATTTTTTTAGATCACCCAAAGTGGACAATGAACGTGGATTTTTTTAAAGATTTTTAGAAGGACCCAAAGTGGGAAATAAACGTGGATTTTTTAAAGATTTTTAGGAGCACCCAAAGTGGACAATAAACGTGGATTTTTAAAGATTTTTTAAAGATTTTTAGGAGCACCCAAAGTGGACAATAAACGTGGATTTTTTAAAGATTTTTTAAAGATTTTTAGGAGCACCTAAAGTGGACAATAAACGTGGATTTTTTAAGATTTTTTAGATATTTTTAGATCACCCGAAGTGGACAATGAACGTGGATTTTTTTAAAGATTTTTAGAAGGACCCAAAGTGGAAAATAAGCGTGGATTTTTTAAAGATTTTTAGAAGGACCCAAAGTGGAAAATAAGCGTGGATTTTTTAAAGATTTTTAGGAGCACCCAAAGTGGACAATAAACGTGGATTTTTTAAAGATTTTTTAAAGATTTTTAGGAGCACCTAAAGTGGACAATAAACGTGGATTTTTTAAGATTTTTTAGATATTTTTAGATCACCCGAAGTGGACAATGAACGTGGATTTTTTTAAAGATTTTTAGAAGGACCCAAAGTGGAAAATAAGCGTGGATTTTTTAAAGATTTTTAGAAGGACCCAAAGTGGAAAATAAGCGTGGATTTTTTAAAGATTTTTAGGAGCACCCAAAGTGGACAATAAACGTGGATTTTTTAAAGATTTTTTAAAGATTTTTAGGAGCACCCAAAGTGGACAATAAACGTGGATTTTTTAAAGATTTTTTAAAGATTTTTAGGAGCACCTAAAGTGGACAATAAACGTGGATTTTTTAAGATTTTTTAGATATTTTTAGATCACCCGAAGTGGACAATGAACGTGGATTTTTTTAAAGATTTTTAGAAGGACCCAAAGTGGAAAATAAGCGTGGATTTTTTAAAGATTTTTAGAAGGACCCAAAGTGGAAAATAAGCGTGGATTTTTTAAAGATTTTTAGGAGCACCTAAAGTGGACAATAAACGTGGATTTTTTAAGATTTTTTAGATATTTTTTTAGATCACCCAAAGTGGACAATGAACGTGGATTTTTTTTAAGATTTTTAGAAGGACCCAAAGTGGAAAATAAACGTGGATTTTTTAAAGATTTTTAGGAGCACCCAAAGTGGATAATATACGTGGATTTTTTTAAAGATTTTTAGGAGCACCCAAAGTGGACAATAAGCGTGGATTTTTTAAAGATTTTTTAAAGATTTTTAGGAGCACCTAAAGTGGACAATAAACGCGGATTTTTTAAGATTTTTTAGACATTTTTTTAGATCACCCAAAGTGGACAATGAACGTGGATTTTTTTAAAGATTTTTAGAAGGACCCAAAGTGGAAAATAAACGTGGATTTTTTAAAGATTTGTAGGAGCACCCAAAGTGGATAATATACGTGGATTTTTTTAAAGATTTTTAGGAGCACCCAAAGTGGACAATAAGCGTGGATTTTTTAAAGATTTTTAGGAGCACCCAAAGTGGATAATATACGTGGATTTTTTAAAGATTTTTAGGAGCACCCAAAGTGGACAATAAACGTGGATTTTTTAAAGATTTTTAGGAGCACCCAAAGTGGACTACAAACGTGGATTTGGATAATATACGTGGATTTTTTTAAAGATTTTTAGGAGCACCCAAAGTGGACAATAAACGTGGATTTTTTAAAGATTTTTAGGAGCACCCAAAGTGGACAACAAACGTGGATTTGGATAATATACGTGGATTTTTTTAAAGATTTTTAGGAGCACCCAAAGTGGACAATAAACGTGGATTTTTTAAAGATTTTTAGGAGCACCCAAAGTGGACAACAAACGTGGATTTTTAAAGATTTTTATTAGCACCCAAAGTGGATAATATACGTGGATTTTTTTAAAGATTTTTAGGAGCACCCAAAGTGGACAATAAACGTGGATTTTTTAAAGATTTTTAGACGAACCCAACGTGGAAAATAAACCTGGATTTTTTAAAGATTTTTAGAAGGACCCAAAGTGGACAATAAACCTAACTTTTTTAAAGATTTTTAGGAGCACCCAAAATAGACAATAAACGTGAATTTTTTAAATATGGATTTTTTTTTGATTTTTAGGAGCACCCAAAGTGGACAATAAATGTGGTTTTTTTTAAAAATTTTTAGGAGCACCCAAAATGGACAATAAACGAGGATTTTTTAAAGATTTTTAGGAGCACCCAAAATGTACAATAAGCGTGGATTTTTTAAAGATTTCTAGGAGCACCCAAAGTGGACAATAAACGTTGATTTTTTAAAGATTTTTAGGAGCACCCAAAGTGGACAATAAACGTGGATTTTTTAATGATTTTTAGGAGCACCCAAAATGGACAATAAACGAGGATTTTTTTAAAGATTTTTAGAAGGACCCAAAGTGGACAATAAACGTGGATTTTTTTAATATTTTTAGAAGGACCCAAAGTGGAACAGTAAACGTGGATTTTTTTAAATATTTTAGAAGAACCCAAAGTGGAAAAAACGTGGATTTTTTAAAGATTTTTAGGAGCCCCCAAAGAGTACAATAAACGTGAATTTTTTGAATATTTTTAAGAGCACCTAAAGTGGACAAAAAAACGCGGATTAAAAAATAAATTAGGAGCACCCAAAGTGATAATAAACGTGTTTTTTTAAGATTTTTAGGAGCACCCAAAGTGGACAATAAACTTGGATTTTTGATATTTTTAGGAGCACCCAAAGTGGACAATAGACGTGTTTTTTTAAAGAGTTTTAGGAGCACCCAAAGTGGACAACAAACGTGAATTTTTAAAGATTTTTAGGAGCACCCAAAATGGAATATAAACGTGGATTTTTTTAAAGATTTTTAGGAGCACCCGAAGTGGACAATAAACGTGGATTTTTTTAAGATTTTTTGGAGCACCCGAAGTGGACAATAAACGTGGATTTTTTAAAGATTTTTAGGAGCACCCGAAGTGGACAATAAACGTGGATTTTTTAAAGATTTTTAGAAGAACCCAACGTGGAAAATAGACTTGGATTTTTTTTTAATATTTTTAGAAGGACCCAATATGGAAAATTATTGGTGGATTATTTTAAGGGGTGTCAAAGTAGACAATAAACGTGGATTTTCAAAGATTTGTAGGAGCACCCAAAGTAGGCAACAAACCTGGATTTTTTAAAGATTTTTAGGAGCACCCAAAGTGGCTGTAAACCTGGATTTTTTAAAGATTTTGGAGATAAACCAAAGGGAACACCAAAGTGGACAAAAAACGTGGATTTTTTAAAGATTTTAGGGGGACACAAAGTGGACATTAAACGTGGATTTTTAACATCTTTAGGAGCATTATGACATTTAGGAGGGCCCCGGTCCTCCCCAATGGCTACGCTGGTGTTCAAAGGTATAGTGTGAATGCCGTCATCGAAGACAACCCCCCGCCCATAGCAACAGAAAAACGCCATCTGCCAAGCCAAATGCGAGTATTTAGCCCAATCAAGATCCGGACTATACAGCCATCTCGAGTCATATTGGGCCCCAATTGACAGCACAATACCACCCAAAACAAGGCCTGCATATGTTTATCTTTCCAACTAAACCCACTCAGCTCTCTCCCGCTACCTTTTATTAACAAATCCCCAAAATAACTCTCGCAGAGAGTTTCTGATTGGTTCAAACCTTGCACATCGTATTTTTTCATCTAGTGTGGAATGTTGACTATATCGGTCCCGTATTTCGGGTACCTTCCACACAAATTTTGGAAAAAGTGCAGTTCAACAGCTGGTTTCAGGTCGTTTTAGAATGTTTCCCAAAAAGTTCTTCTTCTTATGACGGCGCAATTTTTTTCGAGGCCAAGTCCATACTTCATGATATAATGGCCCAAAAAAGCCTGTCGGTACCAATTAAATTGGGTAGTACGTAAGATAACCCTCGAAGGGAGAAACCGATTTGGTCCAAACTTTTACTTCATATTATTTCTGGCAGCCTCGAATTATGTCCGAATATTCCCTACATCGGAACACCTACCAAAGCTTAGAAAGGGTGCAGTTTAAGCACTCGTCTGGAATCGTTTTTAAATGTGTGGCAACATGTTGTGTATGCGGTCCTAGTGACGACGGTCACTAAAAAACTATCTGGCCTATGCAAGACGCAGTGTCGCCAGGCGTCATTTGACATTTTTTTTTTAGAAAGTTTGTCAATTTTTAGCCTAACCATACTCAGGACAGTTTGAAATGCGATCATATATTGGGTTCTCTACAGTGGCTTGATTGAGACACCTCCAAAACATGGTTTTGGAACAGCTTTTACAGCATCGTCGTTTTTCGAAGCACCGCGATCGTATTTTTTCGAAATTTCTTCCATCGATCAACACGGGATCCAACGAGAAAAACCCCATGCAATATCAAATGTTAGTTGGTGCCCAAGGATGCCTCTACCTCACGGTATATAACATTGCGATCTTGCATTATCCGTTCACACAAGGTTTAATTTTTTCGGGCACAGCGGCCGTTTTTGAACGACCGGCCATAAGTGAATTCATTAAACCCGTTTTTCATAGTGCTATAGGATGGTCCTTTATCGACATACAAAGATTTAATTTGATCGATGCACTCTTGCGCGCGATTATCCACGTCGAAAGTTGTGAAAAATTACCGGACGAAAATGTTCACAAGAAAATTCCCTTTTTTTCAAAGTGATTTTTTCAAGTTACTGTGCACAATACAACACAGGGCCAAACTGTCAAACTTTCCAAAAAAATGTCAAATGACGCTTGGTGACACAGCGTGTTGCCTAGGCCAGATAGTTTACAGTG
The DNA here is from genome assembly GCF_047663935.1 of Musca autumnalis. Lineage (NCBI taxonomy): Eukaryota > Metazoa > Arthropoda > Insecta > Diptera > Muscidae > Musca > Musca autumnalis. The sequence continues at coordinate 26,460,108 of NW_027412088.1, forward strand.
ACCTTCGTAAAACGGTAGATTTTTTTCGGGGGCAAATCCATACTTCCTGAGAAATTGGCCCAAAAACACAAAAGACCCCTATAAACGTTAGAAGTCATGTGTTTGCTTTTTATACCCTCCACCATAGTATGGAGGGTATATTAAGTTTGTCATTCCGTTTGTAACACATCGAACTAATCATTTGCGATCCTATAAAGTATATATATTCTTGATCAGGATAAAATTCTAAGACGATCTAGCCATGTCCGTCTGTCCGTCCGTTGTAATCGCTCTAGCGTCCGCAATAAGAGATAGAGTGCTGAAATTTTGCACCCGAGAGTCTTTTTTCCATAGGCAGGTCAAGTTCGAAGATGGGCTATATCGCTCCACTATTTGGTATAGCCCCCATATAATGGTACCTCCGGATTTGAGGTATTTTGACGTTCTTCGCCACATTTGCAGACCGAATTAGCTATAATTTGGCACTTAGGGTTCCTAGTAATCAGCAAACTTATATCCCAAAGGATATGGACATAAGTCAATGTTTTGGTATAGTCCCCATATAACGGTACCTCCCGATTTTCGGTATTTTGCGAATTTTAGCAACAATTTTTAACCGAACTATCTGCAATTTGATATTGGAGGTTCTCAGTGGTCATGAAACATCTCCACGAAACATCGTCAACATAGGTCAATGTTTTGGTATAGCCCCCATATAGCGGTACCTCCGAATTTCGGTATTTTGAGAATTTTAGCTACAATTTTTAACCGAACTAGCTGTAATTTGTCATTTGAGGTTCTCAGTGGTCATGAAATATCTCCACTAAACATCGTCAACACAGGTCCATGTTTTGGTATAGCCCCCATATAACGCTACCTCCCGATTTTCGGTATTTTGAGAATTTTAGCCACAATTTGTAGCCGAACTATCTGCAATTAGACATTTGAGGTTCTCAGTGGTCATGAAACATCTCCACTAAACATCGTCAACACAGGTCCATGTTTTGGTATAGCCCCCCCATATAACGCTACCTCCCGATTTTCGGTATTTTGAGAATTTTAGCCACAATTTGTAGCCGAACTATCTGCAATTTGACATTTGAGGTTCCCAGTGGTCATGAAACATCTCCTCCAAACATCGTCAACATAGGTCAATGTTTTGGTATAGCCCCCATATATCGGTACCTCCCGATTTTTGGTATTTTTAGAATTTTAGCTACAGTTTTTAACCGCAATAGCTGTAATTTGACATTTGAAGTTCTCAGTGGACATAAAACATCTCCAACGAAACATCGTCAACATAGGTCCATGTTTTGGTATAGCCCCCATATAACGGTATCTCCCGATTTTCGGTATTTTGAGAATTTTAGCTGCAATTTTTAACCGAACTAGCTGTAATGATCGGTATTTTGAGAATTTTAGCTACAATTTTGTCTATTTTAAAATAATCGTCAATATAGGTCCATGTTTTGGTATATACTCCCATATAACTTTACCTCCCGATTTTCGGGAATTTTAAGAATTTTAGCCACAATTTGTAGCCGAACTATCTGCAATTTGACATTTGAGGTTCCCAGTGGTCATGAAACATCTCCTCCAAACATCGTTAACATAGGTCAATGTTTTGGTATGGCCCCCTTATAACCGATTTTCCGTATTTTGAGCATTTTAGTTACAATTTTTAACCGAACTAGCTGTAATTTGACATTTGAGGTTCTCAGTGGTCATGAAACATCTCCACGAAACATCGTCAACATAGGTCCATGTTTTGGTCTAGCCCCCATATATCGGTACCTCCCTGCAGCTTAAAACTTTTCCGCCAAAAAAATTTAAAGATAGGTTGACTCTTTGATATAGCCCCGTTGGTGGTACCTTTCACCTAGCTGAACACATTTTTTTAGATTAGATTAGATAACACTGTGCAACAAAATTGAGGTGAAAGTATGGGGCACGGAAAATTCCTCTTGGGGAAAAAAGGTCTTGGTGAGTATATTATGAACCCCGAAGGACAAATCCGCCGTGAGTCGAACTTCCGCGTTATGGCGTGATAAAATTTTTGTTAGAGACCCTGTGGGCCATCAGGAAATAGCGTTACATCTTTGTTCACTGTTGTTTAAGTGCTCTACAGAAACAACAAACAAAGACATAATGCTAGTTCATGATGGCTTACAGGGTCTCTTGCAAAAATTTCATCACGCCATAACGCGGAAGTTCGACTCACGGCGTATCTGTCCTTCGGGGTTTTTAATTTACACACACCAAGGGCTTTCATTTCCAAAAGGAATTATCTCTGCCCCAAGATTTGTGTTCACAGTGTTATTTAAGCAATAGTGGGAGGCAGTAGGAGTCTATCCGAAAAGTTCTTCCACCTAAAATTGTGAAAGGACCCTAATTATTCATTTTAATTAAGACTATTTTATGGTGGAGGGTATAAAAAGTTCGGCCCGGCCGAACTTAACGACTTTTTACTTGTTTTCTTTAGGAGTGAGGCTGAGAGTACATCTCTGTTGGCACAGCTAACTGATACTTTCCTACTTTTTATCTGTCAGAAACAAACAGATAGATTACGCAAACATAATAACTAAAGCGTTGAGTATCCGATTTGACGGAATGTCTTCCAAACGTACATCAAGTTACCGGATGTTCTATCTACAAGGTGGCACAAATGTAATCCTCCTATCAGAAAAGGCTATACATTTTGCGATTGACCCCTAATTTCAGTTCTGTTTTGACATTTGTGTAGTAAACACATGTGAAGTACACGTTAATAAACAACCGATATGCTGAAGGATGCATTTCCCGGGCGCCTAATCTTCCGTTTTGGCGATTTGCACTTGCCAGCAAGATCGCCTGATTTGACCGCTCCAGACTTCTTTTTGTGGGACTTTTTAAAGTCGCGGGCTTATGTCAACAAGCCTTAGACTCTTTCAGCTCTTAAATAGGATATCCGTCAAGAATGTGAGGAGGTTTTAGCCAAAGTAATAGAAAATGCCATAAAAAGGGCTCAAATGACAATAAACTGTGGCGGCGGCCATTTATCTGACATCATATTCTCGACTTGATGTAAAAAAACAAGTAAAAAAGTATCAGTCGGCTTTGCCTACAGAGATATACCCTCAGCCTGTGCAAATTGAAACACTTTTTTCACAAAAAACTTATGTATTTAGGGGGTTTCAAAATTTTGGTCGTATGAACCGACAAAAATGTTGATTAGGATTAAACTTCAAAAAATTTGCGGAAAAGGTACTTAAAGGAATGGACTGACATAGACCATGGGGGTGCAATAGGGGGTTTTTACACCCTTCAAGAAGTATGGACTTGCCCCTGAAATAACTTTTATCATCGTAATTGAGGCAGTGAATGTAAGTTGCTTCAACAAAAATCAAAAATTCAATAGCAGGTCTTAAAGTGAACTTATCCAAAATTTTGTGTGGGAGGTACGGGATGGAGTGGACAAATATAGTCCATATTCGAGCCTGATCTATATCTGGTAGATATTATGAGAATGTGTAAAGTATGGACCAAATCGGTCACTCCCATCAAGAGTTATCGTGCGCACAATTTTTTAATATTTTTGAACTTTTGTGGGGTAGGTACCTGAAGGAGTGGACCGATATGGCTTATCTACGAACTTAAAGTAAGTTTGGAAACAATATTACGAAGGCCAAATTTTGGCCGGAATCGGCATTACCGTTCGAGAATTATCTTGCGCTTCCACCAATAAACATGGTGTCATAGGGTTTGTTTTTCAACTTTCAGGCTATTTTTTCAGGAAGTATGGACATGCCCCTGAGGAAACTTGTACCTTCGTATAGGGGACAGTGAATACAAAATGTTACAACAAAAACCAAGGCGATTCGAGAGCAGGTCCTAAACTGAACTTTTCCGAAATTTTGTGTGGGAGGTACTCGAAGGAGTTTACCGATTGAGTCCATATTGGAACCTCATCTAAGTCTGGTAGACATTTCATAATGTGCAATGTATGGACCAAATCGGTTACTTCCTTCAAGAGTTATTGCACGCACAAATTTTCCGAACATTTTCGAACTTTTGTGGGGGAGGTGCCGGAAGGAGTGGACCGATATAATCCATCTTTGAACTTGAACTAAGTTTGGACAAAATATTACGAAAGCCAAATTTTGGACCGAATCGGCCGGTCCGTTCGAGAATTATCATGCGCTCCAACCACTACACACGGTGTCATAGGGTTTTTTGTAACTTTCAGGCTATTTTCTGAGGAAGTATGGACTTGCCCTTAATGAAACTTACAGCGTCGTATAGAGGACAGCGAATACAACTTGAGTAAACAAACATCAAAACGATTCGAGACCAGGTCCTAAACTGAACTTTTCCGAAATTTTGTGTGGGAGGTACCCGAAGGAGTGTACCGATTGAGTCTATATTGGAACCTCATCTAAGTTTGGTAGAAATTACACGATGTGCAAAGTATGGACCAAATCGGTTATTCCCTACAAGAGTTATCGTGAGCACAAGTTTTGCGACAATTTTTGAACATTTGTGGGGGAGGTACCTCAAGGAGTGGACCTATATGGCCCATCTTCGAACTTAAATCGAATCTGGACAAAATATTTCGATACCCAAAATTTGAACCGAATCGATTGATCCGTTCGAGAGTTATCGTGCGCACCAGCCAGCCAGACAGACAGACAGACAGACAGACAGACAGACGGACGGACATTGCTAGATCTACTCAAAATTGTCTGAAACGGATATCGTACAAACATACTTGGGGTCTAAAACCATTATTTCGATGAGGCACATTTTTGGTCGTATCAAAGTGTAAATACCCTTTTTAGCCTAAAGGCTGAGGGTATAATAAAAGTCCAAATAACAATTAAAAAAGTATCAGTCGGCTTTGCCGACAGAGATATACCCTCAGCCTGTGTATATTGAAACAATTTTTTCCCAAAAAACTTATGTATGTTTTAAAATTTGGGCGTTTGAACCGAGAAAAATGTTGATTAGGATTAAAGATCAAAAGTTTTGCGGAGGAGATACTAAAAGGAATGAATCGACATTGACCATTATGGAAGTGGATCTCCAGCCACTACATATGGTGCCTTTGGGGTTTTTAGACCCTTCGGGCTGTTTGCTCAAGAAGTATGGAATTGCCCCTGAAAAAAAGCTTTTACCATCGTAATTGAGACAGCGAATGCAAGTTGCTTCAGCAAAAATCAAAGTGATTCGATATCAGGTCCTAGTCCATATTTGAACCTGATCTTTATCTAGTAGATATATTAGAATGTGTAAAGTATTGACCAATTCGGCCACTCCCTTCAAGAGTTACCGTACGAAAAACTTTTCCGAACATTTGTGAACTTTTGTGGGGGAGGTACCTGAAGGAGTGGACCGATATGGCTTGTCTTCGAACTTAAACTATGTTTGGACAAAATATTACTTAGGCCAAATGTTAGACCGAATCGGCAGATCCGTTCTAGAGTTATCGTGCGCTCCAACCACCTCACTCGGTGTCATAGGGGTTTTTTGCAACTTTCATGCTATTTTCTCAGGAAATATGGACTTGCCCCTAATGAAACTTGCACCGTCGTAAGGGGGACAGTGAATACAAGTTGCTAAAATAAAAATCAAAGCGATTCGAGAGATGGACCTAAACTGAACTTATCCGAAATTTTGTGTGGGAGGTACCCAAAGGAGTGGACCGATTGAGTCCGTATTAAAACCTTATCTAAGTGTGGTACACATTTCAGGATGTGCAAAGTATGGACCAAATCGGTTACTCCCTTCAAGAGTTATCGTGCGCACAAATTTTCCGAACATTTTCTAACTTTTGTGTGGGAGGTACCGAAAGGAGTGGACCGATATAGCCCATCTTCGAACTTAAACTAAGTTTGGGCAAAATATTATGAAAGCTAACATTTGGACCGAATCGGTTCATCCGTTCGAGAGTTATCGTGCGTTCCAGCCAGCAGGACAGACAAACAGACGGACGGACATGGCTAGATCGACTCCAAATTGTCTGAAACACATTTCGTCCAAACATACTTGGTGTCTAAAACCATTATTTCGATGAGGCACATTTTCATCGTATCAAAGTGTATACACCCTCTTTAGCCTAAAGGCTGAGGGTATAAAAATAATCCACAAGAAGAATCAAAGTTTTTCTTTTTTTAATTACAGCCAAAAAACATCGGAAGTTTACTTTTGCGCCACCTTGTATATAAGACAATACCTTGGGGTACATCCCTCACAAAACTTGAGGTGGAAATACTCTGGTATGTCGAAGTAACAGACTTTCTTCTGCTGAGGCAGATTGTTTCAAACAACGGATTCTTCACACTTGAAATTTTTAAACACATATTTTATTTTATATTTCAAAACAACCCAAAACAACATTTTATAAGTATTTTTTTTTTAATTTGCTACTGCGGTTAACCCACCGTTGATAAATTTGTTTTCAATTCAATTCAAGCCTTTTTAATGTTTATTTATTTCACCTGTTACCTTTAATTCAAATTCAATTCGCTCCATTTGACCCAATTGACAAATATATATATTTCAGCATTTCCACCCTATATGGGGTGAACAAGAGCCTCCGAAGTAATACTTCCACGTGCCTGATTCATATAAGAATATGTAATACGATAATAACCAGATTTTAAGTGAGACGGCATATTTTCCGTATTCACGACACAATTCGCAATAGTAATGTGCCTAGCCGTTAGTGGTGCCTCAAATGTTCCATTCAAAGCGGGTAGATTGTCGCAACATTCACTGAAACTTTCCATAAATATAGGCATGTAATAGTTGTTGATATAAAACGTCAGATTTCCTTTGGGTACATGAAATGGTGTACGGTAAAAATCCCTACCATTTGTACTGTACATGACATAAATTTCCATTTGAAGATCATCAGTTAAATCCTGCTTGATATCAACTTCACCAAATGACCGATAGACTCCGCGTGACACCAAACGTCGTTCGACATGTACTTCAACTATATCGGGTGTTTCGTTGATGGCTTCAAGTTTTTGCAATTCATATGTCCAGGTTTTCTAAATTACCACAACAGGACAAATTAGAATAAATTTGTATTACCATAAATTGGTTGGAACTCACTTTTTGGGCTGTAGTGTCCTTTGATAAAATTAGGAAGACAAGAAGATAGATTGGCTTTTCCATTTTGTAAAATTCAAATCTTTCTAAGTCCATATCAAGCGGATTGGTTTATATATATTCACATATTTTGGTGTTCATTTTTTTACTATATTATCGAAAGCGTAGAACTCGTGTTTTATCGGTGTTAGAACATAATGGATTTTTTACACGCCACGATGACAGTGCTTGTTGCTGTTAATGATAGCAATCTATCATCAATGTTGTTACGATCAATTTTAGATTTTTAGTATGATGTATTCTAGAATAGTATAAACATGTACTGTACAGAAGTTGCTTACGAAATGTCCCAACAAATATTGGTAGCCGGATATAGATTGTTGGTATGATGGATTTGGTATGATGTACTGTACAGTAGTTGCTTATGAAACATTGCAACAAACATGTCGTTACCAAAAACCAGGTTTTCTAAATTACCACAACAGGTCAGCAGAACGTGGGACAAATTAGAATTAATTAGTATTACCATAAATTGGTTGGAACTCACTTTTTGGCCTGTAGTGGCCTTTGATAAAATTAGGAAGACAAGAAGATATATTGGCTTTTCCATTTTGTAAAATTCAAATCTTTCTAAGTCCATATCAAGTGGATTGGTTTATATATATTCACATATTTTGGTCTTTATTTGTTTACTATATTATCGAAAGCGTAGAACTCGTGTTTTTTCGGTGTCAATGTTGTCACGATCGATTTTAGATTTTTAGTATGATGGATTCTAGAATAGTATAAACATGTACTGTACAGAAGTTGCTTACGAAACATCCCAAACACCTTGGCTGCTGGATTTAGTTGTTCGTATGATGGATTTGGTATGATGTACTGTACAGTAGTTGCTTACGAAATGTCCCAAAAAACATTGTCAGTAACAAAAACCGCATACCAAAAAATGCGAAATAAACTTTTTGGTAGCCATAACTACTTATAAAACAACATTCTAACTCATTATTTTAATCAGGTAATGTTGCAACAAATCACAACAGATAGCCACAGCATACTCCACTCAACTGGCCCAATTGCTTAACGAAAGTACTACTCCTCATTCTGAGAACATATCGATAATTTACTCAAGGAGTCGCATAACTCGAAAAATGCGTTTTCTGAGTTAGCAATTTCCAAATTTCTACGACTTCTACGAGCGCTGCACGAAAACTATCTAGCCTAGGCAAAACCGCGAATTACCAGGCGCGATTTGTTTTTTTTTTGGAAAGTTTGACAGTTTTTAGCCCAAACTTACTCATTTACTCAAAGAGTGGCATAACTCAAATATGGGGTTTTGGCTTTAATAATTTCTATTTTTTCTACTACTTTATCTTCTTTAAATTTTTTATGTTGATATCTCTGAGATTCACCGAGTTACAGCTTATTTTCTTGGAGTTTGGCATAAATCATCAAAAAATGTTTTTTTGAGTTTTTGAAGCACTATATCATGCTTGAACTTGCACAGAAATTTAGTACTGTTATCTGGCTAGCTCCTTACAAAAGATGGTCCAAGTAGTTATTTTATTTTTTGTGTAATAATCTTTTTATGTTTGGAAGTCAATTGACAAATAGAAATATTTCAGCATTTCCACCCTATATGGGGTGAACAAGAGCCTCCAAAGTAATACTTCCACGTGCCTGATTCATATAAGAATATATAACACGATAATAACCGGATTTTAAATGAGACGGCATATTGTCCGTATTCACGACACAATTCGCAATAGTAATGTGCCTAGCCGTTAGTGGTGGCTCAAATGTTCCATTCAAAGCCGGTAAATTGTCGCAACATTCACTCAAACTTTCCATAAACAGAGGCATGAAATAGTTGTTCATATAAAATGTCAGATTTCCTTTGGGTACATGAAATGGTGTACGGTAAAAATCCCTACCATTTGTACTGTACATAACATCCGTTTCCATTTGAAGATCATCAGTTAAATCCTGACTGATATCAACTTCACCAAATGACCGATAGACTCCGCGTGACACCAATCGTCGTTCGACATGTACTTCAAATATATCGGGTGTTTCGTTGACGGATTCGATTTTTTGTAATTCATATGTCCAGGTTTTCTAAATTACCACAATAGATCAGCAGGAGGACGTGGGACAAATTAGAATAAATTAGTATTAACATAAATTGGTTGGAACTCACTTTTTGGGCTGTAGTGGCCTTTGATAAAATTAGGAAGACAAGAAGATAGATTGGTTTTTCCATTTTGTAAAATAGAAATCTTTCTAAGTCCATATCAAGTGGATTGGTTTATATATATTCACATATTTTAGTCTTTATTTTTTTAGTATATTATCGAAATCGTGGAACTCGTGTTTTATCGGTGTTAGAACATGATGCATTTTCACACGCCACGATGGAAGTGCTTGTTGCTGTTAATGATAACTATCTATCATCAATGTTGTCACGATCAATTTGAGATTTTTAGTATGATGGATTCTAGAATAGTATAAACATGTACTGTATTATTGTTTTACACAAATAATAAATGAATTTATTTATTCTGGGATATTTCGCAATGGCTTGCATTTTTATTGCATCTTTAGACTGACTAAAAATGCAATCCAAAACACTACATCAAAATCTGTAATTTGGATCGAAAATGGAGTGCATCCTAGCTGTGTGCTCTCTTGTAACATTCATAAGTGAATTCATAGAAAAAGATGTACTCCAACGACACTTGTACTGTACACTTGTAGTGATTCAACTGCATCCGTGGATGCAAACTTTTTACTGGGTTGGTACGATGTACTGTACAGTAGTGGCATCCCAACAAAAAATGTCATTAACAAAAACCGGATACCAAAAAATACGAAATAAACTTTTTGGTAGCCATAAATACTTACAAATCAACATACTAACCCATTATTGTAATCAGGTCATGTTGCAACAAATCAAAACAGATAGACACAGCATACTCCACTGAACTGGCCCAATTCTTAACGAAAGTACTACTCCTCATTCTGAGAACATATCGATCATTTACTCAAGGAGTCGTTTAACATGAAAAATGCGTTTTCTGTGTTAGCAATTTCTAATTTTTGTACGACTTCGACGAGCGCTGCACGAAAACTATCTGGCCTAAGCAAAACGGCGAGTTACCATGCGCGATTTGTTTTTTTTTTTGCAAAGTTTGACAGGTTTTAGCGTAAACGTACAGTTTGCCATGCGACCATATGTTGTATCGTTTACAGTGACGTGGAAAAAATCACTGCAAAAAATTTAATTTTCTTGTGAACATTTTCGTCCGATCATTTTTCAAAAGCATTCAACGCGTGATTATGGCAAGAGTGAATAGATCAAACTAAATCTTTGTATGTCGATAAAGGGCCATACTATAGCACTATGAAGTACTGGTTTAATGAATCCAATCGTGGCCGACACTAGCCAAAAACGGCTGTCGTGCCAAAAAGAAAATAAAGCCGTGAGTGAACGGATAATGCAAGATCGCCATGTTATATACCGTGAGATAGAGGCATCCTTGGGAATTTCTTCCACCAACTAACATTTGATATTGCATGAACTCATGTACGGTACTCTTGAAGCACCTTAAAATTTATGGTTCTTACACCTGGGAAATTTTTGCGGATTCTGAAACTAAAATGTTCACAGATGAGAAAAATAAAAAAATAGCCGGAGCGCTTTTTAAATAAATTGTGATTCAAGTTGGGCTTTCACGATTTTGCTTTGAAACCGCAAGTCCTATCGAAATGGGACTAAAGAAAATGTTGTAGCTATGAAAATTCTCTAAAAGATGATAAATTCGTAGTTTTTACCATTATTAAGATATACAGCTGTGTTCAAAATAATAGGAGTGCCCATACACAAAATGGAATGGCCCAAAAAACATGTTTAAATTTCTCCATTTTCGTTAATTCTGCATTTGTTTAACATTGTTGACATCCCAACTGTTAATTCATTAACAGAAATGTGGCAATATGTTTTAAATTATTTACTGTTTACACCAACATTATAAATCGTCTTAAAAATTATTGTTCAAAAAAATAGGAGTGTGGAAGAGAAAAGAGAATAAAACAATTTTTATTTGATGTTAGGGCCAGAATTGACAATATTTTAGTTATTAGTAGTGAATTTAATAGATTTGAATGCTGTTTGAAAACAAAAAAAGCTTTTGGATGTGGCCACAATCAGGATATTTTCTTTGCAGCTATTTTCCTCTAATTTGAGCATTTATTGGGAAATCGATGGATTTTAAAAACAAAACCTTTGTTGATTAGAGTTGTTTAACACTCTAGCTGTTACCTCGAGCAAAACATAATGATTGGTTCCCCATAAAATTGTGTATTTTGATCCTTGAGCCAAGCTTTAGCCAGTTTCCAATAGACTTTTATGTAAGGATTGACCAAAAAAGCGCATCTATAAGGCAACAATAATGTTTTAAGGTCCTTAGCATCTTAACTACACGCAGAACAATTATTTTGCTTATATTTGAAAAATTGGATGATTGGCAGATATGAGCCATTTTCTACACGCTTTGTTAAAAAGCTAATTTTAAGGAAATACTTCTGAAGTTGCCCTGCGAATATGTTTATTAGCTTTTGCATCGTATAAAATACAATTTTCTATGAGAACTAATCGAAATTAAGTACTTTTGATCAAAAAACGTGAATTTATGTAGAAAAATATAGTGCGGTGTATACCAACCATATAGTAGTCAAAGCCGATTACCACAAAATGGTGTAAAACTAATTTCAACCGTTCACGCTTTAAAATATTTTTGGAATAGAAGTGAAATTGATTGTGTACATAAAGCTAACATCCTGAGGACCTCATAATTTCATTCGGTCGAGGAATAAATGATTTATAAATGCACTGTTTTGGCCGATCCTTTCATAAAGGATTAATGGAAACTGGCTAAAATTTGGTTCATGGTTCAAAATACTCCAATTTATGGGATACAAATCATTATGTTTTGTTTGTGTTAATAGTCAGAGTGTTAAACAAGTCTAAGCAATAAAGGTTTTGTGTATAAAATCCACTGAATTCCCCAATAAGAGCTTAATTGATTGGAAAAGTCGCCACAAGGACAATAGCATGTTTTTAGATACTAAAAATATTTTTATTGTCCTTTTTCTTCAACACTCCTATTTTTTTGAACAAAAAATTTTAAGACGATTTATAATGTCGGTGTAAACAGTACATAATTTAATAAAAATTGCCACATTTCTGTTAATGAAATAACAGTTGGAATGTCGACAATGTTAACCAAAGACAAAATAAGCCAAAATGAAGAAGTTTAACCATGTTTTTTTGGACCATTCCCTTTTGTGTAAGGGCACTCCTATTATTTTGAACGCAACTGTACATATGTATAAGTTCAAATTGGGACAATGCATTTGCTGTACCGCTACCTTATAAAACAATGTTATACATGGTGCGCCTTAACAAACTTTAAGTCAAAACCGCTTATACCTGGAACGTTTTTGTGGATTTTGAAACAGCAATGTTCATAGGTAAGAAAAATCCAAAAAACGAGAAAAAATCGCTAGAGGGATTTTTAAATAATTCGCGCTCAAAGTTATCACGATTTTGCTTGGAAACTGCAAATGGGACTAAAGAAAATGATGTAGCAGTGGAAATTCTGTACAAGATTGACCTGCATAATATTTTCGTAGGTTTTACCGTTTTTGCTTGGAAACCACAAGTCCTACCGAAACGGTTTTAGGTTTTACCGTTCTTGAGATATAGAAGCTCAGATAAATCATTCAGATTTTTTCTCAGGTCTTCAGGATTTTGCAAGTCCTATCGGAATGGGACTAAAGAAAATGTTGTTGCTGTGAAAATTCTATATCTCAAAAACGGTAAAACCTACCGTTTCGGTAGGACTTGTGGTTTCCAAGCAAAATCGTGAACACCTAAAAATCCCCTTAAAAATGCCGACTTGAAAGGCGCTTTATTTAAAAAGCGAATTCAAGTCGAATCTTGGATCTATGCTCAGGAGCCCGAAACAAAACAGGAATCGAAAGCGAGGCAAATCCTACGAAAGTTGTTCATGTTAGAATCAATTCGAATCAAATGGTCGCCTATTTCTTCGGCAAAATTGGCCGTGTGGCGACTATACCGCTTGAGAAATATAGGACAGTTAATTCTATGTGGTACACTACAATTTGTTTGCCTGAAGTCTCCTAAGAAATTCGAAAAACTAACAAGAGAAGACGACCATTGTTAGGCCAGATACTTATTGTTCAACCCTCGTAGTATGGTGCCTGAAACCGTGTGTGCCTGTCTACAAAACCGAAAGTTGCGTGTTCACCGTTACGGTTCACGTAGGAACAGGCGAATTTTATAATAAAAAATAATGAATGTCTTGGTGAGGGTTGTGCGTGTAGAAGAAAGAGATTTTTTAAACTCGGATCTATTTTTAATGTACAGTACACTTAAAGAGATAAGGGTGTGGTGGGGGTGTTCTCACCAAGAATAGAATAAAACGAAATAAGATTTTTTATTGCTACATGTGGTATGTCTGAGACAGATTACTGGATGTAATCTATGCTGCAAACTGATAAGCATTTTTAGCGAGTTTGCTTGCCACACATAAGATAGCAAAGTGTGTCTACGACCTCTTCATAAGACTGTATGACAGATGCGTTCGTACACATTTGTGCAAGGTTAAATAAAACAGTGCATAGAAACATTCGAAACAGAAAGACGTCTTGCTCTTTCGAGGAATTCGGATCCCGGTTTAACATTGCCTCAAAGGGAGGAAATTGGGTCAACAAAAGAAGTGTGGTGAAGTCTTAATACATTCAGCATACTGCGTCAAATGGAAGAGCGTAGAAAGACTTCTTGTTCTCATCAACTGGGCTATTAAAGAGATCAATGAAACCCAGACTGAGGAGTACAATGATGATGTTTATATGTACGTGTTATATGTACGAAATGGTAAACGAGAAAATCCTCCAATTGTTTACCAAGAAAGAGTAAGTGGTACCAGTAGTGAAAAGTCCTGTGTGCAGCTGAAGAAGCTAGGTCAGCCAAGAAAGAATAACTAGCGGCTAACCTAGAGGCAGAACGCAAAGTCAACCTTTTGAGGTCAGAAACGCTTAAATTAAATCAAGAATTGACTAACTCAGAGAGAGAGAGAGTGAGCGACATTTAGCGGTAACGAACCTTGACGTATTGGCTGCAAAGCTAGCGGCAAATGAAAATGCTGGGATTAAAATCAGATGTTAGGAGGCTGAAAATATGCTGCTAACAAAAGAGGCATCAATTTCGAAGGTTTATCCAGAAACCAGGAAAGAAGAGGAATATTGGGTTAGGTAAGTACAAAGAACAGGAAGAAAGAAGTCTCACAAGATGATGAATGGTCGAACCATATTAAATTGGATAATAAATAATCTTCGGGTATAGGTGGTTGCAATGAAAGTCAACATGGAAAAATATGAATAAGCTGTCCAGATTCAGCCTGGATGATAAGCCGGCAGACAAATGTGGTTCAAGTTCAAGAGTAACTGTCTAGAGAGATGGATGCGTCACATTGGTGCGGTTACCTTGTTGTCTTTTAATATTAATGTATTCATTCATAATTTCTCGATTTTTTATATTTATAATTTCAATATTTTAAAATGTCTTTGTGAGGTTGGCGCTTGTGGAGGAAAGAGATTAATTTGTTAAACGGGGATCTTTTTGTAATATACAGTCCATTTAAAGAGATAACGGTGTGGTGGGGAGCTTCTCACTAAGAATAGAATAAAGCAAGATAAGACTTTGCATTGCTACACGTGGTATGTCTGAGATAGATTACTATGCAGATGTAATCTATGCTGCAGACTGATAAGTATATGTAGCGAGTTTGCTTGCCACCCATAAGATAACAAAGTGTGTCTACGACCTCTCCATAGGATTGTATGGTAGATGCATTCGTACACATATGTGCACTCTATCTTTCTCTTCTACACACTAGTCTAAGGTAGGTAAAGTCATATTGTAATGCTTATTTCTTAAGAATATTTTAAAATTAAATAAAACAGTGCACGGAAAGCACTCGAAACAGAAAGACATCTTGTTCTTTCTAGGAACACGGATCCCGGTTTAACATTGGTCCGTCGATCCGGATCGGCAAAATAATACTTAATACATTCACCCTGCTGAGTCAAATGGAGACGGCGGCAAAAGATGTAGTGGAGAGACTTCTTGTTCTAATCAACTGGGCTATTGAGGAGATCAATGAAACCCAGAAACCCAGTCCTTTATTTCAGAAGTGAGGAGTATAATGATGACATTTATGTCATATGGATATGCAGAGGGCTGCAGCATCGAAACTGGCAGCAATAGAAGTCCTGTGTGCAGCTGAAGAAGCTAGGTCAGCCAAGGAAGAATTACTAGCGGCTAACCAAGAGTCACGGAAATCCCGGCTCTACGACCTCTCCATAAGATTGTATGACAGATGCGTTCTACACATATATGCACTCTCTCTTTCTCTTCTACACACTAGTCTAAGTTAGGTTAAGTCATATTGAAATACTTAGTTCTTAAGCATATTTTAAGATTAAATAAAATTAAAGCGTTCGAAACAGAAATACGTCTTGTTCTTTTTAGGAAATTGGATCCCGATTTAAAAATTACGTTACGAAGACTTCGTAAACCATGTAAATTAGAGGAGTTGTTATAAATGGGCTTAGGTAATTTACTAAATTATTCAGCTTAAGTTACGGCGTAAAGTTCTTTGTTTCAGACGCTCGCTTAAAATATAAGCTTTTTCTAATTTTTTAATACATTTTTGCTCCAAAATTAGCCGAAAGCCTCGTCTATAAAGACGACCTAAAGCTCGTCTCTAAAAACACCCTTTGGAAGGCCTTTAGATCGTCTATAAAGACTACCTCTTCCGTTCGTTTGTCTATTAAGTCTGCGTTCTACAGACCTAAATTAAATGTTGGCATATAATTTTTGCATTTAGAACTTACCTGTTATATAAATTAAACTTAAATTGTATAAAGCATTGTAGTTCAATGGCGACAACCATATTGCTTTTCGTAACGAAGAAATTCCCTAGAAGTATAAATTAATAAAATTAATGTTTTCATGTATGTATACATATAGTCAGATCATTCATTGAAAGTGACAGATGCTCATTAAATGACAATAATCATAACTAATTGGACACTAATTAAAAATTAATTATGTATATAAATACATATGTAAATATATTAACGTATATTTGTGTATTGTATGCACATTTCACATGAAAAATACCATATAATCTATCTGTCAGATTCATTGTTCGTTATGTGATTTAAGCCTTTCATCTTACCACAATTAATTTCTGCTTTTTGAAAAAACACAATCCAATATTATTCCAGAGTTCCGCAATATCCGATTGAATCGCTGCAATCTCTTTGTATTTTCCCAATGCCGTATCAATGTCATTGCGTGACTGATTTCCAAAAGACAAAAGAAAACCAACCATCCAGCAATATTAAATTAGATACAAACATATTTCAAAAATACATTATTATGTTGGGTTTTCGGCAAACTTACCTGCAATATGGCACCGAATGCCATAAGTCCTCGTAAACAATTTCTATCGAATTGTATTACTTCCAGTAGGCGGTCGAATGCTTTTTGAGTTTCATTCAGTTTTAAATATAAAATTCCAATTTCCGTTAAAACGTCCGTATTTTCCGGCGATAATCTGCATAGGGGGGAGACAGATGGCAGGTGGGAGAGGGAGTAATGCAACATATGTTTTTGTATTTAACATTTAATAAAAAGAAACATCAACTTATGTAGGTTCATGTACCATATGTGTGTATGTAGGTTCATGTAAGAATAATCTTATAATCTTTACGCTTGAAAAGAAAAATGTCTTACAGTGAACTTCAATTTACAAAGAAAGATTTCAATGGGAACTCAATATTAGTCAAAGAGACTTGTAAAAAGGGGTAACACACATCTTCATCATACATAACGTGGGTGGGTGGAAGACATAAAACATATGTACATGCATATGTATGTTGTTAGCAAAATGAGTATCCGACATTCAATATTGAAATGTACCGGAACTGAATGATTATTGCAAAATTCAACAAGTATCAACAAATAAAACTGCTCTGCAATCATTAGATCTATGTGTGTGATAACAGGTGGTGAGTAGAAGGGAGGAGGAGTTAAAACGAATCACTTGGTCTTACTGTGAAAACAGTCTCCCACCCAATACCTACGCATACATTTAGCAACATTTAACACCAACACAAATCAATTCACTTAATTATATACGCCTTAGATTTCAACACTGTGAACTTACAACAAACACGATTCCAACACCTCAATTGCCTTGTGATATTGTTTTTCTTTACGCAAAATTTCCGCCAAACGTTGAAAACTTTCAATTTTCTTGCCAGTTTGTACAGCCTTTTGGAAATAAACTTTGGCTTCCTGTTCCTCCTTCTGTGCCATTTCCATTTCATTGCGTGAGGCGGCGGAGCGCAACAGCAGTTCACCTATAAAATGGAAAATTTCATGATCCAAACGTGTCGATAGTTCTTCGGCATCACGAAAGATGGCCAGTGATTGATTGTAACGACCCATGGAAAAACTGAAAAGTGTAAAAGAAATATGGTTTATTTTGTCATTCAAATTCGTTATCACATGTGTAGAAATTACAGTGGCTCCAAATAGGAAAAAATTGCAATGTTAGGTGTTGTCCTACTCCGCATTGAAATGTCTCATTTTTTGTGTCCTCCTTAATACATTAACAGACGCTGTTAATACATTCACAGACGCTTTTAATACATTCAGAGACGCTGTTAATACATTCACAGACGCCGTTAATACATTCACAGACGCTGTTAATACATTAACAGACGCTGTTAATACATTCACAGACGCTGTTAATACATTCACGGACGCTGTTAATACATTAACAAACGCTTTTAATACATTCACAGACGCTGGTAATACATTCACAGACGCCGTTATTACATTCACAGACGCTGTTAATACATTAGCAGACGCTGTTAATACATTCACAGACGCTGTTAATACATTTACAGACGCTGTTAATACATTCACAGACGCCGTTAATACATTCACAGACGCTGTTAATACATTAACAGACGCTGTTAATACATTAACAGACGCTGTTAATACATTCACAGACGCTGTTAATACATTCACAGACGCTGTTAATACATTAACAGACGCTTTTAATACATTCACAGACGCTGGTAATACATTCACAGACGCCGTTATTACATTCACAGACGCTGTTAGTACATTAACAGACGCTGTTAATACATTAACAGACGCTGTTAATACATTAACAGACGCTGTTAATACATTAACAGACGCTGTTAATACATTCACAGACGCTGTTAATACATTAACAGACGCTGTTAATACATTAACAGACGCTGTTAATACATTAACAGACGCTGTTAATACATTAACAGACGCTGCTAATACATTCACAGACGCTGTTAATATATTAACAGACGCTGTTAATACATTCACAGACGCTGTTAATACATTAACAGACGCTGTTAATACATTAACAGACGCTGTTAATACATTAACAGACGCTGTTAATACATTAACAGACGCTGTTAATACATTAACAGACGCTGTTAATACATTAACAGACGCTGTTAATACATTAACAGACGCTGTTAATACATTAACAGACGCTGTTAATACATTCACAGACGCTGTTAATACATTTACAGACGCTGTTAATACATCAACAGAAGCTGTTAATACATTAACAGACGCTGTTAATACATTAACAGACGCTGTTAATACATTAACAGACGCTGTTAATACATTCACAGACGCTGTTAATACATTAACAGACGCTGTTAATACATTAACAGACGCTGTTAATACATTCACAGACGCTGTTAATACATTAACAGACGCTGTTAATACATTAACAGACGCTGTTAATACATTAACAGACGCTGTTAATACATTCACAGACGCTGTTAATACATTAACAGACGCTGTTAATACATTCACAGACGCTGTTAATACATTTACAGAGGCTGTTAATACATTAACAGACGCTGTTAATACATTCACAGACGCTGTTAATACATTAACAGACGCTGTTGATACATTAACAGACGCTGTTAATACATTAAAATACACTGTTAATACATTAACAGGCGCGTTAATACATTAACAGACGCTCTTAATACATTAACAGACGCTGTTAATACATTAACAGACGCTGTTAATACATTAACAAACGCTGTTAATACATTAACAGACGCTGTTAATACATTAACAGGCGCGTTAATACATTAACAGACGCTGTTAATACATTAACAGACGCTGTTAATACATTAACAGACGCCGTTAATACATTAACAGACGCTCGTAATACATTAACAGACGCTGTTAATACATTAACAGACGCAGTTAATACATTCACAGACGCTGTTAATACATTCGCAGACGCTGTTAATACATTAACAGACGCTGTTAATACATTAACAGACGCTGTTAATACATTAACAGACGCTGTTAATACATTCACAGACGCTGTTAATACATTCACAGACGCTGTTAATACATTAACAGACGCTGTTAATACATTAACAGACGCTGTTAATACATTAACAGACGCTGTTAATACATTAACAGACGCTGTTGATACATTAACAGACGCGGTTAATACGTTAACAGACGCGGTTAATACATTAACAGACGCTGTTAATACATTCACATACGCTGCTAATACATGCACAGACGCGGTTAATACATTAACAGACGCTGTTGATACATTAACAGACGCGGTTAATACATGCACAGACGCGGTTAATACATTAGCAGACGCTGTTAATACATTAACAGACGCTGTTAATACATTAACAGACGCTGATAATACATTAACAGACGCTGTTAATACATTAACAGACACTGTTAATACATTATCAGACACTTTTAATACATTAACGCACGCTGTTAATACATTAACATATGCTGTTAATATATTAACAGCAATAACAGTCGCTGCTAAAAAATTAACAATCGCTGTTAACACATTAACAGTCGCTGTTAATACATTCACAGATGCTGTTAATACATTAACAGACGCTGCTAATACATTAAAAGACGATGTTAATACATTAACATACGCTGTTAAGCCATTCACAGACGCTGTTAATACATTAACAGACGCTGTTAATACATTAACAGACGCTGTTAATACATTAGCAGACGCTGTTAATACATTAACAGACGCGGTTAATACATTAACAGACGCTGTTAATACATTAACAGACGCTGTTAATACATTAACAGACGCTGTTAATACATTAACAGACGCTGTTAATACATTATCAGACACTTTTAATACATTAACGCACGCTGTTAATACAATAACAGACGCTGTTAATATATTAACAGCAATAACAGTCGCTGCTAAAAAATTAACAATCGCAGTTAACACATTAACAGTCGCTGTTAATACATTCACAGACGCTGTTAATACATTAACAGACGCTGTTAATACATTAAAAGACGATGTTAATACATTAACATACGCTGTTAAGACATTCACAGACGCTGTTAATACATTAACAGACGCTGTTAATACATTAACAGACGCTGTTAATACATTAACAGACGCTGTTAATACATTAACAGACGCTGTTAATAAATTAACATACGCTGTTAATACATTAACAGACGCTGTTAATACATTAAAAGACGATGTTAATACATTAACATACGCTGTTAACACATTAACAGACGCAGTTAATACATTCACAGACGCTGTTAATACATTAACAGACGCTGTTAATACATTAACAGACGCTGCTAATACATTAACAGACGCTGTTAATACATTAACAGACGCTGCTAATACATTAACAGACGCGGTTAATACATTAACAGACGCGGTTAATACATTAACAGACGCTGTTAATAAATTAACAGACGCTGTTAATACATTAACAGACGCTGTTAATATATTAACAGACGCTGTTAATACATTCACATACGCTGCTAATACATGCACAGACGAGGTTAATACATTAACAGACGCTGTTAATACATTAACAGACGCAGTTAATACATTAACAGACGCTGTTAATACATGCACAGACGCGGTTAATACATTAGCAGACGCTGTTAATACATTAACAGACGCTGTTAATACATTAACAGACGCTGTTAATACATTCACAGACGCTGTTAATACATTCACAGGCGCTGTTAATACATTAACAGGCGCGTTAATACAGTCACAGATGCGTTAATACATTCACAGATGCTGTTAATACATTAACAGGCGCGTTAATACATTAACAGACGCTGTTAATACATTAACAGACGCTGTTAATACATTAACAGACGCTGTTAATACATTCACAGGCGCTGTTAATACATTAACAGGCGCTGTTAATACATTAACAGGCGCGTTAATACAGTCACAGATGCGTTAATACATTCACAGATGCTGTTAATACATTAACAGGCGCGTTAATACATTAACAGACGCTGTTAATACATTAACAGACGCTGTTAATACATTCACAGACGCTGTTAATACATTAACAGACGCTGATATACATTAACAGACGCTGTTAATACATTAACAGACGCTGCTAATACATTAACAGACGCTGTTAATACATTAACAGGCGCGTTAATACATTCACAGATGCGTTAATACATTCACAGATGCTGTTAATACATTAACAGACGCTGTAAATACATTAACAGACGCTGTTAATACATTCCCAGAGTTAACACATTAACAGACGCTGTTAATACATTAACAGTCTCTGTTAATATATTAACAGCAATAACAGTCCCTTTTTAAACATTAACAATCGCTATTAACACATTAACAGCCGCTGTTAAATTATTAACAGTCTCTGTTAATATATTAACAGCAGTAACATTCCCTTTTTAAACATTAACAATCGCTATTAACACATTAACAGCCGCTGTTAATTTATTAACAGTCGCTATTGATACATTAATAATCCTTTTAATGCATTAAAAGACTCTGTTAATACATTATCAGTCTATGTTATTAGATTAACAGCATTAACAGTCGCTGCTAAAATATTAACAATCGATGTTAACACATTAACATTCTCTGTTAATTAATTAACAGTCGCTGTTAATACATTAACAGTATCCTTTATTATATTAACAATCGCTATTAAAGTCTCTGTTAATACATTAACAGTCGCTGTTAATACATCAACAGACGCTGTTAATACATTAACAAACGCTGTTAATACATTAACAGACGCTGTTAATAACTTAACAGTTTCTGTTAACACCTTAGCAGTCGCTGTTAATCTATCAACAGTCTCTGTTAATACCTTAACAGTCAGTGTTAATAACTAAACAGTCTATGGTAAAACAATAACAATCTGTATGAGACTTTCCGCTAATTCTGGCAGGGGCGTCCTCATTGAACGTGTAAAACTTAGAGTTATCAATCTGCCCAGTTAGCGCTGGCCACAACTCATGATGAGTGTTAAAGTCCCCATAGACCAGTCGGTTATGGCCTTCCAAAATCAGGCTAATTTTGTACCTATAACCTAGAGTATAGCTGTTACTCGGCTGGATGCATACATTAAGCAACTCTACTTCAAGAGTCGCACACCTGACTACCACACCCATACATTTCATGTACGGGTCAGAAGAGCCAGGCTCAAGCCAGATAGTTCTGTATTGAACAGACTGGTGCAATAGGAAAGTTAATCCCCCACCTTCATTTCTGGTGGTTTATATCGGCACCTGTTAGCTTAGCTATCTTTAAGCTTCTCGAGGATGTCAGTGTTCACTTTATAGGAAAAAGTGAACAAAATAAGTTATGGTATTTGTCATATTAACCCAATCCCTGCGAAGGTTTTGTGAAAAAATGCATATTTTTTCACTTTATCCTGCTTTTAGGACAAAAATTGGAACCCGTATGACCGAAATATAGAAGCAAATAGGCAGCTGTAATGCTTTACTGTTAGAAAATACTAATATTAATATAAATATGTTCAATATGTGGATGTTTTCTTCCAAAAAGTAAAATAACACAAGTGGTTCCATATGGAACCACCGCAGTGATTGGGTTAAAGCCAGTTAGGACCGTTCATTGGTACCTTTCACCCTCTATACCAACCATAACATACTTTTGGTCCTAATTTCATATATGTATATATGCGTACATATGCATAAATAAATGAGTGAAAAAAACATTACTTGGAGCCACTTCATTCACACTCGTCAATCGATTTTTTTTGTTTTTGTTACTTACAGTGTTTTTCCAATTTCCTTATAAATTTCGATATTTTTAGCATTCAAATCCAATGCTTTTTGTAAATTACGCAAAGCTTCAATGTTGTTGCCTTCTTCGCGGTCAATTAAACCCTATTGAAAAGTAATTAGCTGTAGTTGTTGTTCACTGAGTTTCGACCCCTGGGCCACTTGGATTTCACATCATTTGCTTACCTTAACAAAGTACAAGTACTCCGGATTTAAGTGACGATATAGCTCACGTTCAATCAATCTCTTGCAGCGTACAAAATCTCGACGAGCAAAATAGATGTGTAACAGCCAATCGATATTGGTTCCGGCCGACATGGTTGGTACTAAGCAAAACATACACACAAATACAAAATCTTGTTACAGATACAGACATCATTGATTGTTAGATTGCTGAGAGTGCAGCCGAACGGGGACAGTATCTGGTTTTTGTGTACTTACTGGTCTTAACAACTTCCAGAGTGGGTAAAACTATTGTACGTCCATTACAAATGACTTCATTAATTGGCTCCATTGACTAACACTCACTACTGTGGCAGCTTTTAATCAAATTGCAAGTGTTCAGCTGCTGCTTCTTCTACTTTTTTATTTGTTTTGCTAGGGAGTTCGATTTTATTTGCTCTCCTTTTTATATTTTTTTCTTTTGTGTAGTGTCTGACACGTCCTGAAATAATTTTTTCGCTACATTTTTTCCTTTTTTCCGTGTTGCTATAGCAACTCCTACCCTCTGTATTGTGAGGTAGTCGTTCAAAATATTTGACAATGGTGACTGACGGTTGCAAAGTCTGTCAGTTTTGTTGTTGCTATGGTGTTTATAATTCTTACAAAATATCAAATATTTTGTTTTGCCTCACTTTTTTATTCCATCTGATTCGAATTCAATCACGTTCGAATTATTACCAAACTCCGGTTAATGTAGATTAGGACGGCCCAAAATATTACAAAATTTTTTTTTTTTTGAAACGTCTACCCCCTACATTTTTTCCATGTGACCCAAAAACCTTGTATATGAAATTTTATGGCGATCGTTTAACGTTAACCCATGCCCACAAAGGGATCTTTGTTTCGGTAGTAATCGCTCAACAGGCCACAAATATTTTGCAATCGATGAAAAAATTTAAATATTAGCTATATAATGGGGACCAAATTAACAGATCGCCATAACATTTCACATATAAGGTTTTTGGATCAAATGGAAAAAATTTACATTAGCGATTTTGGCTCTTTAGCGATTTTTACGCAACATTGAAGAAATGGATAAAAACGGGTGCCACCGTGGTGCAATGGTATGCGCACTTGCCTTACACGCTAAAGGTCGTGGTGGTTTTAAACACAACTTGGCTGTAGCGATTTGTACGAGGGCGGCTCGGAAACTTCATAATCTATCAATGAAAGAGAATAATTAGTTTTTCAAAAATATTTTTATTTTTCAATACAATCTCCTGAAACTTTAATACACTTAGTCCAACGCTTTTCTAGCAATTCTATGCCTTGATTAAATAATTTTTCCTCAAGGTCTTCAAAATAGTGGTTTACAACTGTAATTGCATCATTTGAGGTAAAACGCTAGCCAGCAAGGATTTTTTTTAGATTTGGGAACAAGTAAAAGTCACTGGGAGCTAAAGCAGGAAAATAAGGTGGGTGGTCAAGCAACTCGTACGTTAATTCGTTGATTTTAGCCATTGTTAAAACACTCTTGTGCGCTGGTGCGTTGTCTTGATGAAAAATTATTTTTTTGTGTTGTAAGCCAGGATGTTTTTCTCGAGTTTGTACATTTAATTGATCCAAAAGGTTGCAATAGTACTCTGAATTTATTGTTTTACCCTTTTGCAGATTTTTTTCCCTTTATTATTCCAGTTGGGAACATAGGGCTTCTACAAGATTGTTCCAACTTATTCTATCGTTACATAATATTTTGATATCATCTAAAGTTGTGTTTGCTTTCTTCAGCTCATTGAGTATGGTTCTGCGCCATGTAATTTTTGGGCGGCCAGGGCGTCTGCTTCCTTGTGGTTTCCATTCCAAAGCCATCCTGGAAATGCTATTGTGTGGTTTTCGCAACGTATGCCCTATCCATTTCCATTTTCTCCTTGCAATCTGCCGGGCGATTGGTTCTTCATTTGCCATCTGGTATAGTGCAGGGTTTGAGATTTTGTTGGGCCAAAATATTTTGCTTATTATCCGGAGGCATTTGTTGACGAATACCTGGAGTTTTTGTGTTACGGGCCAAGTTTCGCTTCCGTAAAGCAATGTGGATTTCACACATGCATTAAACAAACGCAGTTTTGTTTTATACGATATTTGGTTTGATCGCCAAGTTTTGCTGAGTCTTCCGAATGCGGATCTAGCTTTCTTAAGTCTATTGTCAACATCCTCTTCTACACCATTTTCTAATGACATAGTAACCCCGAGGTAGCAAAAATTGTCTACATATTTTAAGGTTTTGTTTTTAATATTAAATGCGTTGTCGCTGGTGGTGTTTATTCGCATTGCCTCTGTTTTATCAATGTTTATTTCCAGTCCAGCTTTGTTTGCAAGCACAGTCATTTCGTCCAGTTTACTTTTCATATCGCTGAATTTATGGAACAAGAGTCATATATCGTCCGCGAAGTCCAGGTCTTAAAGGCGATTGTTGAAACCCCATACAATGCCACGTTTCTTTTCGCATATTTTAGTCATAACTTCATCGAGAACTACTGCAAATAAGAGAGGTGAGAGAGGGCATCCTTGTTTAACCCCTGCATTGGTATAAAAGGATTCGCTTTTTCTGCCTATGTGTAGAACACAAGTTTCTGAATTATAGTATAGGCCTTGGATTATTTTAATTAATTTCATAGGCACGCCTTTCGCTTTTAGTGCGTTCCAAATTTCAGACCTTCTTATCGAGTCAAAGGTTTTTTTGAAGTCTACGAAAACTAAATAAAGAGGTGTTCTCCATTCTAGCGTATGTTCAATAATTATTCGTAGAGTGTTTGTTTGGTCCAGGCAGCTTCTATGGGGGCGAAATCCGGCTTGTTCGTCTCTGAGTGTTTTTTCGATGGCTTGCAGTCTATCGTTTAATATGATTGCCATTATTTTGTAGATGGTGTTGAGTAGTGTGATACCTCTCCAGTTGTCACATTCAGATAGGTCATTTTTCTTGGGCATAAGGCCTTTGTTCCACGAGTTGGGTAATTGCTCGTTTATCCATACGTTTCGAATATGGGGATATAACATCTCTGCTGAAGTTGCTGGATTAGCTTGTAGGAGTTCTGGTGGGATTCCATCTTCACCTGGTGCCTTGTTTTTTTTTCAGTCTTAAAATGGCTTGTTTTATTTCGTTCGGATTTGGTGTTTCTGTGGATATTGAATTGTTTATGTGGTGCTCCATTAACGGTTCTGGGTTCGATAGATTATCTTCGTTTACGTTGCTTATAAACTCAAAGTGTTGTTTCCATCGGTGCGTTTGTTCCTCAACTTGGGTAATGGGTTGGCCGTTTTTATCTTTCACAATGTGATCACAATTTCTATTTTGATTACTTAGTCGCCCGATAAGTTTATGCAATTCCCTCATGTTGTTTGCTCCTGCAGCAGCTTCTGCATCATTGGCTATATTTTTAAAATAATTTTTTTTATCTTTTCTGGAAGATTTTTTCACAAATTTGGCTACAGTTTTGTATTTTTGTAACGCTTCATCACTGTCAAGTTTGCGCTTTTTCCATTCATTTCTTTCCTGTATAAGTTTCCACGTATCTTCTGATATCCATGCTTTTCGATTTTCCTTTTGTTTGTAACCGATTATGTCTCTTCCGATATCCTGTAGTGTTTTGCATGTGTCTTCCCATGATGTTCTTTCTACGCTTGATTGCGAATATTCTAAGATTTTTTGATCAACTAATCTTCTCTTTGTTTCATCTCTGAGTGATTGGAGATCCAGGCGCCTGATGCCTTCTGTTGAGCCAGCTTGGTGTATTTTCTTTAATTTGATCCTTATTGTTGCTACTAATAGCTCGTGATCGCTGTCCATATCGGCACCTCTTTTGGTGCGCACGTCTTCCAAGCTTCCTCTCCATTTTCGTCGAATACACATATGGTCTATTTGGTTATGCGTATTCCCGTTAGGTGATGTCCAGGTATATTTGTGTATTGTCTTATGTGGAAATATTGATCCACCAATGACTAAATCAAAAGTCTGACACGTTTCAATGAAACGATCTCCATTGCTATTTTTGAACCCATTCCATGTTTACCCATTATGTGTGAAAGGTTGTGGTTATCAGCGCCAATTTTTGCGTTGAAGTCCCCTGTTAGCATCATTATGTCGCGGTTTGGTGTTTTGCGTAAGGTTGCATATAGTTGCTCATAGAACTCATCTTTTTCTATATCCTCTGTGTCCTCTGTGGGGGCATAACATTGATGATAGTTAGATATTTTTTGATACTGGTATAGAACCGCGCTGTTATGATTCTGTCCGATACAGGATTCCATTCAGCAAGTGTCTTCCGTAGGTGTTTTGAAATTATGAATCCCACTCCGCTTTCCGCTCTTTTGTCTTTTCCACTATACAGCACAATATTACCATTTCCTGATATGAGGTCACTTTTTCCGCACCATCTCATTTCGCTTATACCCAGAATGTCGATGTTAAATTTTTTGATTTGGGCCTCCAGCTGAGCGAGCCTTGACGTTTCCCGTAGCGTCCTGACGTTCCATTGTCCTATTCGTAGAAGTGTTCGTATTCCAATATTCGTCATCAGGTTGGGATTATCATTTTCTCTTGTAGTTGTTTCGTTAATCGTTGAGTTTCAGATAAGTGGGTGATCAGCCCTCTGTATCCTATGATGGTGTTGGGGCTGCCAACTAAAGACACCATCCCGCCTTTAAGGTAAACACATTTGTATAGCGAATCGCTTGATCCAAAACAGACATCCGCTTTTCGCTGTACAATCGCCGTTTATTAGTTTTCTGTGCGCCGATTGTTCCTCGATGATTGCCGTACCGGTTGACTCAACCTCCGCCATCCAAAGATATTAAGGAGCCAGCTGCCACTCCTTAAGCTAGATTTTGGTCACCCCCAGGTATTTTATTTCCCTGGTACTCCACCTTTCGGCCAGAGCGTCCCCAATTCGCCAATGGGAGGGTCCCTATGGAGGATCTAGCTAACCCCACACGGGCTTTTGCAGATAGTCAATCAATAAAATACCTTTGAAGTCCCAAAAAACCGTGAATTGTTTTTGCCTTCTTTGGGGCACTTCCTCCAGCTTCAGTCCATTGTTTGGATTATTCTTTTGTCTCTGGAGTATAGTGGTGGATCCATGTCTCATCAACAGTTATGAAACGACGCTTAAAATTCATTTTATTTCGCTTAAAACGATCCAAACAAGCTTGAGAAATGTTCATTCTTATGCGTTTTTGATCGACTGTTAACAAATGCGGCACCCATCTTGCAGAAAGCTTTTTCATCTGTAGTTCTTCATGCAAAATTGAATGGACTCGATCATTTGAGATGCCCATGATATTAACAATTTCACGCACTTTTATTCGTCGATCATTTAATACCATATCATGCACTTTGGCTACAATTTCTGTTGTTGCTTGTACGACCACGTTTAAATTCAGCAACCCAATTTTTTACTGTTGCATATGAAGGAGCACTTTCACCTAACACATTCACCATATCACTATGAATTTCTTGTCCCGATAAACCTTTTTTTATGTAAATATTTAATGACAGCACGCATTTCTAATTTTTCCATTGTAAAAAAATTGCGGATGCGTCTTTTTTGAACACCTGTTTCTATATGAAGGAGTTGCTAGATCGAAACAAAATTTAACATGTGTTCATAACAGAGATGGAAGTTTCCAAAACACTTAACTTTTTTCTGTTTATTAACGCGCTTTTTGTGCTAGGCTAAGAAGTTTCCGAACTGCCCTCGTATTACGTCTCCATAGGAGACTTCTATAGAATATAATGTCTCCATTGGAGATTACTATACAATTGAATGTCTCCACAGGAGACTTCTATAGAATAGAACGTCTCCACAGGAGACTCCTATTGAATAGAACGTCTCCACAGGAGACTTCTATAGAATCGAACGTCTCCACAGGAGACTTCTATAGAATCGAACGTCTCCATAGCAGACTATAGAATAGAACGTCTCCATATGCTGCTACAACAACAGCTGCAATAGCTAGGGCTACTCTACAATCAGTAGCCACTAGCAGCGCGCGGCAGAGGTATCGGGAGAAAAGGAGAGATGAGAAACGTCTTTTCCGCAGGAAAAAGAGAGAAATTGAAAAGCGGTAGTGTCAAATTGAAAAACCGTAGAGATGTAAAGGAGCCAGAACGAAGTCCGAAAATTCTACCAAAGAGTCTAGCACATCCCCCTGCAGAGACCAGCAAGGTAATTTGGTAACAGATAAAGAGAGTGAATGTATACTGACCGGCCAAGATTAGGTAAGACAATATTAATCCGGCTGAAGAATAATAAAGCAGCAGGAGCCGATGGCTTAACAGCAGATCTGTTCGAAACCGGAGGCGCCAAGCTGATAAGGCATATGCCTCAGATAGTTAGCACCATCTTGCAGGAAGAAAGCATACCCCATGATTTGAATCTGAACATCTTAAGTCCCGTCCACAAGAAAGAAGATAAAGTTGTATTCTGTAACCATAGGGGCATAAGAACCCTCCTATTGCCCTATGGTCAACGAAATAATTGGGCCATACCAATGTGACAAGCCTCCAGTTGCCAGTTAGTCACAATGCGGCAAATCCTGGAGAAGTCGCAAGAAATGCAGATCAACACCTACCACCTTTTTTGTCGACTACCAGCCTACTTTCGAAAGCCTCTTACGTTCAAGGGGTAGGGATGCCAGTAAACGAAGAAAGGACGACATTGATAGAACGCGCAGTGCGTCAATTGAATTCAGACCAACTGTAGGAGTTAGAACATATAATTTTGATGTAGTTAACAGTTCCACTGCCATAAACAGAACAAACAATTTGCGCAAAATATTACGACTCCCAAATGTTGGATCGAATTGGTTTATCCGTTCCTGCGCTCCATCCATTACACATGATGCCATAGCGGGTAATGCAGGCAGCGAATACAAGTTTTTATTACAACAAAAATCAAATCGATTCAAGAAGAGGTCTTCAGCCGCACTTTTGCAGAATTTTGAGTGGGCGGTATCCGTAGGAGTGGGCCGATGTAGTACAAATATGTAAAAATATTACGATGGACAAAGTTATTCCCTTCGAGAATTATCGTGCGCATAATTTGCGAAAAAAATTTAACTTTTGTGGGGAAGGTAACCGAGGGAGTGGACGGATATTGGACAAAATATTACGAAAGCCACATTTTTGACCAAATCGATTCGGAAAATTTGTGCGCACTATAACTCTTCAAGGGAGTAACCGATTTTTCTACCAGACTTACATGAGGTTCCAATATGGACTTAATCTTTCTATTCCTTCGGGTACCTCCCATACAAAATTTCGGAAAACTTCAGTTTAGGACCTACTCTCGAATCGCTTTGATTTTTGTTGTAACATCTTTTATTCACTGCCCCCATACGCCGGTACAAGTTTCATCTGGGGCAAGTCCATACTTCCTGAGAAAATAGTCTGAAAGTTGCAAAAAACCCTATCACGCCATGTGTAGTGGTTGGAGCTCAATATAACTCTCGAACGAATCTGCCGGAAAGACCCTAAATGCATCTGATCTGTCCGTAGATGAAAGTTTCAATTAACATAGGCTGAGGGTATATATCTGTCGGCAAAGGCGACTGATACTTTTTACTTGTTTTTTTCATGCCCTCCACCATAGTATGGAGGGTATATTGTTTGTTTTTCAGTTTGATCAGGATAAAATTCTAAGACGATCTAGCCATGTCCGTCTGTCGGTCTGTTGTAATCACTCTAGCGTTCGCAATAAATGAGCTAGAGCACTGAATTTTTGCACCCGGGCGTCTTTTTTCCATAGGCAGGTCAAGTTCGAAGATGGGTTACATCGGAACACTTTTTGGTAGAGCCCCAATATAACGGTACCTCCCGATTTTCGGTATTTTGTGGATTTTAACTACATTTTTTGACCCAACTATCTGTAATTTCAGGTTTCGGGTTCCCAGTGGTCACAAAGTATATATAACGGTACCTCCCGATTTTCGGCATTTTGAGGATTTTAGCTAAAATTTTTGATCGAACTACCTGTAATTTGACAGTTGAGGTTCTTAGAAATAACAAAACATCTCCACCAAAAACTATCAACATAGGTCCATGTTTAGGTATAGCCCCCCGATTTTCACTTTGATATAGCCCCATATAAGGTGGTGGCATGTCACTACCAAATGTGTCACAATGTCCATGGACGATATGACACTTTTTTTGGTGTCATAGCGTCCATCGACATTATGACCCTGGACGTTATGACATGCCACCTATAAGGTTCCCTACCGATTGAATACAGTTTTTATGCTTTTTACCTTATTTAGGTATCAGTGGTCATAAAATATGTCCGCCTAAAATTGTGGACAGGAAAGAATACAATTATTCCGTTTTAGTTCAGAATATTTTATGGTGGAGGGTATAAAAAGTTCGACCCGGCCGAACTTAACGCTTTTTTACTTGTTTTTCTTTTATTTTCATAAAAGGCATTCCTGTGCGATAATAATAATCAATTACTCGGACAGGATGCATTTTTTTAAATTCCTGGTTCTATTATCTGTACTTTCCACTTAATTAAGGATGGAGGGATATTCATGGCCATCATATCTGTTTGAAATTTGACGCTCCGAATACGTGGAAACCAAGCATTTATGTACATTGCTTGAATGTGTGCTTGTGGTTGCGTTAAGTTCAGCCTATTTGCAGAATTTATTAACGATTCTGAGTTTACATCACACTCGAACACACATATAGTTGCAGTAATCTCAAATGTCTATAATGCAACGCCGGTCAGAGGAATAAAAACAGAACAAATGCATGTGTGAATGTGTGAGTGAAAAAAGCAACAACCACAGTGTACGTGAGGAAGAAAAGCAACTGCAAAAATAACTCAGTGGGATCGTCGAGTCTTTGCAAAAAAGCGCAGCCCTGCTATAATGTAATAAGTACTGTACACATGGCGCTCAAAATATTTGAAAACCAAACATTTACATTGCCTGCATGTATGTGTTTGTGGTGGCGTTAAGCACAACCTATTTGCAGAGTTAATTAACGATTCTGATTTAACCGTACAGTCGGACACCCACACATCTACATTGTTGTGGCAATTTGTAATGGCTATAAGGTAATGAGTACTGTACATACTCAATTTTAGTGGGTATGTTGCATATGATAGCCACTCAATTGATAAAATGAACCGATATGCTGTTACTACCCAGCAAAAAATTGGAAGTTGTGCAATTGTAGTTATGATTTCACAACATCTTTCGATGTAGTCCAACAGAGTTATGAAAAATGCACTCCGTCCGATACATTTTATTAACAGTCGTTTTAGAGATCCCTAGAAAAAAAACAGCTGGTTGATCCCTACCCAGAGTTAGCTTTTTTCTAAAGACAAAAAAAGAATGTTAAAGTTAAAATGAATTTTATTTATTCTGGGATATATTTCAATGGCTTGCATGTTTATTGAATCTTTAGATTGATTAAAAACACAATCCGAAGAGTGCCTTAAAATTCAATCCAAACACTACATCAAAAGCTGTGATTTGGATGTACTCCAACGGCACTTGTAATGTACACTTGTAGTGATTCAACTTGTAACGTGACCGTTCCAAACGATTTATCTACTTATACTCCCGTTTTCTTTTTATTAAATATTCAACCAGCCGAAACTGCTTATTAAAACAAAACCAATACTGGTTTTATTTGGCTTCACTTAAATTCACCCACTTACACTACCCTTCCTAATAATCGTTTTCCTTATGGTACTGCAGACAGAACCTCACACAACACATCACACTGGCGCCAACCAATAACAAACATAAAGCAGTAGCACCAAAGGCAAACATACATACATACATACATACACCACACATCACTCTTGTTGACAACGCATTTCAATTTCGCACCACCATTCATACTGCAGCCATCATGTTAACATTGATTCTGGTGCATTTTTTGACAAATCGCGCCACATGTGCTTCGCATTCACTTTGCAAACGCATATACATATATAAGATGTTCAGAATTTCACCATTGATTTTTTCGAGAACCAGAGTTAGTACAAGTGAATTGATGTGTGGCTTGGCCGCAGTCGTAGTAACCTGTAAGTAACGAGTGTACTTGACCTAACCGTAGCCGGCTACCTGCTCTTTGCCAGCTCAACCGCTCTTTGCCAGCTCAACCGCTCTTTGCCAGCTCCCCCGCTCTTTGCCAGCTCCCCCGCTCTTTGCCAGCTCAACTGCTCTTTGCCAGCTCACCAGCTCGTTGCCAGCCTGCCGCCCAACGCCAGCCATTCGCTCGTAATTTGCCTGCCGCCTAACGTTTGTGATCAGCCTGCCGTCCACGCCGTAGCTAGCTACTCGTTCAACGCATAGCCACACGCTCGGAGACAGCAGCTCGCAGTCCGCTCCGAATCAGCGACGCCAGTAGCCAGCTACCCGCTCAACGCCCATACGCCGCTATAAACCTGCTACCCGCTCAACGCCCATACGCCGCTATAAACCTGCTACCCGCTCAACGCCCATACGCCGCTATACTCTTGCAACCGGCTCAGCGCCTGAACATAGCTACAAGCTCGCATTCCGATCGCCGCTCCGAATCAGCGACAACTCGTAGCCCGCTGCTCGTCCAATTCACCGCTCATCAGCGTCAACGCTTGCGGCCAGCGACTCGCTCACCAGTCAACGCTCGTAGCCCGCTGCTCGCCCAATTCATCGCTCTTCACCGTCAACGCTTGCGGCCAGCTACTCGCTCACTAGTCAACGCTCGTAGCCCGCTGCTCGCCCGTCACCAATTCACCGCCCAGCACAGTCAACGCTTGTATGTAGCTACTCGCTCGTTGCTCACATCCAGCTCATCGATCAGCAGTGATCAACGCTCGTAGCCATCACCCTGCTCGCATCCAGCTCACCGCTTAGAAACGCATCAACGCTCGTAGCCAGCTACTCGCTCGCCATTCAGCGCTCGTAACCATCTATCATCTCATATTAAACCAGAAACAGACTAGTCAACAGCCCCCTTGTGACTCCCCAGCGCACCCGTGTACCAAAGCAGAGGAACCGAAGGTCCGATCTTCCACCAGACTTGTCCAATTACGTATATATATAATCATATAGCTAATTGAATTACCTCTAAATATCCAACCATATCTAAAATTCCACTTACGTACTATTCATTACATTAACACCCAAGAGTCAAATAAAGAATTGAATTTATAAAACTCGTGTTATCACTTAAGGTTTGTGGGTCCTTGAGTTGACCCTGGAGACGACTGAGCTTACCTCAGCCTTAGACAAAACCACTCGTTATAAACTGCATCCGCGGATGCAAACTTTTTGCTGGGATTGCTTGCATGTGTGTGTGGTGGCGTTAAGCACAACCCCTGCCAGCATATTGAAGTGAGTTTCTCATCTACTTCTATCAGAAGTAATCGCATTCTGAACTTATTTTCTATAAAATAGCGATGCTTTATCATTTTTCTGTCCCATTTTGAACTTCTTGAATAACTAATTAGTGTCAGAAAAGGAGATCGAAATTCTATTATTGCTTGTTTAAACTAACAACGCTACTACTTTCGACTATCGCGTGGGCAGACACTTTATCTGGCCTATGCAGACACTTCGATTGTTTACGTTCATTTAACCTTGAACTAATATAAGACATTAGTCTATCTGATGTTTATATGGTACGGTGGTGCAGTTGTAAGCATGTTCGCTATGCATTCTTAATGTCATGGGTTTGATTCACATTTTTAAAATGACAAAAATTAATGTAGACGACAATTTGAATAATAAAAAAATAAAAATTAAAAGAATGACAACAAAGAGAAATAAAAACATAATAAAAAATATTTTTATAAATTTTCTCGTTTTTTGCAAGTGAAAAGGATAGCCAAGGACTCGGACCCACACAGTCACCAAATTATGTGACCTGGTTTCGCTGTTAGTTGAGCAGCTCTTCATATCGACTGTGGAATGGCTTCCCTGTCCTAGAACTTTTGAATTGTATTTTTCTTCAAGACAAACACTTTTTTGGCGCTGCCTTTGAAGTTATGAGTTTGGCTTTGAACGCTAACACGCCGTGACAACATTTTTTCATATGTTTTTTTTTTGCTGACGTGGGTTCAAATCAAAGCCGGGCTCAGCTTGTTTTTTATTTTTTTGAAATGTTGCCTGTTGGGGCGAAGATCATTTTTAATGATTTTTATAAAATTCCCCGTTTAGAGTTAAGCTTGATGATCAAAATGTTTTTTGCAAGTGAAAAAGGAAAGCAAAGGACTCGAATCCACACAGTCACCAAATTATGTGATCTGGTTTTGTTGCTAGTTGATCAGCTCTTCAGACATATCGACTGTGGAATGGCTTCTCTGTCCTAGAACTTTTGGTTTTTAAAATTCAATTATTTTTTTGGTGCAACCAATTTTATCACTAAAAGAACTTTCAGAAAGTCTCGAAAGTGTCATTCACAAATAGTGTCGTGGACGTGGTTCATTTCTTCGCGAACGGTTAGCCTTCATCGATTAGAATGTGAGATCGCGGATAGCGAATGTGTGTTTCTATCGCTTGGGAGTGACTGCTTCGGGTAATGTGCGATAGAAAATGCTTGCTGTGACCTATTTGCAGAGTTAATTAACGATTCTGATTTAACCGTACAATCATAAGATAATGAGTACTGTACACAATCAATTTGATAAAATGATCCGATATGCTTTTATTATTAAACCACCTGCAATAATATTCGGAATGGAAATTTCGTACTGTAGGATTATAACCTTTAACCAATAGGAGTATAACCTTTTTGCAAATGTCAAACATACATTTCGATTTTTTTAAGAAAATAATATAAAAAATATAAAAAGAAAATATATAAAAATTGCTTTCTTTTCACCGAATCGACTTTAAAACGCGTTTTCGTTATCAGCACAATATTCCCCATATGGTAGTGGAGTTGTATTTGTTTTGGTTGTAGCCCTGTACTGTACAATCTTATGTATGAGTGTGTGTGAATGTGTTTACCCAGCAAACCAATCTTATGTATAAGTGTGTGTGAATGTGTTTACCCAGCAAACCAATCGTACCGACATCGTAATAATATTGGTAGAGTTGTGCCAAAAGAACTATATGGAACTATCTCTTACACTTCACAGTTCCAATGGCCCATATTTTTTCTTTGAACAAACTGCGTATAATTAATATCACACGTCACAGTTCATGATATTAATCATACGTTTTGGAACTCGTACAAGGAACTAGGAACTAGATTACCCAACTCTAGAAATCGGTACGAAATTCGGATGCTACGTCCGATGTCGGATCCGAAATCGTTACAATATCTCAACGAAAGATCGTACAGATTTCTGAACGATTTCGGAATAATGTCGTATGAAAATAAGAAGTGTCTTCCGAATCTTCGTAAAGACTTTAAAACGATTTCGGAACAATGTCGTATGCATATCGAAGGAAACAATTTTTCTCTGATGCCTTCTTTATTGATCAATTTTTCTTTGTCATGTTTTTTTATTGGAAGATTGTAATTTTAAAGTTGCTAATGATTTTCACTGTTGTTATTATCATTTTTTAGTTAAAGTAGAACAATGTAAACTTGAGTCTATCAGCACAAGCTTGAATTATTATTATAGGTTGTATTTATAATTAAAATATTTCAAAATTGTATATGCGAATTTTATAACCCACCACTTTGTTTTTCGACAACAAACTAAAATGAAACCAACCAAAAGGTCAAGGCTATTTTGTTGGCGACATTTCGCTCTGAATTCGTATCAAAATCGGAGAAAATGCATTGGTATTCTCTACGAAATCTGAACGAATTCCACATTTTGCTTCCGAAATTGTTCAGATATGTCGGACATCCGACATTTGGTTTGCTGGGAAACCAGGAAGATATGTGTGTGTGCCATGAATAGTCCAAGCAACAATTATCATCGTGGCCATTATCATTGACGTCGTTAATGGCGCACAAGAAGGAGTCATTGGTAATCATTTTTGTGCAAACAACAGCATTCCAACTTGTTTACATTCATTGAGCTGCCGCAGCCGCCATTGCCACCATTCGTTGATATCTGGCAGCCTGGCGGCCAGTAATATCGAATGATGTTGGTGCAGAATGGAATTTTGTTTATTCAGGCGGTTGGCGGCAGTCCGTATTGTTGTTGGCATAAATAAAACCATTTAAGGAAAATGACTTTTTAAGTGTTGGCTCCGTCGGCTATTTAATGGCCAAATAAGATTACTTTAAGTATTTCAAGCACGCATTATGTCATAATTAAGCACATACAGTGGATCAGAAATTGTTGGGAAAAGTATTTTATGTGTTAAGGAAATGAAGGTTATTAATTGGTATTTTCTTTATTATTTTAGATGGCGGCTCGATTCGATTGCAAGAAGCTTTGAACAGCTTTTGATTGCTTCATAAGCGGAAATGCAGATGTTGTTACCCATACTAAATGCATATCGTCACCTAAATGCCAAAAGACATAACCCTCAACGCAACCCTTTGAGGGTTACGTCTTTGGGCATTTCAGGTGACGATATGCATTTAGTATGGGTAACGGTGGCACAGAGTCTGTGCGTGTGTTCTACTACAAAACCAAGAGTAGTGTAACATGGGATTTTAAGGATTCTACATTGAGATCTTCTTTAACGCAAAAATAGGCAGCGAAATGCCCGATTAACAATGGGAAAGCATGGATGGGGAGTTAAAAATAATAACGGAGAGCTCCAGGTGGCTCCATCTTCCCGCACAAGGAGATTCATAAATACACATCACCGAGCGGCAATACTCGCAACCAGATAGATCACATATACGCGTGAGTAGAAGATGGAGGAGCTCTCTGTCAGACGTCAGAAATAAAAAAAGGCGCAGACATTGACAGTGACCACGAGCTCATCATAGGCGAAATGGAAATCAAATTGAAATGTCAAAGAAGAAACACCAGACACAGAAGGCGGAACCAACTACGCCTACAACAACTGCAAAATAACACAACCAGAAACAACCTAGCCACGGCAATACTCGAAAAGTTACCAACAAACCAACACCACACATGGGAACAAATCACATCAACATACCATCAAGTTGCGTAAGATACACTGGTCGTAGTCCAAAAACACAGATAAATCAGGATATCAGACGACACTTGGAACCTACTTTCTCAAAGAGGTGAACTTAAGATGCAGTTGAATAACAACAATATCACAAGAGAGCAGTATAAACAACTAGCTAAACAAGTAAAGAAAGCTGGAAAAAGAGACAAAAGAAAGTTCCTAGAAGATGTAGCAAAAACAGCAGAGGAAGCAGCAAACCAAAATAACATGAGAATGCTACAACGGACGATAGATAGTCTCACAAATCGAAGGTGTACCAGGAAACCAAGCAGTAAAAAATCGCAAGGGTAGACTACCAACGAACAATGATGAACAAATTCAAAGATGGAGAGAACATTGCGAAGAAATTATCAACGTTGGAAACACCATCGAAAACAACGAAATGTGCAATAGCAGTCCAAGGGAGAATACGTCGAAAATACCCTGTAACCCTCCCAGATTGAATGAAATAAAAGAGGCAATGGAACAACTAAAAAGTAACAAATCAGCAGCAGATGATGCTTTACCGACAGAAGCTTTATATGCCGACGCTAGAACCGCAGCTCAATTACTACGACCTCACATCATATCAGCTTGGGAAGAAGAAAGACTGTCTCCAGCATGGAAGAAAGGTGTCATTGTAAAGTTACCCAAAAATGGCGACTTGAAATACTGTAACAACTGGAGAGGAATAACCCTGCTCAACACCATATACATGATACTAGCAGTTATAATACGAGAAAGAATTCAAAGGAAAGTATAAAAAATTCTGAGAGATGAACAAGCTGGCTTCAGACCAAATAAAAGCTGTGCAGACCAGGCCAACACCCTACGAGTCATAATAGTACAATCAATAGAATGGCGCACCCCCCTTTAACTATTATTAATCGATTTCAGGTAAGCCTTCGACACCATCGGACGAACTGTCATATGGGAAGCATTGAACAAAAAGGGAATACCTCAGAAAATTAACTGTCATATGGGAAGCATTGAACAAAAAGGGAATACCTCAGAAAATTATCCGAAGAATATAAGCGATGTACAAAAATGCAGAACTCTCAGTTCTTCACAACGGAAACATAAGCCAACCGTTCCTCAAAAACGGGGGAGTAAAGCTAGGATGCCCTCTGTCATCCCTACTGTTCACAATTGTACTGGATTAAACAATGAGAGAAGTCTGCTCTCAGAGAAGAGGCATAGCATGGAGTCTTTCACGACAACTTGAAGACTTAGAATATGCGGATGATATATGCCTTCTCTCTCACAAGATGTCCAACATGCAGTCAAAATTAGAGGACCTGGAGTGACTTGCTCGTAAAGTTGGATTTGAGATTAACATCAAGAAAACAATGAGAATAAACAACACCAGTACAAAACACATCATGTTACAAGGCCAAGCAATTGAATATGTCGATAGCTTCTGCTATCTAGGTGGCACTGTAACAACGAATGGCGGTACAGAAACGGAAGTAATCAATAGGCTAAATATAGCGAGAGCAGCATTTGGACGTCTGCAAGTTGTATGGAGAAGCACACATATATCAAGGAAAACCAAGCTTAAAATATTCGAAGTTTGTATAAAATCGATTCTACTATACGGCAGTGAAACCTGGCATGTATCTAACACCATCGCGCTTAAGCTACAGGTATTCATAAACAAATACCTCAGGATTATATGCAGGATATTCTGACCCAACACAGTAAGTAACATAGAACTGTGGAACTTAACAAACCAGGAACCCATACAGAAGCAGATTATACATAGGAAATGGAGGTGGATTGGCCACACCCTAAGAAAAAATGTTCATAGCATAACCAGGATGGGGCTTGAATGGAATCGCCAAGGATCACGAAATCGAGGTCGTTCAAGAAACACCAGGCGACCGAAATGGTTCAAAGAATTTTTCTCTTTCATCGTTCTTTTCGTTCCAAATAGTTCCGAGATTGAAATAGTTCAACGAATCTTTCTCTTTCATCGCTCTTTTTGTTTCCTTCGTTCCAAATAGTTCCGAGACCCAAATGTTTTCATGGTTTGGTGGATGAATTGACATACAAATAAATAAATTGCAGCGAACAAACAGCAACAACGTAAGATCGACATAGACGTTAAATTGAAGGAACCAGAAAAACGAAAGGAACTATATGAATTAAAGGAACTATGTAAACGCAAGAGCTGGATATGTGTAGTTCCAATAGTTCCTTGCCCGGAATAGTTCCTGGGAACTAGTTCGTTCCGGAACTACACAACTCTAATCTAGAAGGAAGCTGCTCTGTTGAAGGAGTGCTTGGTAAGCAAGCTTTGTCTGTAGAAGTGGAGCATACACGTTGACGAGGATTTCTTTCCTGCGACTTTTAGCGATTAGATTCTAGAAGCACTACCCCTCCCTGTGATGAGAAGCTACTTCCCAGTTGCCCAACGTCAGCTTGAATTCCGGAAAATACACAGCACTACAACAACATTAAACGTCATATCCCCACACATCGGAAGAGGACTGAACTAGAACAGGTTTTGCGATCGATAAGTTATACACCCAGTCTTTAGACTGACGGGGTATAAGAGGCGCTCAGCCTAACAAAAAATCTAAACTTTTCGCTAAAGTAGGAAGCACTATAACTCTCGAGGGCAGTAGCCGATTTGG
The DNA here is from genome assembly GCF_047663935.1 of Musca autumnalis. NCBI lineage: Eukaryota > Metazoa > Arthropoda > Insecta > Diptera > Muscidae > Musca > Musca autumnalis. Next base: position 26,501,373 of record NW_027412088.1, read on the forward strand.
TCCATACTTTTCATATCGTAATGTCTCTACGGGACATAGATTAGGTTCGAATATGAACTATATAGGTCCACTCCTTTGTGTAATGTCGGAAAAGTGAAGTTAAACAGCTGCTATCGAATCGCTTTGATTCTATTAGATGTCACCATTACGAAGGTACAAGTTTTTTCAGGGGCAAGTCCATACTTTCTGAGAAAATAGCCTAAAAGCTGTAAAAACCCCTATGGTACCCTGTTTAGTTTAGTTTTACCTCGAAAATAGTCCAAATCGGTCTTCTCCTTAGGGTACCTCCCCCAGAAACGTTCAACATTTCTTGTTTGAGTGCAGTTTAGGATCTGTTCGGAGATATTTTGGAAAATGCTACCACTCCTTCCGGTACCTCCCCACAAAAGTTCGAGAATATTACCTAAAGTGATACGCGCGATATCTAATAAACGGAGCAATTGATTTGGTCCAAACTTTGGATCACGAAATATTTGGTCCAAACCTAGTCTATGTTCAAAGGTGGGCCCTATCGGTCCATTCCTTAGGGTGCCACCCACACAAATTTTGTTTAAGTGCGATTAAGAGTCTCTACGAGAATCCTTTCCGTTCCGTTCTCCCTACCGGAATGACTCCCAAAATAAGACACACTTCCAAAATGGACTTTGTCGGTCCATTCCTATTGGTATCCTATCCTAATCCATATCATTATCGGCAAGTTCATAGCCCAATCTCAACAAACATCCCAGAAGGGACAAGGGAGACTTCTCTCATATCAATGAGTACACCCCGATTCATATTAGCTCAATGATATCGGACCTACAGTTTATCGCCAAGTCCGAACGGCGTGTCTTAAGACACCACTTGTAGAGGAGTTTTACATGGCTGAAATACTCAGGAAATGTCGCCAACATTACTGAGGGGCATTTTGCCACCGTTGAAAATTGTTTGATGTTGCTTGGCCGGGGAATCGAACCCACGACCTTCATCGTGCAAGTCGAGGGTACATACCATTGCACCACGGTGGTGAATATATATTTGCAAAATATATAAAAACCATATCGGACCTAGTAAAATTGCGTATTTTTAGTACTTTATGCTAAAATTACGTAATCAGGATAAACCATGGATTTCTTATATTGTATGTGAAAATGTGGAAGAGGTCTAATGCTATGGTGGTTTCTGAAAAAAACCCATTCCTGACAGTCAGTTATATACACTAATAGAGATACAAACTAATATCAAATAATATTGTAAACAGCATACTTTACCACTGTGTTGTACCCGCATTGTAAATCACAGCCGTTCAATAAAAATCCCCCACTCAAAATGAACACATTGATTGAATTTAAAATTTGTTAATGCTATACGACGACGACCTTCTTTTTGCTTATCCATTTGGTATGGATTTAATTTATTACTGTTTTCCTTAAACGTTTGTTTTCATATCAAATTCCAATCTCAAATTTCGATAAAAAGTTTCCTCTAAGAAAAGCTGAATGTTGTTATTGTAGTTCTTGTTGTTGTTGTTGTTTACATTGTAAATAAGTAAAGGCAAACCTCTGTTCTCTACCTTTTTGTGGATTAATCATTTATTTGAAATTTAATCGAAATCAAAAATCCTCAATATGGTCTTGTTTGTAAATACAATTTTGGTTTAATTTGAAATGGCCAAAAAAAGAACAAATTTTCGGAAGCATATTTTATCAATATTGCAATAAATGCGTTTAACAATTGAAAAAAAAAGAATATTTGCAATATAGGCAATAAAAAATATATTCAAATCCTAAATACAGTAGAACCTAATATGTAAGGTAAAGCTTTGATGCCTTTGTGCTTTTGGTGAGAATAGGTTCAGGTTTATATATATACTAGCATACCCCGGTACGCGTTGCTGGCCCTTCGTAATGATTTTTAACGGCAACTTGTTATGGACTTTATGCTTTACAATCCAAAAATTGGTATTTTCTACCACACTTCTTCGGTCCATAGTCAAACCGAGGAGGATTTTAAATTTACCAACATATTTTGTCCGTAACATGTTTTTCTCTTACAGATTTTGTCGGATTTTTCGCCCATTGCACTGTAGGTAATTTGGCCTGTTTTTGAGGCAAGAATTAATAGTGGTGGACATATCGCCTTTTTGCACATTTTTAATGCTTTATATGCAAAACTAAAAAATACAAGTAAAATAGTATCAGTCGGCTTTGCCGACAGAGATATACCCTCAGCCTATGTTAATTGGAACTTTTATCTACGGACAGATCGAATGTATTTACGGTCTTTTCAGAAATTTGTCGCACATTTTGGACATTTGAACTTACCGACAAAAATCTGGATTAGGATTAAAGTTCAAAAGTTTTACGGAGGAGGGAATGGACCGACATAGTGCATTAGGAAGTGAATCATATTTTGAGAGTCATAATTTTTCGATAGATATCGCGGCCACTATTCATTTCAGTGGGTTATCGTACATCTGTTGGACCAGAAGCATCAACTTTTCAACGGAAAATATAATATGGCTGTAAACAGGACCATAAAGAACATCATCGGTTTACATTTCCAAAGGATCTCCGAATAGACCCTAAACTGCACTTGGACACAAATGATGAACTTTTGTGGGGGAGGTATCCTAAGGTGAGGACCGATATGGGCCATTTTAGAAGTTAAACTAAGTTTGGACAAAATATGACAAAGGCTAAATTTTGGACCAAATCGGTTTATCAGTTCGAGAGTTATTATGCTCTCCAGCTACTACATATGGTGCCATAGGGGTTTTTTACAACTTTCGGGCTGTTTTCCTTAAGAAGTATGGACTTGCCACTGAAAAACTTTTACCATTGCAAGTCCATATTTACATTAGGCTATTTTCCTTGCGGCAATTGTCAGTTTGCTGGTGAGAGAGGGTGTTGACTGGTAAAGGGTTACCAAATGCCTCACCCCTCTCTCCTTCATACTGACAATTGCCGCAGGGAAAATTGCCTAATGCAAATATGGACTGATTGAGACAGCGATTGAAAGTTGCTTCAACAGAAATCAAAGTTAGTCAAGAGCAGGTCTTAAAGTAAACTTATCCGAAATTTTGTGTGGAAGCTATTCGAAGGAATGGTCAAATATAGTCCATATTCAAATCTGATCTATATCTGATAGATATAATAGGATGCGTATAGTATGGACCAAATCGGTTACTCCCATCAAGAGTTATCGTGCGCACAATTTTTCCGAACATTTTTAAACCTGAAGGAGTGGACCGATATGGCTTATCTTCGAAATTTAACTAAGTTTGCACAAAATATTATGATAGCCAAATTTTGGATCGAATCGGCAGATCCGTTCGAGAGTTATCTCGCGCTCCAACCACTACACACGGTGTCTTAGGGGTTTTTTGAACCTTTCAGGCTGTTTTCTCAGGAAGTATGGACTTGCCCCTGATGAAACTTGTACCGTCGTATGGGGGGCAGTGAATATAAGTTGCTACAACAAAAATCAAAGCGATTCAAGAGCAGGTCCTAAACTAAACTCTTCCGAAATTTTGTGTTGGAGGTACCCGAAAGCGTGTACCGATTGAGTCCATATTGGAACCTCATCTAAGTTTGGTAAAAATTTCACGATATGCAAAGTATGGACCAAATCGGATACTCCCTTCAAGAGTTATCGTGCGCACAAATTTTCCGAACATTTTCGAACTTTTCTGGGGGAGGTACCGGAAGGAGTGGACCGATATAATCCATGATCAAACTTAATCTAAGTTTGGAAAAAATATTACGAAAGCCAAATTTTGGACCAAATTAATTGTTCCAGAGGCACAACTCCTCCCCATGATGAAAAGCAGTTACCCAACATCAGCATGGCCTCCGGAAAATGCACAACAACATTACACGCCATATCCACATATATCAGTCGAGGATTTAACCAGAAGAGGCAAAGTAGTTGTGGTGGCTTCATAGCCCAAGTCGACTTTAAAACGTTGGATAACCCACACCACTCCAGTCGTTCGTAGAATTCAGGTATAAGAAGTCCAAGACCCATAGAGCGAATCAGTGAGTTCTTCAAGACGGGGTGATATCCTTGGAACTGTTTAACCTCAAACTTTCTGAAATTCCACACTCTCCAGGCGGCATAAAGATGCGGATGAATGCGGATGATTGTACGATCTTGGCATCGGGTCCCATAGTCGATGTCATAAGTTAAATGTCTACATAGCTGACTTAGTGCAGTTCTTGCATCTGAGGAATATCAAAATATCCACCGCTAAACCCACTGCCACCCTATTTACCACCTGGACGACTGAAATGAGGCTCATCCTGCACATATTGGTTGATTGTGTCCTGATTTCGACCACTAACTACACCAATATATTTCGATAGCATGTTTAAGTCTTTCGCGCAAGCCACAGATATTTGCAACAAGTCGCTGGAGGGCAGCCCTTGGGGTACTGACAGAGAAAGCTTGTTGATCTCATATAAAGTGATAGACCGGCCTGTGATAAGCTATGTGACGCCAGTGCTGTATGTAAATGCTAACGCTACGCAGTGGAAGAATATTCAAACCTTCCGCTATGCTGTCCTGAGAACTGCAACAGGATTCCTCTTCATGATACCAGTGGACCACCTTCATAAGCAGGCGAAGATTTTACCTGTGCATCAGCACAACGAGATGTTGTCGATGTAGTATCTGCTTGTGTGTTATCGCCATGAGCATCCCTGCTACAATCTTATAGAAACACTTCCTCCACTCAGGCACGTCAGGAGAGATCTTCGTAATTAAAATCTTCACGTATTTTCCAAGTTTTCTCCTTCCATCGTTAGTGAAAAGCCTGGAAAGTTGACAGGGAGGATGCCAGAAGAGGTGAATCGTACAAGTTGATAACCCTCTTGTCGCCAGTGTCAAAGATTCTAGAAGCAGTCTCCCAGTTGTCCTACACCAGCATCGATTCCGCAAAATGCAAAACACCACAACAGCATTACACTCCATATCCACACATATTTGTCGAGGACTGAACCAGAGCAGGCCGTGCGATCGAACAGTTATGGTAGCGATTGACCTATCGAAGGCCTACGATACCGGCAACCATACAAAGCTGTTCGAGAATTGTATAGAGAAAGCTTCCCTCCAGCAGTGTTTTAAACGTTGGATAACCAACCCTATGTGTGGGCGACAGTCGTTTGTAGAATTCAGAAATAACAAGTAAGAAAGTATCAGTCAGCTCTGCTGACGGAGATATACAAACCCTCAGCCTGTGTGAATTGAAACACTTCTTTACCAAAAAAAAAAACATATTTATTTAGGGGGTTTTCGGAATTTTGGCCGTATAAACTTGACGACAAAAAATGGATTCGGATTAAAGCTCAAAAGTTTTGCGGGGGATGTACTTAAAGGAATGGACCGACATAGTCTATTTTGTGAGTGGGACTTATTTTGGGAGACATTTCTCTCGATGGATATCGCGCCTACTAGCCATATCAGTTGGTCACCATATAATTTAGACCTTTGGACCATTATATCAGGAAACATGGACTTGCCCACGAAAAGCATATTATCGCTGTAAGCATGGACACTTGGAGTACCTTCGAAAAAAATTCAAAAGAATCCTCGACAAGTAAAAATGTTTCAGTCGGCTTGGCCGACAGAGATAAACCCTCAGCCTGTGTATATTGAAACAATTTTTTCCGAGAAACGTATGTATTTAGAGGGTTTTTGGGCGTATGAAGCGACAAAAATGTTGATTAGGATTAAAGAGCAAAAGTTTTGCGGAGCAAATAAAGTGGAAGTGGATCTCCAGCCACTACATATGGCACCATAGGGGGTTTTTACACCCTTCGGGCTGTTTGCTCAAGACGTGTGGATTTGCCCCTGAAAAAAACTTTTACCTTCGTAATTGAGGCAGGTCTTAAAGTGAACTTATCCGAAATTTTGTTTGTGAGGTACTGGATAAAGTGGACAAATATAGTCCATATTTGAACCTGATCTATGTCTGGTAGATATATTATGATGTGTAAAGTATGGACCAATTTGGCCACTCCCTTCAAAAGTTACCGTACGAACAATTTTTCCGAACATTTTTGAAATTTTGTGGGGGAGGTACCTGAAGGAGTGGACCCATATGGCTTATCTTCGAACTTAAACTATGTTTGGACAAAATATTACGAAAGCCAAATTTTGGACAGAATCGGTTGATCCGTTCGAGACTTATCTTGCGCTCCAACCACCTCACACGGTGTCATAGGGGTTTTGTGCAAGTTTCAGGCTATTTTCTCAGGAAGTATGGACTTGCCCCTGATGAAACTTGCACCGTCGTATGGGGGGGGGGGGAGGGAATACAAATTGCTAAAAAATCAAAGCGATTAGAGAGCAGGTCCTAAACTGAACTTATCCGTAATTTTGTGTGAGAGGTACCCGAAGGAGTGGACCGATTGAGTCCATATTGGAACCTCATCTAAGTCTAGTAGACATTTCACGAGTTGCAAATTATGGACCAACTCGATTGCTTCCTTCAAGAGTTATCGTGCGCACAAATTTTCCGAACATTTTCGAACTTTTGTGGGGGAGGTACCGGAAGGAGTGGACCGGTATAACCCATGTTCAAACTTAAACTAAGTTTGGACAAAATATTACGAAAGCCAAATTTTGGACCAAATTAGTTGTTCCAGAGGCACAACTCCTCCCCATGATGAAAAGTTGTTACCCAACATCAGCATGGCCTTCGGAAAATGCACAAGAACATTACTCGCCATATCCACATGTATCAGTCGAGGATTTAACCAGAAGAGGCAAAGTAGTTATGGTGGCCCCATGCCCCAAGTCGACTTTAAAACTTTGGATAACCCACACCACTCCAGTCATTTGTAGAATTCAGTTATAAGAAGTCCAAGACCCGTAGAGTGAATCAGTGAGTTCTTCAAGGTGGGGTGATATCCTCGGAACTGTTTAACCTCTAACTTTCTGAAATTCCACACTCTCCAGGCGGCATAAAGATGCGGATGATTGTACGATCTTGGCATCGGGTCCCATAGTCGATGTCATAAGTTAAATGTGTACATAGCTGACTTAGTGCAGTTCTTCCATCTGAGGAATATCAAAATATCCACCGCTAAACCCACTGCCACACTATTCACCACCTGGACGACTGAAATGAGGCTCATTCTGCACATATTGGTCGATTGTGTCCTGATTTCGATCACTAACTACACCAAAATATGTCGATAGCACGTTTAAGCCTTTCGCACAAGCCACAGATATTTGCAACAAGTCGCTGGCGGTAGCCCTTGGGGTACCTACAGAGAAAGCTTGTTGATCTCCTACAAAATTTCAAAAGAATTTTAAAAAATACTTTTAATCACACTTAAACAAAAATATTGAAAATTTGTGTGGGTGGTACCTCAAAGAGTGCACCGATAGGAGGATAAATTTGAACTTAATATTTGATACAATATTAATTATTTATGAGATATCGCGCATACCATTTTAGGGAATATTTTCAAAATTTGTGGGGGGAGGACCGAAAGAAGTGGACCAATAAGCACCAACCAACGATTTTTATCTATTATGGACTTACCACTTAAAAAACTTGTACCATCGTAATAGGGGCCTATAGTGCAACCTGTTGCAAGGAAAATAAAAACTATCCGAGAGGAGGTTCTAAACTGCATTTTTCCGAAATTTTGTGTAAAATTGAAAGAAATTGGGGATTTGTCTGGGAAAGTCGATTTCTAAACATGTATGGGAAGGTGAGACAACAATATTTCTAATCGTCGGATCCATCAGATTTTTTCTCTGTGAGACCCCATCAACCCCCAAAAGTTCGTGAGGATCCGATCAAAATTCCGACCTGTAGTGTGATTGCACAAAAAATGGAAAAAGGTTTGCATTACCGACCATTGCGATATCTCTGTTGTTTGACCGCCTATAACAACCTACTTCACATTGGTGTAGAGGCGATATTTTCTATTTTCATTAGCAGGTTTTGCTTTTGATATACCACTTATAGATGCGGAAATATTCGCTTTGAAATAAAACGTAGACTTTTTCTCCAAATAAGTTTTTTGCCCATTCAGACCCCTGAATATTATCCGACCATCACCAAAATCGATAGGGGTTTTCTTCTGTGGGGCCCCCATTAACACCCAAAATTTCGTGACGATCCAATCAAAATTGCGACGTGTAGCGTGATTACAAAAAATAAAAAATGGGATGTATTACCGACAGCTGCGATATCTCCGTTATTTGGCCACCTACGCCAACCTACTTTGCATCATTGTAAAGATGGGATTTTCTACTTTCATAGTCAGACTTTGCTTTTCGAAGGTCCCCAACCAAAGCTGTGATATTCGTCATTATTATTAAAATCGCAAAAATGAAATTTGAGTTATATTAGCGGCTATTTCCATATATTCGTTATTTGACCACCTACGAAAACCTACTTCTATTAGCAGGTTTTGCTTTCGAATACCCCATATATGAGCAGAGATATTAGCTTTGAAATAAAATGTTGAATTTTTCTCCAAATAAGTTTTTTGCCCATTCCGACCCCTAAATATTATCCGACCATCACCAAAATCAATAGGCTTCTTCCCCTTCTTCAACACCCAAAATTTGTGACGATCGGATTAAAATTGCGACCTGTAGCGTGATTACAAGGTTTAGATGGACAGACGGACGGACGGACGGCCACAAATAGCCAGCTCGTCGAGACATTTATTTTGTTTTGGTATATATATATATATATATGTATGGTCTATGAACATTATTTCGATGCGTTACAAACTTTTTGGCCAAAACCAACTTATAATACCCTCCCCACATAGCACAGTGGATCCACAGTGGAGAAAGCGACCATTTATAGTCTGGCACTAGATGGCAGCTGATTTTAATACTGAATAATCTTAAATCCATGACCTACCTTGAAAATTATTCCCGAAGTGGGCACTGGTGGGCATCATGACTAAAACCTTAGGTCAAATTTAAGTATATGATCGAATTGGCATTACAAAATGCACTAAGAAAATATGCAGCTAACTAGAATTCCACAACACGCTAAAACTCTATTTTTTAATGAAAATTAAGCTATTACCTCCTCCTTCAAAATCCACTTTAACATTTTGCTATACGTCTTAGTTTCGCGATATTTTGAATATATTTATTTGCACTTAAAATATTGGTTGTACTCACAACAAAAAATATTAGTCAAATGTTCAGACTTTTGAAGCTATTCTTAAGAAGATCGCGTTCGCTTGAAACAAAAACTAATATATTTTTAAAAAGGTCAATCTCATAGCTGTCAGAGTTGCCAGATGTTGTACCAAAATTTTGACATTCATTTTTTTATTTTTGGCCAATGGGTGGATCCACTGTGCATAGTGGTGTATGGTATAATAACTTAAAAAAATACATTAACCACAAAATCATCAATATGGGTCTAGTTTTTCTATAACCCAGGTGTTTTGAAGCTTGAATCTACATTTTCGTCTTGAATTGGCTATAATTTGTAGAGTTAGTTGGGCAATATCGTTCAATTGAACGATCCGGATCACTATCTCGTTCAATGGACACCGGTAATTTCTTTGACAAAACTGCGTATACTCAATTTCACACGTTTGTTTTTATGATGTTACTCATTCGTCTTTGAACGAGGACAGCGATCCGGATCTTTCAATTGAACGAGATTGCCCAACTCTAGTAATTTGGTATTTAGGGTTCCCAGTAGTCAGCAACATTTTGCACGAAAAATTGTGGACATAGGTATAGCCCCATTTAACGGTACCTCCCGATTTCAGGTATTTTTAAGATTTTATTTACATGTTTAGACCGAATTGACTGCAATTCGGTATTTGGAGTTCTCCTTGACCAGGAAACTTTCCCACCAAAAAGTGTGGATATAGGTTCAGGTTCAGGTTTGTTGGTAAGGCTACCGTCAGATTTCAGGTTCCTTTAAGTTTTTATTTACATTTCAGGCTAAATTGGCTGAAATTTGGTTACGGGGTTCTCAGTTGTCAGAAAACGTCTCCGCGTGATATTGTGAACAGGAAAGAAACCAACTTTTCTATTTGAGGTAAGAATTAATGGCGGGGGGTATAAAGTAACATTGTTGCTTGTTTTTATACCCTCCACCATAGTATGGAGGGTATATTAAGTTTGTTTTTCTGTTTGTAACACATCGAACTAAACATTTGCCACCATATAAAGAATATATATTCTTGATCAGTATCAAATTCTGAGACGATCCAGCCATGTCCGTCTGTTGTAGTCACTCTAGCGTTCGCAATAATTGAGCTAGAGAGCTATATTTTTGCACCCGAGTGTCTTTTTCCATAGGCAGGTCAATTTCGAAGATGGGCTATATCGGCCCACGTTTTGGTATATCCTCCATATAACGGTATCGCCCGATTTGAGGTATTTTGGGGTTTTTAGCCAGATATTTAGTCCAAATTAGCTATAATTTCCCATTTAGTGTCCCTAGAAGTCACAAAACGTTTTTGGAGTAGCACTCATATAACGAAGATGGGTTATAGCGGCCGACGTTTTGGTATAGACCTATATAGGGGGACCTCCCGATTTTCGGTATTTTGGGGATTTTAGCTACAGTTTTAAACCGATCTACCTGTACCACAAAATATCTCCACCGAAAACTATCAAAATAGGTCTATGTTATGGCATAGCCCCCATATAAAGGTACCTCCCGATTTTCGGTATTTTTAGGATTTTAGTTACAACTTTTGACCGGAGTATCTTCAATTCGACATTTAAGGTTTCCAGTGGTCACAAAACTTCTCCACCAACAATTATCAACATAGGTCCACACTTTGATTTATCCCCATATAAGGTTGCCAACCGTTTGAAGACATTTCTATTCTACATTCATTTTTATACCCTCCACCATAATATGGAGGATATAATTAAATTTGTCATTCCTTTTGTAACACACCGAAATATTCATCGGAGACCCCTATAAAGTATGTACATTCTTGATCGGGGTAAGATTCTAAGTCGATATAAACAAGTCCATCTGTCCGTCCGTCCCTCTATTGAAACCAAGATGCAGCTCGCAATTTTTAAGATAAAGCTTTGTAATTTGTTATACAACTTTCTATTACGCCTAGGATGCTTGTTACTGCAAATGGGCCATATCGGTCCACGTTTTGATACAGCCCCCATAGAATGGTACCACCCGATTTTCGATATTTTGAAGATTTTAGCTTCATTATCCCACCGAAATGGCTGAAATTTGGTTCTAAGTCTTCGTTGGGGATATAAAACGTTCCCACAAAATTTTGTCGATATAGGTCCCGGCCTTCATATAGCCCCCATAGAACGGTACCTCCATATTTTCGGTATTTTTAATGTTGTGGCCTCAATATTCCTACGAAATGTCTGAAATATGGTATTTAGTCTTCGTTGGGGGTATACAACTTTCTTCCAGAATTTTGTCGGTATAGGCCTTAATATATCCCCCATCGAACGGCACCTCCAAATTTTGGTATTTTGAAGGTTGTGGCCTCAATATTCCTCCGTAATGGCTGAAATTTGGTATTTAGTCTTCATTTGGGGTATATAACTTTCCATATGAAGTTTATCGGTATAGGTCCACAGAACGGTACCTTCTGATATTCGGTATTTTGAATGTTGTGGCCTCAATATTCCTCCAAAGTGCTGAAATTTAGTATTTAGTCTTGGTTGGGGGTACAAAACTTTCCACCTGAAATTTTTAAGTATAGGTCCACACCTTCATATTTCCCTAATACACCTTTTGAAATGTAATTCGAATTATTTTACTTGTAATTCGAGAATTATATTTGTATTTCGTAACATTTCATTTGTAATTCGAGAATTCCATTTGTAATTCGAATTATTCCATTTGAAATTTGAATTATTCCATATGTAATTCGATTTATTCCATTTGTAGTTCGAATTATTTCATTTGTAATTCGACTTATTCCATTCGAAATTCGAATTATTCGATTTGTAATTCGAATGATTTCCTTTGTAATTTCAAATAAAATAAATCGAATTACAAATAAAATAATTCGAACTTCAAATGGAATAATTCGAATTACAAATGGAATAATTCGAACTACAAATGGAGTGTTACGAATTACAATTCTCGAATTACAAATGAAATGTTACGAATTACAACTTAAATGTTTCGAATTACAAATAGATCGACGTTTTGATATAGACCCCATAGAACGGTACCTCCCGAATTTCAGTATTTTGAATGTTAGCCAAATGGTTTTACCGAAATTGCTGAAATTTGGTATTTAGTCTTCTTCATAAACGAAAGGAAACTAATTGTTCCATTTTACTTCATAACTATTCGTGGTGTAGGGTATAACAAGTTCGGCCCGGCCGAAATTAACGCCGTGCTTACATGTTTTACCTTATTTACGTATCAGTGATCACAGAATATTTCCGCCTCAAATTATTTACAGAGAAGAAAATAATTATTCCGTTTTAGTTCAGAATATTTTATGGTGGAGGGTACAAAAAGTTCGGCCCGGCAAAACTTAATGTAACCTCAGCCATTAGGCTGGAAAGGGTATATACACTTTGATATGACCAAAAATGTGCATCATCGGAAGAACGGTTTTAGACCCCAAGTATGTTTGGATGAAATTCGTTTCAGACAATTTTGAGTCGATTTGGCCATGTCCGTCCGTCTGTCTGGCTGGCTGGGGCGCACGATAATTATCGAACGGATCAACCGATTCGAACCAAATTTTGGGTATCTTAATATTTTGTCCAAACTTAGTTTAAGTTCGAAGATGGCCATGTCGGTCCATTACCTCGGGTACCTCCCCCACAAAAGTTCAAAAATTTTCTGTAAAATGCTGTGAACGATAACTCTTGAGGGGAGCAATTAATTTGGTCTAAACTTTGCACATCGTATTATTCTTTTCAGATATATGTATATAGGACTCGAATATGGACTATATCGGTCCACTCCTTCGGGTACCTCCCACACAAAATTCGGGTGAAGTGAAGTTAAAGAGCTCCTCTCGGATAGTTTTGAATTTCTATACCCTACACCACACTGTGGTAAGGGGTATTATGTCTTTGTGCATTTTTATGTAACATACAAAAGAAAACGAAATAGACCCATGGTTCCTTTTGGGGATATACATATAATCACTTTCTGAGTCGATTTATGCATGTCCGTCTGTCCATCTATTTTTGCTCGAAACGTAAAGTTCGAATTTTTTGTCCGATTCAGCTGATAATTGAGGAATATAATTTTTTTAGCCATAGGAAGAACGCTATTGCTTTTGGTGAAAATCGGTTCAGATTTGGATATAGCTCTCATATATTCGGCCGATTTGACGTATTTGCTGCACCAAACACGCTATATCTGTCCAATTTCGATGAAATTTGGAATGTGTGACTGAGTTCGGTCTAGAAATAAGTGTGTCGATTTATATCGAAATCGGTTCAGATTTGGATATACATAGCTCCTATATACATATATTTTCGACCGATTTGATGTGTTTGTGGCACCAAACACGCTATATACGTCCGATTTTGATGAAATTTGAATTGTGTGACTGAACTCGGTCTAGATATAAGTGTGCCAAATTATATCGAAATTGGTTTAGATTTGGATATAGTTCCCATATATATTTTCGTCCGATTTCAGGTATTTGCTGCACCAAACACCCTATATCTGTGCAATTTTGAAGGAATTTGGAATGTGTGACGGATTTCTGTCTAGTAATAGGTCTACCATATTATATAGAAATCAGTTCAAATTTATATATCCTATATATATTTTACATATTCACAGTGGTGTAGGGTATCATATAGTCGGCCCGCCCGACTATGATCATTTCCTTACTGGTTTTTATACCCTCAGCATTTATGCTAACGAGGGTATATACACTTTCATACGGGCAAAATGTGCCTCATCGAAATAATGGTTTTAGACCCCAAGTATGTTTGAACGAAATGAGTTTCAGACAACTTGTAGTCGATTTAGCAATGTCCGTCTGTCTGTCTGTCTGGCTGGCTGGTGAGCACTATAACTCTCGAACGGTTGAACCGATTTGTTTCAAAATGTGGCTTTCGCAATATTTTCTCCAAACTTAGTTTAAGTTCGAAGATGTGTTATATTGGCTCACTAATTCAGGCACCTCCCCCACAAAAGTTCGAAAATGTTCGGCAATTTTTTGCGCACGATAACTCTGGAAGGGAGTAACCGATTTGGTCCATACTTTGCACATCGTGAAATTTGTACCAAATTTAGATAAGGTTCCAATATGGACTTAATCGGTCCACTCCTTCATGTACCTCCCACACAAAATTTCGGAAAAGTTCAGTTTAGGACCTGCCCTCGAATCGCTTTGATTTTTGTTGCAACAACTTGTATTCACTTCCCCCCATACGACGGTACAAGTTTCATCAGGGGCAAAACCATACTTCTAGAGAAAATAGCCTGAAAGATTAAAAAACCCCTACGACACCGTGTGTAGTGATTGGAACGCAAGATAACTCTCGAACGGATCTGCCGATTTGGTCAAAAATCTGACTTTCATAATATTTGGTCCAAACTTATTTTAAGTTCGAAGATAAGCCACATCGGTTCACTCCTTGAGGTACCTCCCCCACAAAAGTTCAAAAATGTTCGGAAACATTGTGCGCACGATAACTCTTGAAGAGAGTAACCGATTTGGTCCACACTTTGCCCATCGTAAAATGTGTACTAGACTTAGATAATGTTTCAATATAGACTCAATCGGCCCACTCCTTCGGGTACCTCCCACACAAAATTTCGGAAAAGTTCAGTTCAGAGATGGCCCCATCTCGCGAATCACTGTGATGTTTGTTTTAGCAACTTGTATTCACTGCCCTCCACACGACGGTACAAGTTTCATTAGGCGCAAGTCCATACTTCCTAAGAAAATAGAATGAAAGTTGCAAAAAACCCCTATGACACCGTGTGAGGTGGTTGGAGCGAAAGATAACTCTAGAACGGATGTGCCGATTGGGTCCAAAATTTGGCCTTAGTAATATTTTGTACAAACATAGTCTAAGTTTGAAGATAAGCCGTATCGGTCCACTCCTTCAGGTACCTCCCCTACAAAAGTTCAACAATGTTCGGAAAATTTGTTCATACGGTAACTCTTGAAGGGAGTGGCCATCCTAATATATCTACTAAATATAGATCAGGTCCAAATATGGACTATATTTGTCCAATCCATCCGGTAACTCCCACACAAAATTTCGGATAAGTTCACTTTAAGACCAGCTATCGAATCACTACTTGTTTTTTTTTGTCAGTGGCTGAGGGTATATCTCTGTCAGTCTGACTGATACTTTCTTACTTGTGTTTAAAATTAAAAATTTAAATTTTTTTGTCAGGTATTATAAAACATTTCCTGTTTTCATGATACTCTAACCATTTTCAATATATTCAATATATGAATAGAAACCGAAATAACATTAAACAACTTCGTTGTGTATTTCTTCGAAAAATGTGATTCTGGAAAACACATTTTCATTAACAATTTACCACTTTTGTTTTGATGCACTTAATCATGGTCAGTAAGCCAGTGGCAAACATGCCATCTAACATAATTTTGTTTATGTATATTTAAAATAAACATAAAAGTGAAAGTAATTAATTTTATTCTATGAACTTACCTTTTTTACCGTCATAATCAACAACCACAACTCAATCATAAATTCCAACAAAATTTATGTGAAAAAAACATTTATTTCCTCTTGATTTGTTTAAATTTCACAAACTAAGTTATTTATTTGAAAACAAAACCTTGTATACATTTCCCAGATGAACTAAAGAAAAGTTTTCAAATGAAATGCAGCTCCTGTAGGAAATTCAGAAATGTTTAATTACATAAATACATTTCTTAAATATAAAAAGACTGTGTGTATGTATGAGTGTCTGTGTGAATAGATGTTTTGTTGGGAGATGGGTGGAGAGGGGGAAGGGGTAGTTCCTTTTAGGGGCTCTTCATAAAAGGAACTATTCCATGAAAATAATAATGGCAATGAAAATGATATCTTCCTGTCTGTCTACTGTATAGGGTTATATAAAGTGTTTTTTCCCTTAATTTATATAAAATTGTTACAATATGTTTTTTTTTCTTTAACTATTAAAAATATACTATTTGTATGTATATTAAATTTAATACTTTAATTAACAACAATACTTTACAACTTATGCATAAATTCAAAATGGCACTTTTATAACTTTTTTTTCTCTCTTTTTGTTTTTTGTTTGCTTAACTCTAATTATAATTATTTATAACCACAATTATATTTATAAAAAAATATGTAATACAATAGCTTATAAGAATGCTTAATTACATATACAACTACATACACATGTATGTATTTATGGTTGTGTTGTGAAAACTATTTTACAAAATTTAGCAAAAAACCATTTTATAAAAACAAAACATGTTTTAAAATACAACTATTGAATTCGTTGAAATTGGAGAAGAGGCAAAAAAGAGCAAAATTGATAACAACTCCATCAAAACAAATATTAGTCAACGAAACATTTTTTATTAATTTTCTCGTTTAGAGTTAAGCTTGGTGATCTGAAATTATTTGCAAGTGAAAAAGGAAAGCCAAGGACTCGAAACCACATAGTCACCAAATTACGTTACCTGGTTTCATTGGTGGTAAAGCAAATCTTTGGACGTATCGACTATGTAATGGCTTCTCTGTCCTAGAACTTATAGTTTTTCAAATGCAAATGTGTTTTTGTACATTAACGCGGATACTTGGCCACAGAAATGTATTTTCTTCACGACAAACGCTTTTTGCGCTGACTTTGAAGTTATGAGTTTTGTGTTTGAACGCTAACACGCCATGACAACATTTTTTGATATGATTTTCAAGGACGGGGGTTCAAATCCCAGCCATTTTTTAAATTGGCCACATTTTATTGACCCGCTTGAGAATTTTTTTAGCGAGAAAACTTAAAGCTTTACGTGAAAATTATATTTCTGAGACTTTTTTAAGAATTTTTTAAAAATAACTTTTTTTCTCTAAACTGTATAGTTTTCCTGCAATCGGCTCTTCTTTTAATAATGCCGAAAAATTTTAAGGGTAATATATGTAGGTGTATTCCTACATGACAATCCCCTAGGGTTTTATATCCTCGGCATTTATGCTAACGAGGGTATATACACTTTCATACGGGCCTCATCGAAATAGTGGTTTTAGACCCTAAGTTTGTTTGGACGAAATCCGTTTCAGACAATGTCCGTCCGTCCGCCAGTCAGCCAGACAGACTGGTGTGCATGAAAACACTCGAAGGGATACAACGATTTGGTCTAAAATTTGGCCTTCGTAATAATTTGACGTAGGGGATTGAAGATACCAAGGAACGGTCCTGACCGGTTTTAACATGGCAAAGCCCAGGATTTATCTTGGTCCATCTTTCATCTCAAGTGGACACTGACCTCCCCGTGGTGTCACCTTTAACACATGTTAAAGGTAGTGAGCTAACATGTGCCGCGCGTTCACCCATAAGAACGTTAAAAACTTGGGTTTGGGCGTCGGGTTAGTAACCCTCCCCTAGAAAAAACAGCCTACTATGAAAAAACGAAAGAAAAGAAAAACAAACCCCTCTAAAGTTGACGAACCCCGCAAACGTTTTAAGAACCATGATCTGCGAATCTGCTCCTATAATGTTCGCACTCTTTGTAGAGAAGGTGCAGTCTTTGCATTGGCAGACGTACTTGAAAAGTACAAGGACGATATTACAGCCATACAGGAAATACGATGGAATGGGAAAGGCGTCACAACAACACCTAAAGGTGACGCACTGTATAATAGCTGCCATGACGTAAAGCATGAGTTTGGTTGCGGATTTGCGCTCATGCTCCCACTAAAGACAAGGAAGAACAGACCAAAGATATATTTTATGAGCGCTTAGAAGAAACATATGACCGTTGTCCTGCCCATGACATTAAAATTTTAATGCCAAAATTAGAAAGGAAAATTCATTCTCCACAAGGAAACACTCCATGCAAACAGCCGCAAAATCCATACTTAGGTACCAAAGACCTCAACCAAGGAATCCATGGTATGATCAGGAGTGTCGTGCTGCAACCGAAAAGAAAAATGCGGCATATAGGGCTACTTTACAATCCGTAGTAACGCGTAGCGCACGAGAAAGGTATCGTGAGAAAAGGAGAGAGGAGACCTGTCTTTTCCGCAGGAAAAAGAGAGAGATGGAAAAGCGGGAGTGTGAAAAAATCGAGGTGTACAGGAGCCAGAATGAAGTCCAAAAATTCTATCAAAGAGTGAAGCATCAAAATGATGGCTTTGGTACAGGCACATCCTCCTGTAGTGACCAGCAAGGTAATTTGGTTACTGATACAAATAGTGTGCTCAGGATATGGAAAGAGCATTTTTCAAACCTGTTGGTATCCAGCGAAGACGACGAAGATACCACAGATCCAATCCCAGAAGATGGTATAGAAAGTATACCACCCGGCCAAGATGAGGTAAAAACAGCAATCAACCGGCTGAAGAATAATAAAGCAGCAGGAGCCGATGGCTTACCAGCCGAGCTGTTTAAAACCGCAGGCGACGCGCTGATAAGGTGTATGCATCAGCTAGTTAGCACCATCTGGCAGGAAGAACGCGTACCCGACGATTGGAACCTGAGTATCCTGTGCCTGTAAGACTGTATGCTCTAACTATAGGGGCATAAGTCTACTCCCTATTGCCTACAAGATCGTGTCAGGGATATTGTGCGAACGACTAAAGCCCATGATCAACGAAATAATTGGACCATACCAATGCGGCTTTAAACCTGGCAAGTCCACCATTGACCACATATTTACCCTGCGGCAAATCCTGGAGAAGACACAAGAGATGCAGATCGACACCTACCACCTTTTTGTCGATTATAAAGCATCCTTCGACAGCCCGCTACGTTCAAAGGTATTCCAAGCCATGTCTGAATTTGGTATCTCCGCAAAGCTCATTCGGCTTTGTAAAATTACTCTTACTGACACAAGATTTTCAGTTAAAACTCTCCGAAGAGTTTTGTACCAAAAGAGATTTCAGGCAAGGAGACAGCCTTTCGTGTGATCTTTTCCTGCTAGAAAAGGTTATACGAGAGGCAAACGTCAAAAGAAGTGGCACAATCTACACCAATAGTCACATGTTACTTGCTTATGGTGATGATATAGACATCAATGGACGATCAGTAAAAGAAGTAGCTGATACCTTTATGAAGGTCGAAGGAGAATCTGCTAAAGTGGGTCTGGCGGTAAACAACGAGAAGACCAAGTTGATGGTGTCGACGCGCAATGCGTCCATTGAGATCGGACCAACTGTTGAGGTTGGTTCCTATAATTTTGAGGTAGTAAAAGACTTCGTATACCTCGGCACTGCCATAAACACAACAAACAACATCAGTTGTGAAATAAGAAGAAGAATTGTATTGGCCAACAGATGCTACTTTGGCTTAAGTAAGCACTTCAAAAACAAAGCCACAACTCGTCAAACAAAAATAACGCTCTACAAAACACTGACACTACCCGTGCTGATGTATGGTTCCGACCCTTGGTACTTGCGCAAGCAGATAAGGCAGTGCTTGGCGTGTTTGAGAGAAAAATTCTTCGAAAGATCTACGGACCGATCTGCGGTGAATATCGACGTAGCATGAACCACGAGCTATATCAGCTATACAAAGACAAGAATATAGTTAAACGTATCGAGATGCAGCGATTGCCTTGGTTAGGTCATATAATAAGAATGAGCGATGATGAACCCGCTAAAAAGGCGTATAAATTCGAGCCACATGGCGGTGCACGCAGAATTGGCAGGCCAAAGAATAGATGGCGCAAACAAGTGGATGAAGAGATGACAAGGCGCGGTATTCCAAAAATCGAAGCACTAAACAGAGAGAATTGGAGATCTTTTCTTAGTTCGGTCTATGGAACAAATGTTCTGTAATGGGCCAGCTAAGTAAGTAAGTAAATTTTGGACAAAGTCGGTACATTCGTTCGAGAGTTATCGTGCGCTACTGCCACTGCATATGGTGTCATTTGGGGGTTTTTATAGCTTTCGGGTCATTTTCTAAAGAAGTATGGCCTTGTCCCTGAAATAAAGCTTGCACCGTCGTAATGGGTGCAGCGAATACAAGTGGTTGCAAAAAGAATCCGAGCAATTCGAGAGCAGCTGTTAAATTTCACCTTTCCGAAATTTTGTGTGGGAGGTACTCGTAGGAGTGAACCTACATAGTCCATATTCGAACCTGATCTATGCCTACTAGAAGTTTTACGATGTGCAAAATATGGAGCAAATGGTTTGGTGCCTTTAAAAGTAATCGTGATTTTTTTTTTCCTTTTGGGGGGAGATGCCCCTAAAAAAATGGACCGATATGACCCATCGACGAACTTAAAGTAAGTAAGTAAGTGGACGAAATAGTATAAAGGACAAATTTTGGACCGATTTGGCTCATCCGTTCGAGAGTTATCGTGCGGTCTAGCCAGACAGACAGACAGACGGACGGACAGACAGATGATTTCAATGAGGCATAATTTCACCCTCTTTAGCCTTAAGTCTGAGCATTGGTCAACAGAAGCAATAGATAGCATTACTTTCAGACATACATTTTTTGGCCATGATTATTACATTTTTGAAAAAACAAAAAACAAATAAAAAAGTATCAGTCGGCTTTGCCGACAGAGATATACCCTCAGCCTGTGTGGATTGAAATAATGTTTTTTTTTTTCAAAAAAAAAAAAAAAAAAAAAAAAATGTATTCAGGAGGGTTTTCAAAATTTTGGGTGTATGAATCGACAAAAATATGGATAGGATTAAATCTCAACAATTTGCGGGGATATCGATACATCGGGCTTTTTTACCATACTAGCCTACGAAAAACATAATATCGCTGTAAACAGGGCCATTAGGAAAACCTTCGGTAAAAATGTCCAAAGGATCCTCGAACTGACCCTTAACCACACACACATGTTGAGCATTTGTGTAGGTGGTACTCCAAGGATTGGACAGATAGGGCCCAAATTTGAACATAAACTAAGTTTCGACAACATTTAGAGATCCAACGTTTGGGCCATTTGTACCATTTTAGCGAATATTTTCGAACTTCTGTGGGCGAGGTACCTGAAGGAGTGTACCTATAAGCACCTCCTTCGAATTTCATCTAATATTCAAAGAAATATTACGATATTCAAAGTGATGACGAACGCAGTATTCGGTTCGTTCTCTCCAGCCACTTCACATGGTGCCATAGGAATTTTTTACAACTTTCGGGCTGTTTTCTCAAGAAGTATGGACTTGCACCTGAAAAAACTTTTACTGTCGTAATTGAGGCGGCGAATGCAAGTTGCTTCAACAAAAATCAAAGTGATTCGATAGCAGGTCTTAAAGTGAATTTATCCAAAATGATGTGTGGGAGGTACTCGAAGGAGTGGATCGATAGAGTCCATATTGGAACCTGACCTACATCTGGTAGATAAATTAGGGTGTATAAAGTATGGACCAAATCGGTCATTCCCATCAAGATTTATCGTGTGCACAATTTTTCCGAACATTTTTGAACTTTTGTGGGGGAGGTACCTGAAGGAGTATATCGATATGGCTTATCTTCGAACTTAAACTAAGTTTGCACAAACTATTACGAAGGCGTAATTTTTTACCGAATCGGCAGATCCGTTCGAGAGTTACCTTGCGCTCCAACCATTATACACGGTGTTATTGTTGTTGTTGTAGCAGCATTTTAACCTAGGTAGAAGCATAGATTTATTGCTGGGTTGGCAGCCGCTGGCCGAAACACTATGGTTCCGGGTCAATCCGGTACGAAAGAACCCGCTGCCGTGGGATTGTTATAGGGGTTGTTTGCATCTTTCAGGCTATTTTCTCAGGAAGTATGAACTTGTCCCTAATGAAACATGTACCGTCGTATAGGGGGCAGTGAATACAAGTTGCTACAACAAAAATCAAAGCGATTCGAGAGCAGGATCTAAACTGAACTTTCCCGAAATTTTGTGTGGGAGCTACCCGAAGGAGTGGACCGATTGAGTCCGTATCGGAACCTCATCTAAGTCTAGTAGAAATTTCACGATGTGCTAAGCATGGACCAAATCGATTACTTCATTCAAGAGTTATCGTGCGCAAAAATTTTCCGAACATTTTCGAACTTTTGTAGGGGAGGTACCGGAAGGAGTGGACCGATAAAACCCATCTTCGAACTTAAACTAAGTTTGGAGAAAATATTACGAAAGCCAAATTTTGGACCGAATCGCTTGATCCTTTCGAGAGTTATCGTGTGCACCAGCCAGACAGAAAGACAGACGGACGGACACACGAAAATATGTATGGGAGCTATATCCGAATCTGAACCGATTTCGATAACATTTGTCACACTTATTTCTAGACCGAATTCAGTCACACATTCTAAATTTCATCGAAAACGGATATATACGAACGGACGGACGACTCAGAAAGTGATTCTATGCATATCCCTGAAAAGAACTATGTGTCTATTTCGTTTCCTTTTGTATATTACCTACAAATACACACAGACATAATACCCCTTACCACAGTGTGTGGTGTAGGGTATAAAAACAATATTAAATGAAATAGAATGCGGTCACCGGCGGAATAAATATTCATTTTATACTCCAACTTGCCAACGGGACATTGGGGAGACATCTTCTTATCTTATTTCAATTATGTGTTTTTTGTGCGTTTCATTTCATTTGTCTAAGTAAAATATCCAATTTCACAAATTTCTAAATAGAATTGTTAACATGATTGTTTGTGTTTTGGCCAAGTAAGCCATTGCTGGGGTAACCAACTACAAATTGCCAATGGCCTTATTTATGGAGCGGTTCTCAATTTTGCCTTTCATTGCTCTCCGGTATTCTTTTTTCTTGGTATACATTTTCATTTGTAGCTTATGTTGTTCTTGTTGTTGTTATTTATGTACATAGAAATACATTTGTAGAATTTGGATATCCTAACGTCCCGCGGCGGCCTACAATTGTATGGCCTTAAAGTACATTTCATTGTTATAGCCAATGTTGCTGTTGTTATCGGTGGTAGTAATATCGCCTATTGTGATGCCGCCGTTACCGCCGTCATCAATGTGTTTTAGTTCCGTCACTGATGTTGCTGTTGTTATTAGCATTTCTTGTTGTTGTCGTCGTTGTTGCTGTTGTTTACTTTTGTATACTTTTGTTGAGGTGGCTGTGTGGTTGGTTGCATTTTGTGGAACTAACCTGTTTTTGGTGATGGTTGAATTTACACCCAATCATACACACGTTGTGGTTAATCGAGTTACCCGGGTCAATTCAATGCTACCCAAACGCCTCTTAAAAAACAACGATTTGAAGGTTGTTCGGAACTGTTTCGACATCAGGCCATAAAGGACGAAATCCACGGCGGCATTAATCAGGGCCAGTAAATCCATAACTTCACCAAAAACCTGATAGCATACTTCGAAGAAACATTTCTCCATAATGCCGGACATTAAGCCCAATATGCCCTGAGGGAATTCGGTGAGTAGAAAAAGGATTAATACAGCAACAAGCAGCATGGTTGTACGGTCGGTACGTCGATCACATTTGGGTATTCTGGAAGGAAGAAAGAAAAAAACATGTTTAATTTACAAGAATTGGGATGAAGAGGAGCACCAACGGCTTAGTTGGCTATTTTCACATGTAAAAGCTAATTCCCATATCATACCTGGATGCATGCTTCTGCAAATGTTGATGCTGTGCTGGGTGATTGGGATTACTGTATTCCTTGAGTTTCTGCTTACGCTTAGAAGCCTCCCACAACACTTTGACCAGCACAAAACTAATGATGGTCAATACAAAACATGGCAGCAACTTAATTATAACCGAATGAATCCAAAAGTTAATTCTGAAAAGATAAAACGAGAAGGGAATTAAAAAAACCACACATGTACATACGGTATTAAAAGTAGGAATATGTTCAGTTTAACAAGTAAAAAGTATCAGTCGGCTTTGCCGACAGAGATATACCCTCAGTCTATGTGAATTGAAACTTTAATCAACGGACAGATCGAATGTATTTAGGGTATTTTGAGAATTTTGGTCCTTTTTGGACATTTGAACTTGCTGACAAAAATGTGGATTACGATTAAAGTTTAAAAGTGTTGGGAAGGAAGTACTTAAACGAATGGGCCGACATAGTCCATTATGGAAGTGGATCTTATTTTAAGAGTCATATCTTTTTGATGCATATTGGGCTCACTAGTCATTTCTGTGGGTCATTCTATAACATTTGCACCAGTATTCCAGGAAGCATAGACTTGTCCACGGTAAACATAATATCGCTGTAAATAGGACCACAACGAACAGCATCGGTATACATTTCCAAAGGATCTCCGAACAGTCCTTAAACTGTACTTAGACACAAAAGTTGAACTTTTGTGGGTGAAGAAAGGGCCGATATGGGCCATTTTAGAAATTAAACTAATTTGGACAAAATATTAGGAGATCGAAAGTTTGGAGCAAATTGGTTGCCCGTTCAAGAGATATCGTGCATACCATTTTAGGTACATTTTTTAAATATTGGGGAGAGTACTGGAAGTTGTTGCCCATCTTCGAATTGAAACTAAGTTTGGACAAAATATGACGAAGGCCAAATTTTGGACCAAATCGGTTGATCAGTTCGAGAGTTTTGTGCTCTCCAGCGACTACATATGGTGCCATAGGGGTTTTTACACTTTTCGGGCTGTTTTCTCTAGAAGTATGGACTTGCCCGTCGTAATTGAGGCAGCGAATGCAAGTTCCTTCAACAGAAATCAAAGCGATTCGAGAGGACGTCTTAAAGTCAACTTATCCGAAATTTTATATGGGAGGTACCCGCAGGAGCGGCCAAATATAGTCCATATTCAAATCTGATCTATATCTAGTAGATATATTAGGATGTGTAAAGTATGGATCAAATCGGTCACTCCCTTCTTGCGCTCCAACCACTACACACGGTGTCATAGGGGTTTTTTTTTACACCATTCAGGGTATTTTCTCAGGAAGTATGGACTTGCCCCTGATGAAACTTGTACCAACGTATAGGTTGCGGTGAATACAAGTTGTTACAACAAATATCAAAGCGATTCTAGAGCAGGTCATAAACCGAGCTTTTTCGAAATTTTGTGTGAGAGGTACACGAAGGAGTGGACCGATTGAGTCCACACTCAAATTTTCCGAACATTTTCGAACTTTTGGGAGGAGGTACCGGATGGAGTGGACCAATATCACCGACATGGATTTCCATTAAAGCTCAAAAGATTTGCGGGAGAGGTACCTAAAAGAATGGTCCGACATAGTCCATTTTGGAAACATGTACTAGCCTCGGTTCCTGAGTTGTCGTGCGCAACAGCTACTGCACATGCTGGCCGTAGGGGTTTTTATAGCTTTCGGGTCATTTTCTCAAGAAGTATGGATTTTCCATTAAAAAAGCGTGTACCATCGTAATAAGGGCGTTGAGAGCAATCTTTTGCAAGAAAAATCATACTATTCCAGAGGAGGTCCTAAACTGCAATTTTCAAAAATTTTGTGTAGGAGGTATGCGAATGATTTGACATATATAGTCCTTATTATAACCTGATTATGTCTCGTAGAAATATTACGATGCTCAAAGTATGGACCAAATCGGTTACTGCTTTCGAGAGTTATTGTGCGCACCATTTTAGCGAAAACTTTTGAACTTTTGTGCGGGAGGTACCCAAATGAGTGGACCGATAAGGCCCATTGTAGAACTTGATTAAAGTTTGGGCAAAATATACGACAGTCATATTTTGGACCGAATCGGTTTATCCTTTCGAGAGTTACCGGGCGCTCCTACCACAGCTTTCGGGCAATTTTCTCAGGATGTATGGACTTGCCCATGAAAAAAAACTTCTACCGCCGTTATTGGGGCGGCGAATACAAGTTGTTATTTCGGTGCGGCACATTTTGTCCGTATGAAAGTGCATATACCCTCGTTAGCATAAATGCTGAGGGTATAAAAATGGTTTTATTGTTTTTCAAAGTATTATCCTGCATGTTTTGTACACTTTAGCATGTGCTCAAACCAATTGTACTTCTTCCACTCCGATTAAGACACCTCCAAAACATGATGTTTAAGCGCTTCAATACCATTTTACATTTAAAATTTTACATTTAAAATTGGTAATTTTTCACAATGTTAACGATGACCTTTTTATACCCTCCACCATATGGAGGGTATAATTAAATTTGTCATTCCGTTTGTAACACATCAAAATATTCGTCGGAGACCCTATATATTATTGATCAGCATAAAATTCTATGTCGAATTAACCATGTCCGTCTGTCCGTCCATCTGTCTGTTGAAATCAAGATACAGCTCGCAATTTTAATGATAGAGAGTCAATATTTGGTACAGAAGTTTTTATTACTTGCAGGATGGTTGGTATTGAAAATGGGCTATATCGGTCCACGTTTTGATATAGCCCCCATAGAACGGTACCACCCGATTTTCGGTATTTTGAAGGTACTAGCTTCATTATCACACCGAAATGGCTGAAATTTGGCACTTAGTCTTCTTTAAGGGTATAAAACTTTCGCCCAGAATTTTGTCGGTACCGGTCCACGTCTTTATATAGCCCCCATAGAACGGTACCTCCCGATTTTCGGTATTCTGAAGGATTTAGTTTCATTATCACACCAATATGGCTGAAATTTGGTACTTAGTCTACGTTGGGGGTATAAAACCTTCCCCCTGAATTTTGTTGGTGTCGGTCTATGCCTTCATATATCGATTTTCGGTATTTTGAACGTTGTGGCCTAAATATTCCACCGAAATGGCTGAAGTTTGGTATTAAGCCTTTGTTGGGGGTATACAACTTGCCCCTATAAATTTGTCGGTGTAGGTCCGCACCTTCATATAGCCCCCATGGAAAGGTACCTCCCGATGTTCGGTATTTTGAAGGTTGTGGCCTCAATTTTTCTCCGAAATGGCTGAAATTTGGTATTTAGACATTGTTTGGGGGTTCTCAACTTTCCTCTTTAAATTTGTCGTATAGATCCACGCCTTCATATAGTCCCCATACAACGGTACCTCCCGATGTTCGGTATTTTGACGATTGTGGCCACAATTTTCCTCCGAAATGGCTGAAATTTGGTATTTAGACTTGGTTGGGGATACTCAAACTTCCCCTTTAAATTTGCCGGTATAGGTATGCCCCTTCATATAGCCCCCATGGAAAGGTACCTCCCGATGATCGGTATTTTGAAGATTGTGTCTGTAATATTCCACCAAAATGACTGAAATTTGGTATTGAATTTTCTGTGAATCTAAAAACTTTCCGTCAGATATTTGTCGGTATAGATCGACGTTTTGAAATACCCCCGATAGAACGGTGCCTCACATTGTTTTCCCGAAATTGCTGAAATTTTGTATTAAGTCCTCTTTATACACGAATTGAAACTAATTTTTCCATTTTACTTCAATACAACTCGTGGTGGAGGGTATAACAAGTTCGGCCCGGTCCAACTTAACGCCGTTCTTACTTGTTAGCTGTAAAATTGCGATAGACGTGTGCATTCTGTGAATATATTATTGCGGAATCTTTTGTATTTTTGATATACCGTAATGTTATTTAAATAAATTAAATAGTTTTGTAACCCATAAGTTATTTTAATTTAGATGTTTCGGGGTAAATAAATGTAAGGCCAATTTTTTCTAAATTCTTCAATTAAAATAGGGGTTTTGTATGGAAATTAGTCGAGTTTAGCTTTAGTTTTTTTTTTTTTAATTTTTCATGTATTTTGTCTAGAATAATGTCAAACATTTTTCCTGCGACTTCCTGCGACTTTTGGTTTTATAGCAATTTTTAGGAAATATGTTAATTCGGGAAACTAAGCTTTTTTAAGTTTGGTTCAAATAAAACAACGATTATGGGAAACATTTTGATAAATAAGATCAAATATCACTTGGAATTGATCGCGGCATAGCAGACAAGAAATTAGAAAATGACAAAGTCCGTCCTACGGTTCCAACGATACGGGTGGAAGTAGGAAAATGAATGCAGTTAAATACAAGTTTTTATTACCAAAAAGTAAAGAATGGGGTGATTTTGAAATCTTATTACACCCTCCGCCATAAATTATGTATATTCAAATCAGATTTCAGTAATTTCGTATGGATGAGTGGGTGAAATTTTAAACATACCGAAAATCGGGGTATCGTTCTATGGGGGCTATATCAAAAAGTACACCTGTACTGACAATTCTCTGTCGAAATATTTTATACCCCCAACGAAGACTAAATGACAAATTTCAGCCATTTCAGTTGAATAATGCGGCTAAAATCTTCAAAATTACCAAAATCAGGTGGTACCTTCCTATGGGGGCTATGTCAAAAAGTGGATCAGTACCGACAATTCTCTTTCGGAATATTTTATACCCCCAACGAAGACTAAATACCAAATTGCAGCCATTTTAGGTGGATAATGCGGCTAAAATCATCAATATTGCATAAATCGGGAGGTACCGCCCTATGGGAGTTATAACAAAAAAAATATATAAGTAATACAAATCGGCCAAATATATCAATAAATGAAGTAAAATTGTCAATCTAAAGCTATTCTTATCATAATTATGTATAAACATACAATAAAACATCGACTTTCATTTTCTGCACGCTAGAGCTGCATTTTTTCCCACTGTGCGACGGTATGTGCACGCAAGGAACTAAATAGTACTTCAATATACGAATGTATAAAGCTAAAGTGTGCTCAACTGAGTAGTTTTTGTTCACAATTGCGAATTCAACAAACTCGTAACCTATTCATCAAGTAACAAAAATTAAAATTATTGGTAAAGCAGCAAATTCGTATCTCAATAAATGCGTTTCATACTTAAACGGAGAAAGATTCGTATAATATTACTACTAATATGCATAGATGTAGTCAATACCCTAATAAGTGCCTTTTACACTTTTACCGAAACACCGATATATCAAAAGATAAATCGTTTTTTTTCTCCCCTGAAAAGTTGTATTTTTTTAAGATACGAGGTTGTTAAAGTAAGGCATCGATATGTCGATGCATTTTGTGATTTAAATGTGTGACATTCCGTCCACCATGTTTTGTCTAACACCTAATATATTAGTATTGAATCTATCTATTTCATTCAAAGCATTGTTCAGTTTTATAGATTCATACAAGCTTCGGATATTCCATGTTCCAATGCAAACAGCCGCAAAATCCATACTTGGATTCCAGAGACCTCCACAAAGGAATTCATGGTATGACCAGGAGTGTCGCGCTGCTACCGAAGAGAAAAATGCGGCATATAGACCCAGCAAAATGTTCGATGCCAAAGATGACATTCAATCATGGGTGCAAGTGATCTAGCATGTCATCTTTTTAGCATCTTCATCGATGAATTTTATATGAGCGTGGACCCCAAAAGATGACGTTCTTTTCTGGATCCTAAGCATGTCATTTTTACCAATGCGTTGACATGTCATTTCCACCAATGCTTTGGCATGTCATTTCCACCAATGATTTGACATGTCATTTTCACCAATGCTTTGACACGTCATTTTCACCCATGCTTTGACATGTCATTTTAAGCAATGCTTTGGCATGTCATTTTCACTAACCCCTTGGCATGAAATTTTCATGTCTTGTTTGGAAAATGGAAATGCTGTATTGAAATATGGTTTTCATGAAAAACAAAACTCTTTATTAATTCAAACGAATTCATGAAATAGCTACAATTAATTTATCAGTTTAGTTTTTCAAAAGTTTACATCCAAAATTGCAATGTAATCACCACCGCTGCAACGCAAAAGATTACTTCCTCCGTTCTCCGCAACTGATATTCTTTCATCTTACAAAAGGTTTTTTCAATTATCTTCCCATCACCAGTTCAGATTTCAACATGGACTCAAATTACATTTATTTTAAATTACTTTTATTTTATAATTTTGTTATTTTATAACAACATTTTGGTAATTTACACTCTTTTGTTTAGTGACGGAAATATGTAGGGATCTACAACCCGGCTTGCTTTAGGGATCTCTAAGAACAAAATGTAACGAACGGGGAGGAGAGACTTTTTATGGAAAATACCATTTATGCTTAATTAATTTATTTTTAATTGTTTCTTTCCAAAAGTAGTTTCTTCTTTATTTTCAGATTCTTGTTCCTTTTCGTTTCGGACTTTTTTTTCAAATTCCAAGAAGCGAGATTTGATTGATTTCATTCTATGTCAGATTTAGAACAGACAAGGGAACTTTTAACCCTTTCGACCCCAACGTTGCTTATAAGCAACTTCGATTTTTAGCATGGTTTAATTTGAAACTGATGGGATTTTCTCATCAAAACTCGCATTGGCTTGGTTAATTGAAGTTCTGAGAATAAAAAACAACAGCAAAAATATCAGTTATGTGACTATCGACCTATTTATTATGCATTATTCACTATGAAGTCTAGCAAATCGCGCGCTCTAAAAAATAGTGCATAAAGTAAAGTTTAAAAAAATTTATTTATAAATAATAATTAAAAAAAAAAACAAATACGCAGTGTTATTACTAGCAGGTATAGTTATAACACAAAAATAACATTTTGAAAAAATGTGGCATTGTTCCTTTACAATATTTTTTTCTTTTTTGAAGTTGCTTATAAGCAACTTTGGTCCACGGTGATAGTGAAAACCATTGAAATCGAAAATATGAACAAACCACCTAAACGGCTCTGGAAACAAATATACAAGCCATTCTGGAGTTCGACTGAAACAAGTCTTCTGATGAAGAGTGCGAAGATGAAGAAGAAGAGTTTATGTAGAAAGGTTGGTCAAAATTTTGGAGAGAGGTGAAGAAATAGATATCAATTTGCTAGAAGATAGCACCATTGAACTACGTGTTGTAAAGTATCCAGAGAGAGTCGAGCGTCATGTTCCAGTTCCAAGCGCTGTAAAGTTACTTACGACCTGCCAAATTCGTCATTGGGTGGTATGGGAGAAAAAGGTCGACGTCGTTTTAGCAAGACAGGAACACCTGTGTCAAAGTGTGGTGTTCATCTATGTTCAAATACAAGTAAAAATTGTTTTCTTGCCTATCATTCTAAGCTATTATTGATATAATATATAATATTATATCAAAGATGATTCTTAAAGAATAAATAACAAGCAATTTGTATGTTCTTATAATGTTCTTATAAACTTGTTTTAATTTAATTTAATGCCATGAAATACTACCTCAACGCACAGAGGGGAAACATCGGTCCAAAGTTGCTCAAAACTCAAAAAATGAAAATCGTTTTTTATGAAAAAAATATTGATAAACGGCAACCAGTCTCTTTTCTACATTTGCTATAACCATCCTCGACTTTGTAAGATTAACCACTCCAATGCAGCAGCCGATTGAACTCAGCCATACTGAAAACAAAAAGTAAATTTTCGAAAACTAAGAAATTAGGTGAACATTAAAATGACATTATTTTCGCGAAAATTTATATTTTTCAAGATTTATTGTTTTTGTACAGTCTCCGAACAATATTAGCACTTAAAATTTTCCGATTGATTTTACATCTTTGCTCTTTAATAATGGTGATACATATCCTCTTTATGAAATATTTTTATGATAATTTTTAAAATTACTACAATTTCAATAGTGAAAAAGTCTATTTCCCCGTCGTTTCCCGACCATAGTTTCTTCTAATGTTTTATGCGCTTGAGTCTCAAATATCAGATTCAATCATAAAAAATTGCGCATATTTGCGCCATTCCGAAAAAATATAATTTTTCTCAACTAAACTATGAAATATTTTTATATGGAATTGCAAGGTTTACTCACTCTAAATTTTGCTCCGCCTTATAACAGGGACTCTTATTTATCAGACTAAACCAACACCTATCAAACATGTTTGCATTATTCAGAAACATTCACGACTTTTCTCATGTGAATTGAGAAAAATTTAATTTAAGTAAGTTTCAAAAAATAAAATTTGGAATGAAATATATGTATATGGGACTATATATACATCTGTACCGATTTGTTTGAAAATTGGCTCAATGTTCTTTTTTTGGCTAGTTCAGGTTGCATGCGTAAAATTTCAGTGATTTTGGTGCATTTTTATCTCATATCAGATGCGAATATATGTGGAAGCTGCATCCAAATCTGGACCGATTTTCATTATTTTCTATAGGATTAATCCTTGTACAGAAGATATGCTTTGTGCAAAATTTTATATCAATCCGACTATAAATGAGCTTTCTAGGGCTTTTGATCAACTTTTAATACAAATTTCCCCTCTGTGCAACGGCCCGAAATTGCTTATAATATCTGGTTCCAATATTTGGTTCCCCAATAACTCCCGAAGTTTGAAATCTTCAAAAATCCTTAATTTGGAGCTAACAAGCATTGCTATCACAAAAATAATTTTTAGACATTCGGTTCTGGAGCGGGGCCGAAAGGGTTAAAATAGCAATGTGTGCAGTCCGATTCTATTTTTAGCTCGATGGTTGGGACTTCATATAATACCAATTGTTTAGAAGTTTTAGTTGTTTGATATGCAGGAAATGTAAGACAACATCACGACGACAGTTCTAACAACTTTGGTCTGTTCCAGAAACTGCAAGAATCTACTTATTTTTACTACGATAACAATTTTTCCTTTGTTATCGGAAAAAATAGTAAAAATTAGTAGATTTTTGCAGTACTGGAACATACCAAAATGAAAATAAACAGGTGTGTAAATAAATAAAAACACAAACATCATCTCTATTGGATCGATGGAATGGGTACAAATGCTGATGAAAAGATCGGATCTTTCACGACTTCCTTTGCATTGGTTCAAATCCTAATGAAAAGATCGGATCTTTCACGACTTCCTTTGAACCAATGCAAAAGATGACATGAAATCACGTCATCGCAAAGAACCCCTTCCGTCAAATTTTGCTGGGGAGCTACGTTACAATCAGTAGCAACGCGTAGCGCACGAGAGATATCGGGAGAAAAGGAGAGAAGAGAAACGTCTTTTCCGCAAGAAAAAGAGAGAAATGGAAAAGCGGGAGTGTGAAAAAATCGAGATGTACATCAAACAGATGGCTTTGGTACAGGCACATCCTCCTGTAGAGACCAGCAAGGTAATCTGGTAACAGATACAGATAGGCGACACGCTGATAAGGTGTATTCATCAGCTAGTTAGCACCATCTGACAGGAAGAACGCGTACCCGACGATTGGAACCTGAGCATCCTATGTCCCGTCCACAAGAAAGGAGATAAGACTGTATGCTCAAACTAGAGGGGCATAAGTCTTCTCCCTATTGCCTATAAGATAGTTTCAGGGAGATTGTGCGAACGACTAAAGCCAATAGTCAACGAAATAATTGGACCATACCAATGTGGCTTTATTGACCGGATATTGACCGGATATTTACCCCCGATCAAAGGTATTCCACGCAATGTCTGAATTTGGTATCCCCGCAAAGCTCATCCGGCTTTGTAAGATGACTTTAACTAATACTAGGTCCTCAGTTAAAATTGGAAAGAACCTCTCCGAAGAATTTTGTACCAAAAGAGGTTTCAGACAAGGAGACAGCCTTTCGTGTGATCTTTTCAACATTTTGCTGGAAAAGATAATACAAGATGCAAATGTCAAAAGAAATGACACAATTTACACCAATAGCCACATGTTACTTGCCTCTGCTGATGACATAGACATCATGGGACGATCAGTAAAGGAAGTAACTGATACCTTTAGGAAGGTCGAAGCAGAATCTGCGAAAGTGGGTCTGGCGGTAAACGGCGAAAAGACCAAATTGATGGTGTCGACCCGCAAAGCGTCCATAGAGCTCGGACCAACTGT
Source organism: Musca autumnalis (assembly GCF_047663935.1). Classification (NCBI taxonomy): domain Eukaryota; kingdom Metazoa; phylum Arthropoda; class Insecta; order Diptera; family Muscidae; genus Musca; species Musca autumnalis. Next base: position 26,535,173 of record NW_027412088.1, read on the forward strand.
GGAAGTTGGTACCTACAATTTTGAGGTACACTGCCATAAACACAACAAACAACATCAGTTGTGAAATAAGAAAAATTGTATTGGCCAACAGATGCTACTATGGTCTAAGTAAGCAATTTAAAAACAAAGCCACATCTCGTCAAATAAAAATAACACTATACAAAACCCCCGCTAAAACCCGCTAAAAAGCTTATGAATACATGCCATATGGCGGTGCACGCAGAATCGGCAGGCCTTAGGTTTGATGGAGCATACAAGTGGATGAAGAAATGAAAAGGCGCGGTATTCCAAAAAGTCAAGCGAACAACAGAGAGGAATAGAGATCTTTTCTTAGTTCGGTCTATGGAACAAATGTTCTGTAATGGGCCAACTAAGTAAGTAAGTAATGTTTAGAGTTTTCTTGTTTTTATATCCGTGCATTTTGTTCGCGCCTAATAGGGGTTACAGATTATCCAAAGTGAAAGAACAATAACATAATTTTGATTTTTTTTTAAATTTGCAAGCGGCTTTTACCTAACCCTTAAGAAAAATAGTTTACAAAAAAAAAAAAAAAAAAAAAACAAGTAAAAATCTGATATCATTGCAAGGGCCGTGTTTGCAACCTATTGAACAAATATCCTCCTATGAACATAACATTTGCAATTTCGTTTTTTTCTGTTTTCATTCCATTACAACATGCATACGAATACTGTTGTGGGAATTTGAACATTTGTATCTTTTGTTTAAAATCGAATTCCATTTTGACCCCTTTTACATCTAAAGAAATACATACATTCACATTTACATATACAAATGTCTATTAGGCCGAGGCGATTTGTATGGAAGGAAATACACCTTATTGGGCCCTTCGCGTTTCGGTTTCCTGGGATTGTACTGAGCAAAAAAGTCCACTAGACCTTATGTCTACGGTGAAAATCGAGCCTCCCGATTTTGACTTCACGTTTTTTTATCCACAAAGCCAAAACTGCCTGAAGGAGGGTTCCAATGTCTTCGTGATGTAGTAGAGAGTTCTTAATTATTGTCTTGGCTAAAATTTTTGTATTAGTGTTGGATCGAAAATCTCAATGGTTTGGCAGCGTGAATAAAAAACCTCAAAATCGGGAGGCTGGATTTTCACCGTAGACATATTGTCTGGTGGACTTTTTTGCTTAGTACAACCCAGGAATCAGACACGCGAAGGGCCCAATAAGGTGTTCAAATCGCCCCACCCTAATGTCCACACACATATATGTATATTGGGGTATCACTTACCTATACAGATGGGAATTTTTATCAGCATGAACATAATACAGCACTTGATTATCCGTTACACGTTCGTTCACTTTAAACACCAGCAGCGTTGGAAAACAAAGAATGGGCGAAATAACAAATGAAAAGAGAATGCATTCGTTGCAGTGGGACAACAGGAAACTGGCACATGCTCCATGGGGATGTCTGTAAAAATAAGAGGGTAAGAGTTGGCAAAAACGTTGACTACACGTTTGTCGACGAGACGACATACGAAGAATGGAAGGAAGATGGGTGAATGGATGGATGGGTGGATTGGGCGGATGGATTGTTGGTTTGTTGGATTGATTTTTAGAAGTTTTGAATCGATTTTTTTGTTTGATTTAATTGATTTGTACCAAAAAAGAAATCAGAAAACAATAGAAGCAGAAAACGAAACCAGAAAATTCCAATGAGTTTTTTCAAAAGAAAATTTGAAAATAATTTCAGATTTAAGGCACCAATTATTTGTATGACATGAAACACTGGAAGAATGAAATTGAATGCAACATTTAAATAAAATTTCAAAATTTTAGCAAAAAATTATCTAGAAACAGATATACAATGACATTAAAACAGGTAAAAAAGTATTAAACGGCTTTGCCGACAGAGATATACCCTCAGCCCGGGTGAATTTAAACTTTCATCTATTGACAACATCGAATCGAATATCGGCTAGGCAACCGAGATCCTTTTCCCTGATAATTTTGTATTTGAGAGTTTCCAGATTTTTTGGACCTTTTTGGATATATGAACTTGCGCACAAAAATATATTTGGATAAAAGCTCAACAGTGTTGCGGTAGAGGTACCTGCCACTGGCATAGTCCATTTTGGAAGTTGATCTCATTTTGGGAGTCATTTCTTTCCGATAGATAGCGGGCCCTTCTGTCATTTCAGTTGGTCTCCGTATAACTTAAAGATTTTGGACCGCTATGTCAGAAAGGATGGACTTGCCCACGAAAAAACATAATATCGCTATAAACAGGACCACACGAAGTAGCACAGGTATAAATTTCTAAGGGAACTTGGAACAGATATTAAACTGAACTTAAACAAAAATGTTGAACTTTTGTGGAGAAGACCGATATGGGCAATTTTCGAGGTTAAAGTACATTTCGACAAAATATTAGGAGGTCCAGAGTTTGAACCATTCAAAAGACGTACCATTTTAGTGACATTTTTATGCCCTCAGCATTTATGCTAACGAGGGTATATACACTTCCAAATAATGGCTTTAAACCCCTAGTATGTTTGGGCCAAATCCGTTTCAAACAATTATGAGTTGATTTAGCCATGTCTGTCTGTCTGGCTGGAGCTCACGATAACTCTCGAATGGATCAACCGATTCGGTGTAACATTTGGCTTCCGTAATATTTTGTCCAAACTTAGTTTTATTTCGAAGATGACGGTCCACTCCTTCTGGTACCTCCCCCACAAAAGCTCGAAAATATTCAGAAAATGGAAGTGAGTAACCGTTATGGTCCAAACTTTGCACATCGATAAACTTCTACCAGACATACACCTTTTTCAGATTTGTAATTCGAAACATTTCAATTGTAATTCGAATCATTCCATTTTTAATTCGAATTTATCCATTTGTAATTTTAATTATTCTATTTGTAATTCGAATAATTTCATTTGTAATTCGACTTATTCTATTTGTAATTCGAATTATTTTATTTGCAATTCTAATTGTTTTTTTTTTTTTGTAATTGAAATTATTCCATTTGTGATTCGAATTATTCCTTTTGTAATTCGAAAAGGCCATTTGTGATTCGAAACATTTCATTTGTAATTCGAATTTTTTGTTTGAAATTTCAAATGGTATAATTCGAATTACAAATAAAATAACCAACGGAATAATTCGAATTACAAATGGAATAATTCGAAATTCAAATAAAATAATTCGAATTACAAATGGAAAAATTCGAATTACATATGGAATAATACGAATTACAAATAGAATAATTCGAATTACAAATAGAATAATTCGAATTACAACTGGAATAATTCGAATTCGAATTACAAATAAAATAACCAATGGAATAATTCGAATTACAAATGGAATAATTCGAATAACAAATGGAATACCCGAATTCCAAATGGAATAATTCGAATCACAAATAAAATAACCAATGGAATAATTCGAATTACAAATGGAATAATTCCAAATTCAACTAAAATAATTCGAATTACAAATGGAAAAATTCGAATTACATATGGAATAATACGAATTACAAATAGAATAATTCGAATTACAAATGGAATAATTCGAATTACAAATGGAATAATTCGAATAACAAATGGAATACTCGAATTACAAATGGAATAATTCGAATTACAAATGGAATAATTCGAATAACAAATGGAATACTCGAATTTCAAATGGAATAATTCGAATCACAAATAAAATAACCAATGGAATAATTCGAATTAGAAATGGAATAATTCGAATTACATATGGAATAATTCGAATTTCAAATGGAATAATTCGAGTTACAAATGGAATAATTCGAATTGCAAATGGAATAATTCGAATAACAAATGGAATACTCGAATTACAAGGGGAATAATTCGAATTACAAATAGAATTCTCGAATTACAAATAGAATTCTCGAATTGCAAATGAAATGTTACGAATTACAACTAAAATGTTTCGAATTACATCTGAAAAAGGTGTAGATGAGGTTCGAATATGGTCACTCTATCACTGCACTCTTTCGGCTACCTCCCACCCAAAATTTTGGAAAAGTGCCGTTTAGGTTTTCTCTCGAATCGCTTTGATACTTTTTGCAACGACTTGTATTCGTTGCCCACATTACAACGGTCAAAGTTTTTTGGCAGACCATTCCATACTTCCTGAAAAAATGACCCAAAAGCTGTTAAAACCTCCTATGGCACTATATGAAGTGGCTGGAGCGCACGATAAATCTCGAACCGATTTGGTTCAAAATTTAGCTTTCGTAATATTTTGTCCAAACTTAGTTTAAGTTCGAAGATGGGCCATATCGGCCCACTTCCTCGGGTTCCTGGCCCACAAAAGTTCAATTTGTTTCGCAGAAATTATGCGCACGATAGCTGTCGTAGGGACAAACCGATTTGGTCCATACTTTGCCCATCGCAATATTTCTACCAGACATAGATAATGTTCGAATATGGAGTATATCGGTTCACTCCTTTGGGTACCTACCACACAAAATTTCGGTAAAGTGTAGTTTAAGACCTCCTCTCGAATACTTTTGATTTTTGTTGCAACAACTTGTATTCGCTGCCCCCATTACGACGGTGCAAGTTTTTTCAGGCGCAAGTCCATACTTCCTGAGCAAACGGCCTGAAAGCTGTAAGGCATCATGTGTAGTGGATGGAGCGCGCGGTAACTCTCGAACAGATAAACCGATATGATCCAAAATTTGGCAATCGTAATATTTTGTCCAAATATAGTTTATGTTCGAAGATGATCCATATCGGCCCACTCCCTCGGGTTCCTGCCCCACAAAAGTTCACATTTTTCGCAAAAATTATGCGCACGATAACTCTCGAAGGGACTAACCGATTTGGTCCATACTTTGCACATCGTAATATTTCTACCAGACATAGATAAAGTTCGAATATGGACTATATCGGTTCACTCCCATTACGACGGTGCATGTTTTTTTTCAGGGACAAGTCCATACTTCCTGAGCAAATGGCCTGAAAACTGTAAGGCACCATGTGTAGTGGATGGAGCGCGCGCTAGCTCTCGAACAGATTAACCGATTCGATCCAAAATTTGACAATCGTAATATTTTGCCCAAAGTTAAATCAAGTTTTATGATGGGTCTTATTTGTCCACCCGTTTGGGTACCTCTCCCAAATGGCCTGAAAGCTGTAAGGCACCATGTATAGTGGATGGAGCGCGCGGTAACTCTCGAATAGATAAACCGATTCGATCTAAAATTTGGCAATCCTAATATTTTGCCAAAAGTTAAATCAAGTTCTATGATGGACCTTATTGGTCCACTCCTTTGGGTACCTCTCCCACAAAATTTCAAAACTTTTCGCTAAAATGGTGCACACGATAACTCTCGAAAGCAAAAATCGATTTGGTCCATACTTTGGACATCAATACATAGTTCAGCTTAGAATATGGACTATATGTTTCAATTCCTTCGGATACCTCACTCCCACACCAAATTTCGGAAAAGTGAAGGTTAGGACCTCCTCTCTAATCGTTTTGATTTTTCTTGCAACAGGTTGCATTCAAGGCCCCTATTACGACGTACAAATTTTGTCAGGTGCAAGTTCATACTTCTTGAGAAAATGAACCGAAAACTGTAAAAAAACGCCTACGGCCAGGCCAGCATGTGTAGTGGCTGGTGCGCACGACAACTCCCGAACCGAATATTGCGTTCGTCAACACTTTACATATCGTAGTATTTCTGCGAATATTAGAAGAAATTCGAAGATGTTGCTTATAGGTCCACTCTTTCCGGTACCTCCCCCACAATAGTTCGACAATATTCGCTAAAATGTTAAGCGCATTATCTCATAAACGGAGCAACCGATTTGGTCTAAACTTTGAATCTCGAAATGTTTTGTCCAAACTTAGTTTATGTTCAAAAGTGGGCCCAATCGGTCCATTTGAGCCTTTCAACATGCACAAAGTTGGAAGGCCATAGCTTCGATTACCCCCATTGATTTCACTGTGCAACAAAATGGAGGTGAAAGTCTGGGGCCCGGAAAATTCCTCTTGGGGAAGAAAGCCTGGGTGAGTATATTAAGAACACCGAAGGGCAGATCCGCCGTGAGTCGAACTTCCGCGTTATGGCGTGATGAAGTTTTTGCTAGAGACCCTGTTAGCCATCAGGAATTAGCGTTATATCTTTGTTCACTGTTGTTTAGATTATTTTTGAGATGACTTGTCTTCAGTCAAATCAAATGAGGATTATTTTCGTAGAGCACTTCGACCTTCTAACTCGCTTCCTTCAATGTCCTTTTCATCCTTTATTTTAAGAGCCACTATAAAAGTACCACAAGATGACGTTTTTCAGCTTCGAATGTTCTGCAAAAATGTCGCTCAGAAAGTTTTAGGTACGGCTCTCATTGACAACTAATCGATTTTGTCGCGTTTTCATATTCATTTTTTACATTTACCACTGTTTGCTCAAAAACTGTGTTTTGTGTTTTTGTATTTTCTGTAACGAATATACAAAAAAAACAAAATATAGTCCTTTTCTGAACAAAAACAGGGTAAATGTACAAAACGACCACGAAAACGAACACGAAAATCGATTAGTTGTCAATGGGAGCCGTACCTAAAATTTTCTGAGCGACATTTTTGCAGAACATTTCGCAGCTGAAAAACGTCATATCGTGGTACTTTTATAGCGGCTCTTAAAATAAAGGACGAAAAGGACATTGAAGGAAGCGAGTTAGAAGGTCGAAGTGCTCTACGAAAATAATCCTCATTTGATTTGACTGCAGACAAGTCATCTCAAAAATAAGCAATAAAGCAACAGTGAACAAAGATATAACGCTAATTCCTGATGGCTTACAGGGTCTCTAGCAAAAACTTCATCACGCCGTAACGTGGAAGTTCGACTCACGGCGGATCTGTCCTTCGGGGTTCTTAATATACTCACCAAGGCCTTTCAGCTCCAAAAGGAATTATCTCTGCCCCAAAATTTGTGTTCACAGTGTTATGATATTCTTGTTATCGTGTGTACCTATAATCACCTTCTGTGAGCCACTGTGAAATGTAATTTAATATCGATTTCTTACAACAAATTTCATATCATTTATATCAATAAATTATTGTTAAATTTGTTATAAACAAGCATATATATGTATGTATGTACATATTTCACATTTATTAAAATAACATTTTATCTAAAATAAATGACATGAAATATTGGAATTATACAAACATAAACAAAGAGACATGCATATGGTAATATTCAAAAATGTTTTACAATCGTTGAAGTTGAGGTTCACCATTTAATAAGTCGCGAACTGTCAGTACATTTTATACAATATGAATATATTTATATTAATTGAAGTGTTTTAGCCGGGGTCGCATAAAATGAACCATAACAAATAATTTATGTGGAAGCTGTGTTGGTGGTAATATTAAAAAATTGGTAAAAATGTGTTGAAGTTTACAAGTTTTTTTGTGTTCTTTCTTGATTTCTGGTCAAACCACGGAAAATTCAGACCTGAGCTCAAAGAAAGAATTAAAGAATACCCTTTGGGCAACATGGTTCTAATGTATGACTTTTTGATATATACACTGCATCCCCCTAAAATCGATGCTGACATTTTGAAGTTTTGAAATCTGGGATTTTTGAATTTTTCTTATAATTGGAGGGCGCAACCAGATAATTACCGAAACTATTTATTGGATTGTAGAACTCGTGATTCCACGTCGTTTGATGTATATCTCATGAGTGTGCTTCATACAGCTCCCTAGTAATAAGAGTCCAAAGTCGAAATTTTGGTGCGTAAATTTTCTTTAAAAACCTATTTTTTGGCTTCAAAATTTGCAACTGTGACTCAGGTACCCTTGAACCCCGCGTGATTTTAGTTTTTTTACGCGCCGGATCTAATGAACCCTTCCGCTTTCAAATCCATCCACTTAAACGGCGGTTATAGATACCTTGAAAGTAGGAAATTCTGCAAAATTATATTTTGATGATTCCGCGCATTGAACCGCGATTTTCTTTGGTTATTTGTACATAAATGGAATCCTTTATTCGCGATTATATTATTTTCCAAAACCGTGTGGCATAAATTACCGAGATTCTGGAGTAATATTCGTATTTCGTATAAAATAAAATTTGGTAGCACATCCACGGTTCTTGACGAATTTGTTTAAAATTTGTTATAATGACGTATTTTTTATAGGCGGTCACTGAAATCGGATGCGCCTTATAATCTTATGTACATCGCGCAATTTTTACCCACATAAAGGTTTTTTGAACAGTAAGATGCAGCTGACGGCACACTTTGGCCGCTGAATGAAAAGTGGAAAAATCGCTACATATTGATAGAAATGCACTCGCTGTATCTGATTTTAACGAATTCGCGAATTATACGTTTTTTAACTTTTATGTTTTTCCTTTGGTTGTAATTTCAATATTACTTTCTATTTCTTAATTCTATTGTTTATCAAAGTAAGCAAATACACTTTCGGGTTTGTCATCGCATTTTCCCTGAAGAAGTTTCAGCGAAGTCCGTCAGGCCTTGCATCGAAATTTAGCGAAATAGTAGAATAACTCCCAAAATTTTTTTTCTATTTTTCGTATTAAACAAAAAAATATATTTTTGAAATAATTTCCATCAATAAGTTTTCGCCTTTTGTTGTTGCTGTAATATGGCAGTTATAAATCCTATCGTTAAAATTTTGGTCTCATATTTTTCTACGCGTTGTCTAGAATCTGTACGTATTTTTAATTTATTTTTTCGAGTTTTATTTGGACTCTAAATTAGAATAAATTAAATTTACTCCAAGAGTTTTTAAGTATTTCTTGATTTTCCGCGAAAATAGAAATACATTTAGTAACTATTTAGGCATCTACGGATAGATATTAAATGCTGTTAACGCTTTATATATACATTTTCTTATTACAGCAAAAATTAAATTTTTAAATATTTGTCCTTTATAAGGGAGTAAAACCCTCCATAACTTTGGAGCACAGCATCCAATTTTGTGAACGCGAACAGATTTGAAACCACGACTTTTTTCTTAATCTATGTTCCAAAAATTGTGGATGTGATCGCAAAAAATTTTTTAACATTTCTTCCAATGGAATTGCAAAAGAAATTTGAAATTTACCATATGTATTCGTATGGGCACACATACATACATTAGCAGATTACAAAAACTTAAAAGGACAGAAGTAATTACAAAGTTATAACTTGTTACGGCACAACTATATAAATGGTTTCAAAGGCAATTAATACCACACATACGCACTCCTATAACCACAAAAATAAATGAAATTGCACGCACACACACATATACGGTATACAAATCTAATACAGTGTCCGCAATATCGGACACATTCAATCAATTCTCCCCTTCATAAATTTAAACTGCAATGAAATTGCAAGAAGGGAGAAATCATATACTAACATACATACATATGCATGTATGTGATCAAATCCTTTACCTAGGTATTTCAGCAATGTAAAACTACTCTATAAGTTGTTGTTGTTGTAGCAGCATAGAACCCTAGGTAGAAGCATAGGTTTGATGATGGGTTGGTATCCGTTGGCCGAAACACTATGGTTTCGGGTCAATCCGATACGAAAGAACCCGCTGCCGTGGGTGTATTACTACGCGCCGTTTAAACTCAGCAATAAACAGTAGGTCCCATATCATTGAGCTAATCAAGGTGCACTCATTGATGAGAGCGAGGTCTCTCTTGTCCCTTCGAATGAAACACGAATGAATGTGACCAATATATAAATCCAACCTACCAGACTTAAATAAGGTTTTAATATGGACTCAATCGATCCACTCCTTCGGGTACCTCCCACACAAACTTTCGGAGAAGTTCAGTTTAGAACCAGCTATCGAATCGCTTTGATTTTTTTGTAACAACTTGTACTCGTTGCCCCCCATACGGCGGTATAAGTTTCATCAGCGGCAAGTCCATACTTCCTGAGAAAATAGCCTGAAAGGTACTTAGTTTAAGTTCGAAGATAACCCATATCGGTCCACTCCTTCTACTACTAGTGGGCGCGATATCTATCGGAAAGATAGCAACACCTTTGAACTTTAATCCTATTCCACATTTCTGTCGGCACGTTAAAGGTCCACAAAGGGCCACAAATTTCTGAAAAGACCCTAAATAGATTTGATCTGTCTGAAACTACAATGTTCATAGATGAGAAAAATCAAAAACCATAAAAACAAGTAAAAAAAGTGTCAATCGGCTTTGCCGAAAGATATATACCCTCAGCCAATGTAAAGTGAAACTTTCACCTACGGACACATCGAATGTATCTAAGGTCTCTTCAGAATTTTCTGGCCCTTTTTGGACATTTTAACTTGCCGACAAAAGTGTGGATTAAGAATTAACTGGACTAAGACACTAATGTTGAACTTTTGTGGGGGAGGTACCCTTAGGGACGACCGATATGGGCCATTTTAGAAGTGAAAGTAAATTTTGACAAAATATTAGGAGATTCAAAGTTTGGACGAAATTGTTTGCCCCATTCAAGTGATATCGTCCTTACATTTTAGTTACATTTTTTAAATATTGGGGAGAAGTACCGGAAGTTGTGGACCGGTATTGTCCATGAAACTAAGTTTGGATATAACATGACGAAGACCAAATGTTGGACCAAATCGGTTAAACAGTTCAAAAGCTATTGTGTTCTCCGACCGCCACATATGGTGACATAGGAGTTTTTTACACCTTTCGGGCTGTTTGCCCAAGAAATATGGACTTGCTCCTGAAAAAACTTTTACCGTCGTAATGGAGGTAGCGAATGTAAATCGCTTGAACAAAAATCAAAGTAATTCGAGAGCAGGTCTTAAAGTGAACTTTTCCGAAATTTTGTGTGAGAGGTACCAGAAGGAGTAGACAAATATAGTACATATTCGAACATGATCTATATCTGGTAGAAATATTAGGATGTGCAAAGTATGGATTACATCGGTAACTCCCTTCAAGAGTTATCGTGCGCAAAATTTTGCCGACCATTTTTTAAGTTTTGTGGGGGAGGTACCTGAAGGAGTGGACCGATATAACCCATCTTCGAATTTAAACTATGTTTTGATAAAATATTACGAAGGCCAAATTTTGGATCGAATCGAATACAAGTGAATACAAGTTGTTGCAACAACAAGTAAGAACGGCGTTAAGTTCGGCCGGGCCGAACTTGTTATACCCTCCACCACAAGTTGTATTGAAGTAAAATTGAATAATTAGTTTCCTTTCGTGTATGAAGAAGACTTAATACTAAATTTCAGCAATTTCGGTAAAACAATGTGAGGCACCATTCTATGGGGGCTATTTCAAAACGTCGATCTATACCGACAAATTTCTGACGGAAAGTTTTTAGGCTCAAAGAAGACAAAATACAAATTTCCTATGTTTCGGTAAGAGAATGTGGCTAAAACTAAAAAAATACGGAAAATCAAGAAGTAAGCTTCTATGGGGATATAGGAAGACGTGGACCTATACTGATAATACGCTTGTGGAATATTTTATAACTTTTGGAAGACGAAATAACGAATTTCAGCCATTTCGGTTGGATATTGACGTCACAATCTTCATTATTACGATAATCCGGAGGTACCGTTCTATGGGGGCTATATCGAAACGTGGACCTATACGGACGAATTTTAGTCAGAAATGGGGCAATATGAAAGCGTGGGCCTGTACAGACATATTTCTGGCGAACAGTTTTATATCACATTGAAGACTAAATACCAAATTTCAGCCATTTTGGTGGAATATTGAAGACACAACCTTCAAAATACGAAAAATCGGGAGGTACTTTTCCATGGGGGCTATATGAAGGCGTGGACCTATACCGACAAATTTAAAAGGGAAGTTTGGACCGATACCGACAAAGTTCTGGGGGAAAGTTTTATACCACCAACGTAGACTAAGTACCAAATTTCAGCCATTTCGGTGTGATAATGAAGCTAAAACCTTCAAAATACCGAAAATCGGGAGGTACCGTTCTATGGGGGCTATATGAAGGTGTGGACCGATACCGACAAGATTCTAAGGGAAAGTTTTATAGCCCTAAAGAAGACTACGTACCAAATTTCAGCCATTTTGGTAGGATAATGAAGCTAAAACCTTCAAAATACCGAAAATCGGGAGGTACCGTTATATGGGGGCCATATGAAGGTGTGGACCGATACCGACAAAATTCTAAGGGAAAGTTTATAGCCCTAAAGAAGACTACGTACCAAATTTCAGCCATTTTGGTAGGATAATGAAGCTAAAACCTTCAAAATACCGAAAATCGGGAGGTACCGTTATATGGGGGTCATATGAAGGTGTGGACCGATACCGATAAAATTCTGGGGGAAAGTTTTGTACCCCTAAAGAAGACTACGTACCAAATTTCAGCCATTTTGGTAGGATAATGAAGCTAAAACCTTCAAAATACCGAAAATCGGGAGGTACCGTTATATGGGGGCTATATCAAAATGTGGACCGATATATCCCATTTTCAATACCAACCATTCTGCAAGTAATAAAAACTTCTGTACCAAATTTTGGCTCTCTATCTTTAAAATTGCGAGCTGTATCTTGATTTCAACAGACAGACAGACGGACGGACGGACGGACATAGAATCGAATCGAAAATCGACATAGAATTTTATGCTGATCAATAATATATGTACTTAATAGGGTCTCCGACGAATATTTCGATGTGTTACAAACAGAATGACAAATTTAATTATACCCTCCATACGGTGGAGGGTATAAAAATCGAAGCTATTCGAGAGCAGGTCCGAAACTGAACTTTTCCGAAATTTTCTGCGGGAGGTACCCGAAGGAGTGGGCCGATTGAGTCCATATTGGAACCTCATCTAGGTCTGGTAGAAATTTCACGATGTGCAAAATATGGACCAAATCGGTTACTCCCTTCAGGATTTATCGTGCCCACAAATTTTCCGAACATTTCGGAACTTTTGTGGGGTAGGTACCGGAAGGAATGGACCGATATAGCCCATCTTCGAACTTAAACTAAGTTTGGGCAAAATATTACGAAAGCCAAAATTTGAACCGAATCGGTTCATCCGTTCGAGAGTTATAGTGCGCTCCAGCCAGCCAGACAGACAGACGGACGGACATTGCTCAATCGACTCAAAATTGTCTGAAACACATTTGGTCCAAACATACTTGGGGTCTAAAACCATTATTTCGATGAGGCACATTTTCTCCGTATGAAAGTGTATATACCCTTTCTAGCCTAAAGGCTGAGGGTATAAAATCGCCGACGCGCTTTTTAAATAAATCGCGGTCAAAATTCTCATTTTTAGGTGTTTTTTAGGTTTTCTCGATTTTGCTTGGAAACAGCAAGTCCAATCGAAATGGAGTTAAAGAAAATGTTGTAGCTGTGAAAATTCTATAGAGGATTGATGTTTATGATTTGTTCCCAGGCTGTACCATTTTTGAGATAAAGAAGCTCAGTTTACATTTTTAGGTTTTTTTTTTTGTTAGGGTTTCGCGATTTTGCCTGAATACGGGAAGTCTTATCGATATGGGACCTGAGAAAATCTTAAAGCTGTGAAAATTCTCTACAAGACTGGCGTAAGTAACTTATCCTAGGTTGTAAAATTTTTTAGATATATAAGTTTAAGTTGGGAATTTGCAGTCATGACATTGTTTTATAAGGGGGCGATAAGTCAGTGAATTGAATTTGAATTGTCCCAATTTGAACTTCTATCTCAAAAACGGTAAAATCGAAGAGATTACCATAAAGGTCAATCTTGTAGAGAAATTTCATAGCTACAACACTTTCTTTAGTCCCATTTTGGTAGGACTTGCGGTTTCTAAGCAAAATCGTGAAAACCTAAAAACTCTTAAAACTGCCAATTTAAATCGCGATTTATTTAAAAAGCGCTCCGTCGATTTTTTTGTTTTTTGATTTTTCTCATCTATGAACATTGTAGTTTCAGAATTCGCAAAAACTTCCCAGGTGCAAGCACCTTCCATTTAAGTTTGCTTCAAAAGCACCGTGTAAAAGTTTCTATTTACATAGGCTGAGGATATATCTTTGTCGGCAAAGCCGACTGACACTTTTTTAACTTGTTCGGACTTCATTATGGCTCCTGTACATCTCGATTTTTTTCACACTCCTGCTTTTCCTTTTCTCTCTTTTTCCTGCGTAAAAGACGTTTCTCCTCTCTTCATTTCCCCCCATACCTCTCTTGTGCGCTACGCGTTGCTACTGATTGTAGTGTAGCTCTATATGCTGCATTTTTCTCTTCGGTAGCAGCACTCCTGGACATGGGTTCCTTGGTGGATGTGTCTGATATCTAAGTATGGATTTTGCAGCTATTTGCATGAAGTGGGCAATACTTTGCCATTTGTTGATAGGTCATCCGGACGAGGAGTGCTTTGATTAAGTAATTGGGCCAGTTGAGTGAAATATGCTGTGGCTATCTGTTGTGATGGCAGCTTACCGATGTTCAACTTCTGCGTTGTGTCTGTTCGTACTTTATTTGCTACCTTTGCTGGTCTGCCTCGCTGTTTGCTCCTCCGTCGATTTTTGCTCTTTACGAAGTCTGTCAGCCTCAGTCCCACGGCAGCGGGTTCTTTACAAGGCCAAAGCCCAACCCAAGTATTTGCTATAAAAATATTTTTTCGTCACTATCAATTCTAACGCTAAACTAACTTCCAGAAGTGACGAAATCGACTCTCACAACTAGTGTCGTAGACGTGGTTCATTTCTTCCCGAACCATTAGCCTTCATCGATAAGAATGCAAGATCGCGGATGAGTGTTTCTATCGCTTGTGTGAAAGAAAATGTTTGCTGGGTAAGCGTGTATATGTGTGTGTGTGTGTGCATATGTTCACATAGATAGTTTACAAAATACATTTAAAACGTTCTACCGTTGCTATACAACAATTTTCAAGCAAATATCTACAATTGGAATTGTCATTGACTTACCTTATGGCCACATAACGCCAGACTGCCAGTGTCACTGTTAAACCAATCGAAATTGTGTGCAGGACTTGTGTGTAATGCATATGAAACAGAATATAGATGGACCAGGCATAACTTAATTCCTTTTGACCTGAAAATGCAAAAAAAAAAAAAACAAACAAATAAAGAAAGTGGATAGAGAGGGAGGTGAGGAGGAGATTTGTTCCAACCATAGGCATGCAGTTGAAACTACATTTTTAAAAATAACATATCCATATTTTTAGATTCGTTTGGTAAAACCAACAGATATAGGAAACTTTTTCTCGACGACAAAAAAGCCTGTGTGAATGGAAACTTTTATCTATGGACAATATAAAAACGAATACTATCTACGCAACCAAAACCCTTTAGCCCAATAATTTTGTATTAGGGGGGTTACAGAATGTTGTGGCCCTGTTTGGACGTATGAACTTGCCTACAAAAACATATACTCGGAATAAAGCTCAAAAGTGTTGCGGAAGAGGTAACTGAAGGAATGCATTGGCATAGTCCATTTTGGCAGGGGATATTATTTTGGGAGGCATTACTTTTCGACAGATAGCGCGCCATCCTCCAGTCATTTCAGTTGGTCACCGTATAACTCAAAGGTCTTGGACCACAATGTCGGGAAGCATTGACTTGTCCACGAAAAACATAATATTGCAGGTAAACAGGACCACAAGGAGTAGCATCTGTATAATTTTCCAAAGGATCTTCGAAGAGACCCTAAACTGCACTTAAATCAAAATTTTGAACTTTTGTGGGTGAGATATCATAAGGGGAAGACTGATACTCCATAGCCGAACTTTAACTAAGATTCGCAGATATATTACGATGTGCAAAGTATGGATCAACTTGGTTACTGCTTTCGAGAGTTATTGTGCGCACCACTTTAGTGAAATGTTTTGAACTTTTGTGGAGGAAATGGACCGATATGGAATTTAAACTAAGTTTGGACAAAATATTAAATTTGGTATTTAGACTTCGTTGGGGATATAAAACTTTCCCCCCAGAAATTTGTCGGTTCAGGTCCACGCCTAAGTATAGCACCCATAGAATGGTAATTTTGAAGGTGGTGGCCTCAACATTCCACCGAACCGACTGAAAATTGATATCTGGACTTAATTTGGGGTATTAAACGTTCCATATGAAATTTGTCGGTATAGGTCCATGCCTTAATATAGCCCCCATTAAACATACCTTCCGATTGCCGGTGTTTTGAAGGTTGTGGGCACAATAACCCACCGAAATGGCTAATATTTGGTATGTGGTCTTCATTTGGGGTATTAAACGTTCCATATGAAATTTGTCGGTATAGGTCCACGCCTTAATATAGCCCCAATTAAACATACCTTCCGATTTCCGGTGTTTTGAAGGTGCTGGCCTCAATATTCCACCGAAATGGCTGAAATTTGGTATTTAGTCTTTGTTGAGGGTATACAACTTTCCCCCAGAAACTTGTCGGTACAAGTCCACGCCTTAGTGTAGCCCCCATAGAATGGTACTTCCCTATTTCCGGTATTGGGTGACGTAGGGGATGGAAGATACCAAGGAACGGTCCTGACCGGCTTTAACATGGCACAGCCATGTTGTCCCTCTTTCATCTCAAGTGGACACTAACATCCCCGTGGTGTCATCTGCGGAACTGCCTTTAACACCCGTTAAAGGTAGTGAACTAACATGTGCCGCGCGTTCACCCATAAGAACGTTAAAAGCTTGGGTTTGGGCGTCGGGTTAGTAACCCTCTCCTATAAAAAACAGCCTACTATGAAAAAACGAAAGAAAAAAAACAAATCCGCAAACGTTTAAGGACCATGATCTGCGAATCTGCACCTGGAATGTTCGCACTCTTTATAGAGAAGGTGCAGTTCACGCATTGACAGATGTACTTGAAAAGTACAAGGCCGACATAACTGCCATACAGGAAATACGATGGAACGGGAAAGGCGTCACAACAACACCTAAAGGTGATGCACTGTATTATAGCTGCCATGACACAAAGCATGAGTTTGGCTACGGATTTGTAGTTGGTCGGAGATTAAAACTTCTGGTCTCCAGCTTCACCCCAGTGAATGAAAGACTCGGTGCAATTCGATTAAAAGCAAAATTCTTCGACATCAACTTTATTTGCGCTCATGCTCCCACTGAAGACAAGGACGAACAGACCAAAGATATATTTTACGAGCGCTTAGAAGAAACTTATGACCGTTGCCCTGCCCATGACATTAAAATTATACTAGGCGATTTTAATGCCAAAATTGGGAAGGAGAATATCTTTGGCCCAACAGTCGGGAAATTCAGTCTCCACAGTGAAACATCTGACAATAGTACGAGGCTGATAGACTTTGCAGCTGCAAGAAACATAGTAGTTAGCAGTACCAGATTTAAGCATCTCGATATTCATAAGGGCACCTGGCTGTCGCCAGATCAAAGAACAAGAAATCAAATTGATCACGTTATGATAGATGGAAGACATTCATCAAGCGTGTTGGATGTACGATCGTTCCGAGGTGCAAACATAGACTCGGACCACTACCTTGTTGCAGCAAAGGTACGTACCAGATTAAACGTAGCAAACAAAGTGCGAACAGACACAACACGGAAGTTGAACATCGGTAAGCTGCAATCACAACAGATAGCCATAGCATATTCTTCTCAACTGGCCCAACTGCTTAATCAAAGCACTCCTCGTCTCGATAACATATCAGGACAATGACAAAACATTGGCCACTCCATGCAAACAGCCGCAAAATCAGTACTTGGATACAAGAAACCTCCACCAAGGAATCCATGGTATGACCAGGGGTGTCGTGCTGCTACCGAAGAGAAAAATGCGGCATATAGGGCTACTTTACAATCAGTAGCAACGCGTAGCGCCCAGAGAGGTATCGGGAGAAAAGGAGAGAGGAGAAACATCTTTTCCGCAGAAAAAAGAGAGATATGGAAAAGCGGGAGTGTAAAAAAATCGAGATGTACAGGAGACAGAACGAAGTCCGAAAATTCTACCAAAGAGTGAAGCATAAAACTGATGGCTTTGGTACAGGAATATCCTCCTGTAGAGATCAACAAGGTAATTTGGTAACTGATACAGATAGTGCACTCAGGATATGGAAAGAACATTTTTCAAAACTGTTGGTATCAGATAGCAGTGAAGACGGCAAAGATACCACAGTCCCAATCCCAGAAGATGGTATTGAATGTATACCGCCCAGCCAAGATGAGGTAAAGACAGCAATAAATCGGCTGAAGAATAATAAGGCAGCAGGAGCCGATGGCTTACCAGCCGAGCTGTTCAAAACCGGAGGTGACGGGCTGATAAGGTGTATTCATCAGCTAGTTAGCACCATCTGGCAGGAAGAACGAGTACCCGACGATTGGAACCTGAGTATCCTGTGCCCCGTCCACAAGAAGGGAGATAAGACTGTATGCTCTAACTATAGGGGCATAAGTCTACTGCTATTGCCTACAAGATCGTGTCAGGGATATTGTGCGAACGACTAAAGCCTATGGTCAACGAGATAATTGGACCATACCAATGCGGCTTTAGAACTGGCAAGTCCACCATTGACCAGATATTTACCCTGCGGCAAATCCTGGAGAAGACCCAAGAGATGCAGATCGACATCTACCACCTTTTTGTCGATTATAAAGCAGCCTTCGACAGCCCGCTGCGTTCAAAGGTATTCCAAGCCATGTCCGAATTTGGTATCCCCGCAAAGCTCATCCGTCTTTGCAAAATGACTTTAACTGACACGAGGTCCTCAGTTAAAATTGGAAAGAACCTCTCCGAAGAGTTTGGTACCAAAAGAGGTTTCAGACAAGGAGACAGCCTTTCGTGTGATCTCTTCAACATCCTGCTAGAAAAGGTTATACGAGAGGCAAACGTCAAAAGAAGTGGCACAATCTACACCAATAGTCACATGTTACTTGCTTATGCTGATGATATAGACATCATGGGCCGATCAGTAAAAGAAGTAACTGATACCGTTATGAAGGTCGAAGGAGATTCTGCTAAAGTGGGTCTGGCGGTAAACGGTGAGAAGACCAAGTTGATGGTGTCGAAGCGCAATGCGTCCATTGAGCTCGGACCGAATGTGGAAGTTGGTTCCTATAATATTGAGGTAGTAAAAGACTTCGTCTACCTCGGCACCTCCGTAAACACAACAAACGACATCAGTTGTGAAATAAAAAGAAGATTTGTATTGGCCAACAGATGCTACTTTGGTTTAAGTAAGCAGTTTAAAAACAAAGCCACATCTCGTCAAACAAAAATAACGCTCTACAAAACACTGATACTACCCGTGCTGATGTATGGCTCCGAAGCCTGGGTACTTGCGCAAGCAGACAAGCCAGTGCTTGGTGTGTTTGAGACAAAAATTCTTCGAAAGATCTACGGACCAATCTTCGTTGACGGTGAATATCGACGTAGCATGAACCACGAGCTGTATCTGCTATACAACGACATCAATATAGTTAAACGTGTCGAGATGTAGCGATTGCGTTGGCTAGGCCATATCATAAGAATGAGCGAAGATGAACCCGCTAAAAATGCGTATAAGTACGGACCGCTTGGCGGTGCACCCAGAATTGGCATGCCAAGGAATAGATGGCGCAAACAAGTGGATGAAGAGATGAAAAGGCGCGGTATTCCAGAGTGCGAAGCAACAAATAGAGAGAATTGGAGATCTTTTCTTAGTTCGGCCTATGGAACAAATGTTCTGTAATGGGCCAACTAAGTAAGTAAGGCCACAGCAACCTACTGAAATGGCTGAAAATTGGTATTTAATCTTTGTTGTGAAGGTAAACGCTTTTCTGACTGAAATTTGTCGGTATAGGTCTTCGTTTCGATACAGACCCCACAGTACGGTACCTACCGATTTTCGTAATTCTGAAGGTTTTGACGTCAATATCCCATCGAAAGACTGAAATTTGTTATTCACCCCCAGTTTATGTATTTCGAAACGAAAATGTGTGCGCATGAAAGACACCCAAACTTTAGTTTTTGAAATATTATTTCATTTGCTTTTCCTTCAAAACTAAAAACAAATTTGAAATACACACTCAAATTTGGTAGTTTTTCTTCCGCATTCGTTTTCTTATCGACATACATAAACAGGCCCTTAGTCTTCCATGCGGTTATAAAATATTCCAGGAGATTTTCGGTGATTTCGGTATTTTGAAGATTTTATCGAAATATCGGAAATTTGGTATTTAGTCTTCTTTGAGTCTAAAAACTTTTCGCCAGAAATTTGTAAGTATAGATCAACGTTTTGATATAGCCCCCATGGAACGGTACCAACCGAATTTCGGTATTTTGAAGGTTAGCCCTCGAACAGACACTTACCCCAATTTAAAGAAAAATGTTGAACATTTGTGTGGGTGGTACCCCAAGGAGTGGACCGATAGGACCAACTTTTGAACATAAACAAAGATTGTACAAAGTATTTCGAAATCCAAACCGTAGGGTTTTTTCACCTTTCGGGTCATTTTCTCAAGAGGTATGGAATTGCCACTCAAAAACTTGTACCATTGTCTTACCGAACTTACTAAAATTTGGTATTTAGTCTTCTTCATAAACAAAAAAAAACTAATTGTTCCATTTTACTTCAATACAACTCATGGTGGAGGGTATAACAAGTTCGGCCTGGCCGAACATAACGCCGTTCTTATTTGTTTTAATTTCTTTATGTTGTTGGGAAAATTACTACAAACCAATTTACTGCAAATGAATTTGACATGTTATATTGAAACTGATGAAATGAAACTGAAACTATTCAATATGCCTTGATTTAGAGCTATGGCTTGGAATTTTGTTCTACGGAAATGTGAAATGAAAAATATTTCATTAATGTTCAATTGAAAATATTTTTCCGTTTTGCTTCAATTTTTTTCATGGAACAATAATTGAGCACCTGAAACCATTGTTCAAAATGAAAAATGAAAAAAATAACTTTTTATTTCCCATTTCCATGGAACAAAAGTCTCTAGTCCAGTCTCTATTAATTATCTTGAACTCACCTGGTTTCATGTAAATATATTGGGACGAAGCAAATGGTATGTATTCGATCATTACAAACATATCGGCAACTGCCAGCCACTTTAGAATTTTATTGATGGGTGCTTTGGCCATATCTTTTTTCGTTAAGACCATTATGTTCAATAGATTGGCTATTGTTCCAAACAGGCAAATCTGCAAAAGAAAAAAAAAATGTAACACAAAAATAAAATGATAGATTGTTTGATTTCTGGGGAAAAGCATTTTATTTGTTATGCTTTTCACATACTTTGTTTTTTTTTTTTTTTTTGTACAAATAACTTTATTCATGTTTTCACATGTCGGTCCATTAGCATTTACATACACATGTATTTATTATTCATACCTATGTATGTCAGTAACTTTAAATGCAAAAAAATATTTTCTTTTCTGGTATTCAAACATATGATAAATATTTTTATTCATAAATATTTTTGTATGTAATTTATATTGAATATAAATTAAATATTGTGTATTGTTATCTTAAAATATGTAAAAAAAGTTGCAACAAATTGAATACTCTACCAGCTAAATTAATTTTTTTATGGCAGGCATGCCGTTTTGTTCTGATTGGAAAAAAAAATAAATTTAAATGTTTTCGGAGGAATTCCTTACTTCCCAAGATATGCGCATTTGAAGTTCCTTGTTTATAACTTAGCAATTTTTGAATGGATAATGATAATCTGGATACCATCGTAAAGCTTGCGGAATACACTATCATATACGATACAATGTATCTTTAAATAAACGGCCTTTGGCCGAAATCTGTTTGCTTTTTGTCGATATTTTATACACTTTTTTGAACATTTTTCGAAATTATTAAAGGGAAAAAGTTGGTTTTTCGTTTTATAACGACGGGATTTCTCCCCGTGGGCTAGAATAGCTCGCCGGGGTCCAGCGGTTCGTACAGAAATTTATTTCGAATTTGTGTGAGAGAGAAAGAGCAGTATGTTTTGTTGTTCTCTTAATCAAATTTTATTCACTGACTAAAGGATTTTATATAATAAGTTCACTGATTGATTGTTCATCTAAGAATATGAAGTGTTACAAGGAGTCTAATGGTCCGCCGTCCACAAGTTATTAGATGGGCTCACTGGATTCGGGATACGAGACCTGGATAAGTACTCGTGGTAGTGCAATGGGGAAGCCGGGGGGTTGATTTAACAGAGACCTGGATAAGTACTCTTGGTGGTGGAATGGGGAAGCCGGGGGTTGATTTAGCAGAGACCTGGATAAGTACTCTACGGTTCTCCGGGGATTCTGGGTTGGCTCTTTCGGGAACCTAATGGGATGTCGCTACAAGGATGTCCGGCAGGATACTCCAGGATGTCGGCAGGATACTCAAGGTTGTCGGCAGGATACCCAAGGATGTCGGCAGGATACTCAAGGATGTCGGCAGGATATTCCAGGATGCCCAAGGACTTTCCTGGAGATTCTAGTACTTACCGAGGTCGATGTTGCTGCTTCGCTGGTCTGTTGCTGACTGTCCCCGTTCTAAGTTAGGTCGCCCTTTTATAGTGAGAGCCGGCCACGTGTTCTGTGGTGGATTAACGGGACCTTGTTTAGCACTCCACCAAGTGTTTGTAATGGAGCAACAGGAACTTGTTTACCAAATTTGAACATCCCAACAACACAGCCAGTGATCATCACCACATGGTAGTGATGACTGCTGCCTCGTTGTTTTTGGGCGATAGCGGCGGATCTCTCTCTCTCTCTCTTTATCTGTAATGTGGCCTCAGAATACAAAAGTCGCTCACATAGGTCAAGATTAAGTTACTTTATACAACAGAAAAACAATTCAATATGGAAACTTCAGTGGGTGTGGGCAAAAATGAACCCAGGTGATTTTTGGTCGTCACAGTTTGTTATCAAACATTTTCGGCGATTTTTGTTGATTTTTCTTAATTTTTCGTAAATGTTGCTATTTTTGGTTGATTTTTTGTGAAAAATCTTGGAAATTCTTGTTGGATTTGGAAAGAAATTTGATCTTTTCGCAAGAATTTAAACTTTTTTCGATTATTTGAGTTCGATTATTTCGCTTTTATCGTTTTTTGTCGCATTTTCTGCTTGAAAAGCTTAGGTTTTTATTTTTTCGTAAATTTTGAAGTTTTCGTGTGATTTTAAAGAAAATCTTTGCAAAATGCCTTTTACTCCTCTCAATGATTTTACTCGTGTTTCGGATAATTTGGTAAAATTTTGTGCCAAAATTAAAGACGCGAAGGAAGAAGATTTAGATTTCTTTATTTTAGAAGTGAAAAGTACCGAGTTGGTACAAGGTGGAAAGTTCCTTTATCTGTAATATCTGAAATCGGCTGAGGATACAACTGCGGAAGACATTGGTGTTGTCGATGGTAAATACGCAGTTGTTTATGAACTTTTTATGGAATGTCAGGCAATAATAAATAAATATTTGAACAAATTTCGGCGGTCTCGAAAATCGTCCTTGAGCTCTTACAGCAGTTCAGTGGTTTCGTTAAATCAGGATCCTTCCGATATTCCTAAGGATGGACAGGGTTCGTCTGCCACTCCAAGGGAAGCCACGAGAAACGATCCCGGTTTAAATAACACGAATTCGTCTACCCACACTGTTCAGGCTTCTAGCTCCCTAATATCAGGTATTGGGAATTCTAGGGATAGCTCGAATTTTGCTATTGACCCGCCAAATTTAGACATTGTCCATAACACTATACAACAATGAAAATGCAAACAACTTCTAATATAAATTTTTTGAAAGTACATATTAAGACTACAAAAACCCTAGTAGGGTTTTGTCCTGTCAGATCCAGTTCGGATTTTATGGCCTCATCTAAACCGGGCTAAAACTACAGTTTTTTGCATTTATCGGGCCTTTATCTCAGAAACGAACAGGAATTTGGCCTTGCTGTCTTTGGCAATTTTGCAGCCCTCATCTAGTAAAACTTATCTTTTGAACAGACCACATAAGAAAAACTCCATCTAGGACATCAAAATCGATAAAATATAGAAAATTTTACATAATTTCTGAATTTCTGGTCAGTATCAGCTAAACTATTGGGAGTTGAACCAAGTAACCTGTCACAAATATCTTCAAAATTTTGTTTTCAACAATTCTTCAGAACATTCTGAACTCTAAAATGCTTACTTCATGTTGTTTCAGCGGTATTTTGCATCATATCTTTTAGAACAAGTATTTCAAACACAGTTTACTTACTTACTTACTTAGTTGGCCCATTACAGAACATTTGTTCCATAGACCGAACTAAGAAAAGATCTCCATTCCTCTCTGTTTTTCGCTTGACTTTTTGGAATACCGCGCCTTTCCATTTCTACATCCACTTGTGTGCTCCATCGAAGCTTAGGCCTGCCGATTCTGCGTGCACCGCCATGTGGCATGTATTCATACGCCTTTTTAGCGGGTTCATCATCGCTCATTCTCATGATATGGCCTAGCCAACGCAATCGTTGCATCTCGATACGTTTAACTATATGCATGTCTTTGTATAGCTTATATAGCTCGTGGTTCATACGACGTCGATATTCACCGTCAACGCAAATCGGCCCGTAGATCTTTCGAAGAATTTTCCTCTCAAACACACCAAACACTGCCTTATCTGCTTGCGCAAGTACCCATGCTTCGGAGCCATACATTAGCACGGGTAGTATCAGCGTTTTGTATAGTGTTATTTTTGTTTGACGAGATGTGGCTTTGTTTTTAAATTGCTTACTTAATCCATAGTAGCATCTGTTGGCCAATACAATTCTTCTTCTTATTTCACAACTGATGTTGTTTGTTGTGTTTATGGCAGTGCCGAGGTAGACGAAGTCTTTAACTACCTCAAAATTGTAGGTACCAACTTCTACGGTTGGTCCGAGCTCTATGGACGCTTTGCGCGTCGACACCATCAATTTGGTCTTTTCGCCGTTTACCGCCAGACCCACTTTCGCAGATTCTGCTTCGACCTTCCTAAAGGTATCAGTTACTTCCTTTACTGATCGTCCCATGATGTCTATGTCATCAGCATAGGCAAGTAACATGTGGCTATTGGTGTAGATTGTGCCATTTCTTTTGACATTTGCATCTCGTATTACCTTTTCCAGCAAAATGTTGAATAGGTCACACGAAAGGCTGTCTCCTTGTCTGAAACCTCTTTTGGTACAAAATTCTTCGGAGAGGTTCTTTCCAATTTTAACTGAGGACCTAGTATCAGTTAGAGTCATCTTACAAAGCCGGATGAGCTTTGCGGGAATACCAAATTCAGACATTGCATGGAATACCTTTGATCGGAGGGGACTGTCGAATGCTGCTTTATAATCGACAAAAAGATGAAATGTGTCGATCTGCATCTCTTGGGTCTTCTCTAGGATTTGCCGCAGGGTAAATATTTGGTCAATGGTGGACTTGCCAGGTCTAAAGCCACATTGGTATGGTCCAATTATCTCGTTGACCATAGGCTTTATTCGTTCGCACAGTATCCCTGACACTATCTTATAGGCAATAGGGAGTAGACTTATGCCCCTATAGTTGGAGCATACAGTCTTATCTCCTTTTTTGTGGACGGGACATAGGATGCTCAGGTTCCAATCGTCGGGTACGCGTTCTTCCTGCCAGATGGTGCTAACTAGCTGATGCATACACCTTATCAGCGCGTCGCCTCCGGTTTTAAACAGCTCGGCTGGTAAGCCATCGGCTCCTGCTGCTTTATTATTCTTCAGCCGGTTGATTGCTGTTTTTACCTCATCTTGACCGGGTGGTATACATTCTATACCATCTTCTGGGATTGGATCTGCGGTATCATCGTCTTCGCCACTATTGGGTACCAGCAGATTGGAGAAATGTTCCTTCCATATCCTGAGCACGCTATCTGTATCTGTTACCAGATTACCTTGCTGGTCTCTACAGGAGGATGTGCCTGTACCAAAGCCATCTGTTTGATGTTTCACTCTTTGGTAGAATTTTCGGACTTCATTCTGGCTCCTGTACATCTCGATTTTTTCACACTCCCGCTTTTCCATTTCTCTCTTTTTCTTGCGGAAAAGACGTTTCTCTTCTCTCCTTTTCTCCCGATATCTCTCTCGTGCGCTACGCGTAGCTACTGATTGTAAAGTAGCTCTATATGCCGCATTTTTATCTTCGGTAGCAGCACGACACTTCTGGTCATACCATGAATTCCTTTGTGGAGGTCTCTGGTATCCAAGTATGGATTTTGCGGCTGTTTGCATGGAGTGGGCAATATTTTGCCATTGTGTTGTTATGTTATCGGGACAAGGAGTGCTCGCGTTAAGCAATTGGGCGAGTTGAGTGGAAGCATATTCTGTTGTGTTTGCAGCCTATCGATGTCCAACTTCCGCGTTGTGTCTGTTCGTGCTTTATTTGCAACGTTTAGACGGGTACGTACCTTTGCTGCAACAAGATAGTGGTCCGAATCAATGTTTGCGCCTCGGAACGATCGTACATCCAACACGCTGGATGAATGTCTTCCATCTATCACAACATGATCAATTTGATTACTTGTTCTTTGATCTGGGGACAGCCAGGTGCCCTTATGAATATCGAGATGATTAAATCTGGTACTGCTAACTACCATGTTTTTTGCAGCTGCAAAGTCTATCAGCCTCATACCATTGTCAGATGTTTCACTGTGGAGACTGAATTTCCCGACTGTTGGGCCAAAGATATTCTCCTTTCCAATTTTGGCATTAAAATCGCCTAGAATGATTTTAATGTCATGGGCAGGGCAACGGTCATATGTTTCTTCTAAGCGCTCGTAAAATATATCTTTGGTCTGTTCGTCCTTTTCTTCAGTGGGAGCATGAGCGCAAATAAAGCTGATGTTGAAGAATTTAGCTTTTATTCGAATTGCAGCAAGTCTTTCATTCACTGGGGTGAAGCTGGATACCAGATGTTTTAGTCTCCGACTAACTACGAATCCGCAACCAAACTCATGCTTTACGTCATGGCAGCTATAATACAGTGCGTCACCTTTAGGTGTTGTTGTGACGCCTTTCCCAATCCATCGTATTTCCTGTATGGCAGTAATATCGGCCTTGTACTTTTCAAGTACGTCTGCCAATGCGAAGACTGCACCTTCTCTATAAAGAGTGCGAACATTCCAGGTGCAGATTCGCAGATCATGGTCCTTAAAACGTTTGCGGGGTTCGTCAACTTTAGAGGGGTTTGTTTTTCTTTTCTTTCGTTTTTTCATAGTAGGCTGTTTTTTCTAGGGGAGGGTTACTAACCCGACGCCCAAACCCAAGTTTTTAACGTTCTTATGGGTGACACAGTTTACAGTTTACACCAACAGTTTATTCTCGCATTTCGGATTTCACTACATTATTGACATTTTTATTAAATCGTAGTTGAAAAATGTTCTAAAAACAACGGCATAGAGGCATTTTACAACAATGACATGTTCTGAAGAGTTGTGTATTACATTCCAGAAGAAAATATGCAGAAAAAATTAACGGTTTTGGAGATACGGTGCGAAATGTATAAAAATTGTGGAATTTTTGCATATATTTTGAAATTTGAGGCAATAAACGTAGTTTTTCGACTTCATTATTTCTCCAAATATTTTATTCTTGTCCTTATCTACAAATTTGCTTCAGAGGTCTTAAGAAGATTCGCATTGGTTTTGAGATATAGCCCCGAATTTCTTTAAAAACTCAATATTTAACCATGTTTAGATGGGGCCATAAAATCCGATCTGGATCTGACACAACAAAACCCAACCAGGGTTTCTTGTCGTTTGGGTCTGTACTTTCAAAAAATCTTCAGTTCGAATTGTTTGCACAAGATCACCTTAAAAATGTTGCACAGTGTAATTTAGCTTTGCCTCCATGCGATATTCCCGTTTTCGAAGGTGATTTTCTCTCGTGGCCTACTTTTAGAGACTTGTTTAGCACGGTTTATATTAAAAATTCTAGATTGTCTGATATTGAGCGTCTTTGTCATTTGATGCAAAAAACTAGTGGGGAAGCTCGTGAAATTGTTTCTAAATTCCCATTGACTCGCCGTAGCTTCAGTCTAGCATGGAATGCTTTGAAATCGACTTATGACAATCCTCGTTTGTTAATTCATAGTCAGTTCAAAGTATTATTTTCGCTTCCGGTACTTGAAATCGAGACGTGTTCGGGTCTCAAACAAATCCAGCGTGGTATTAATGGTTGTTTGTCTGCAATGTCCATTTACGACGTTAGTACGGAAAATTGGGATCCGTTCTTAGTTTTTATTTGTCTTCAAAGGCTCCCAAAATTAATGCAAACTTTGTGGGAGCAAAGTGTTAAAGACAAATCTTCTATTTCGTTGTGGAAAGATCTTGATAGTTTTCTAACTGAGCGAATTCAGACACTCATGTGTCTTCACGATATGAGGGGAAATGATCAGGCTAAAAAGTCTAACGTGAATAAACTTCACTCGTACATGATTAATACGAATTCTTCTTGTTCTCCACAAGTATCGCAGAAAAATGATTGCATTCTTTGTCCTCAGCACTTCCACTTGCTTTTTGAATGTCCTCGATTCAAAAATATGTCTGTCTCGGCTAGGTTTTCCACTGGGAAACGTCGTAGATTGTGTGTGAATTGTTTGCGTACGGGGCATGAAGTAAAAAATTGCAGTAGTCATCGTCGGTGTTCGAAATGTAATCGAAGTCATCACACCTTGTTACATCGCAGCGACTCGTCTCCAAATAGTTCGATCTCAAGTGTTTCGTCGGTCAGCAGGAACAACTCTACTCCTTCCCCTCCACCCGTCGATCTTTCTCGTCCTTCCAACCCTCCTTCTCTCGAAACTTCTCGTCCCTCCACATCCTTGGCATCTGTAGCTCGTCAGGTCTTTCATACCTCACAGAATAAGTCGGTTCTGTTGGGAACAGCGCTGTTCAACATAAGGTATGGTGGAATTTCCTATCCAGCTAGGGCTTTAATAGACCCCGCCTCTGAATCCTCTTTTCTAACAGAGCGATTGCAAAATAGGTTGAAACTTCCCGTATGTTCAACAAATGCGGTTATTTCTGGTGTGAATTGTGCAATTTCGGCAAATTCACAAAAAGTTTGTCCCATAAAAATTGGAAGCCCTTGTGATCCGTCGGTGTTATTAGAAACTCGTGCTTTGGTATTGCCGTCAATTTCTGCTAACTTGCCATCGTTTACTGTTTCATCTGATTTCAGAGCTCAAATGCCAAGTATTCGTCTGGCAGATGCATTTGTTCGATTCACGTCCTGTGGATCTGTTGTTGGGTGCAGACTTGTATCCAAAAATCTTGTTAGATGGTTGTTAGTCAATTTTGGCGGGAACTCTGCTCGCCCAAAATTCTGTTTTCGGATGGCTTGTCACTGGACCGATTCCTTTGTCGGAAAATCGAAATTAGCTGTGGATTTTCTCTTCGACTAGATTCGTGGCGAATGGACAGTTCGGATTGGTCTATTCGAGATCTGGCTCCGCTTGGTTCTGAAATTGACATTTTTCGTATTATTCGTGCTATTTTAAAAATATGCTTCAAAAGTTTTCGTCACTCATGGAAGCACTTCGTGGTTTGGCTAATTCACAACTGTGGTTTTTTCGTCGCAGAGTTAAGCGAGGTTCGAAATGGGTTAGTTATTACTCCCCAAAAAATTCATTTAGCAGACGAATATAAATGTCTAATGGTTAAAAATAGGTGCGCATTTATCACTCATCCTGTATCTGTCGTAATTGACGAACCGTTATCGCTTGTGAATCGGTTCCGTAATGTTCAAGGTCGAGTACATTTATATTCGTGTACCGGATGTTAGTACGGTAAGCGCGTTGTGAAGCGGCTCATTTGTACTCTTTTGAACTCGGAGTAACATATTAATTTTCTCGTAGTAAAATGCACATTTCCTCTGAATCCGTCACTGCGGGTACTACTAGAAAATGGAGATCTACCGAAATCCGTTACTGCGGATTAAAAAAAAAGTTGACATCTGAATCCGTAACTGCGGGTTCTTCGTTATTGACTTCGAACGCAAATTTCGTACCTTCCAGGTCGGAATCCATAACTGTGGATTCCAATACGACCTTGGCGTCTTCGGGCAATTCACACCATGTTCGTATGGTAGGAAGAGAGCGTACGTCCGTTACTGCGGACGACTCGTACACGCCTCATAAATATTGCTATCGGTTATGTCGGAACCAATTGAATAAAATTCGAATTTGCTCACAACACACTGCACCACCTACTCTATTATTACTTACTATTTTACATCTTTATCGGTATGTGTTACAACATAATGTTGCAAGGTCGGCGCCAATGTTTAAGTAAGAATTAATATATTTCAGTTTAATTTGCATTGTTTGGAAATGCGCGCTTTTCGCTTTACATTCACTGTGTTCGATTTGCATACTCTTTAGAAAACGGCCTACTCCTTTTTTGTTGCAACAGTTATCTGTCATCTAGGAGTTTTCTAATGAGTGTTGTTTTTGCGCCTACGCGACCTTTCGGCATTATTATTGACACTTTGTTTTCGATCGCCATCCGTAACACAGGTAATCTGTTCTCCATACTTTTCCCTTCAGTTTAATTATATTTATTATTTACTCAATAAAGCTTCTGCTTTTTATTATTTGAAAACTAAAACGTTCGTGTTTTATTTCTTATCTTTTTCGGAACGCTATTTCGGCGCCTTTACAATCTCTTCAACCACTTGTTTGCGCCATCTATTCTTTGGCCTGTCAATTCTGCGTGCACCGCCATGTGGCTCGAATTTATACGCCTTTTTAGCGGGTTCATCATCGCTCATTCTTATTATATGGCCTAGCCGACGCAATCGCTGCATCTCGATATGTTTAACTATATTGATGTCGTTGTATAGCAGATACAGCTCGTGGTTCATACGACGTCGATATTCATCGTCAACGCAGATTGGTCCGTAGATCATTGCACGTCGACACTATCAGCGTGGTCTTCTCGCCGTTTACCGCCAGACCCACTTTAGCAGATTCTCCTTCGACCTTCATAAAGGTATCGGTTACTTCTTTTACTGATCGTCCCATGATGTCTATATCATCAGCATAAGCAAGTAACATGTGGCTATTTGTGTAAATTGTGTCGTTTGCCTCTCGTATAACCTTTTCTAGCAGGATGTTGAAAAGATCACACGAAAGGCTGTCCCCTTGCCTGAAACCTCTTTTTGTACAAAACTCTTCAGAGAGGTTCTTTCCTATTTGAACTGAAGATCTTGTGTCAGTTAGAGTCATTTTACAAAGCCGAATGAGCTTTGCGGGGATACCAAATTCAGACATGGCTTGGAATACCTTTGAACGTAGCGGGCTGTCGAAGGCTGCTTTATAATCGACAAAAAGGCGGTAGGTGTCGATCTACATCTCTTGGGTCTTCTCCAGGATTTGTCGCAGGGTAAATATTTGGTCAATGGTGGACTTGCCAGGTCTAAAGCCGCATTGGTATGGTCCAATTATTTCGTTGACCATGGGCTTTAGTCGTTCGCACAAAATCCCTGACACTATCTTGTAGGCGATAGGGAGAAGACTTATGCCCCTATAGTTGGAGCATAAGGTCTTATCTCCATTCTTATGGACGGGACACAGGATGCTCAGGTTCCAATCGTCGGGTACTCATTCTTCCTGCCAGATGGTGCTAACTAGCTGATGTCTACACCTTATCAGCGTGTCGCCTCCGGTTTTAAACAGCTCGGCTGGTAGGCCATCAGCTCCTGCTGCCTTATTATTCTTCAGCCGGTTTATTGCTGTCTTTACCTCATTTTGGCCGGGTGGTATACATTCAATACCATCTTCTGGGATTGGATCGTCGACTTCGCCACTATTGGATACCAACAGTTTGGAAAAATGTCCATATCCATATCCTTAGCACACTATCTGTATCAGTTACCAGATTACCTTCCTGTGGCTCAATTCTGTTTCTATGAAAATGTGAAATGAAAGCTTTTATAAAGGAAAAAAACTGTCAAATGAAAAAAATTATAAAAGAAATATTTTTCGTTTCAAATTTTCATAGAACATGAATCCGACCCCTGGTCTCTACAGGAGGATGTACCAGTTCCAAAGCCTTCAGTTTGATGTTTCACTCGTTGGTAGAGTTTTCGGACTTCATTCTGTCTCCTGTACATCTCGATTTGTTCACACTCCCGCTTTTCCATCTCTCTCTTTTTCCTGCGGAAAAGACGTTTCTCCTCTCTCCTTTTCTCCCGATACCTCCCTCGTACGCTGCGCGTTGCTACTGATTGTAAAGTAGCCCTATATACCGCATTTTTCTCTTCGGTAGCAGCACGACACTCCTGGTCATACCATGGATTCCTTGGTGGATGTCTCTGGTATCCAAGTACTGATTTTGCGGCTGTTTGCATGAAGTGGGCAATGTTTTGCCATTGTCCTGATATGTTATCGGGACGAGGAGTGCTTTCATTAAGCAGTTGGGCCAGTTGAGTGGAATATGCTGTGGCTAACTGTTGTGATTGCAGCTTACCGATGTCCAACTTCCGTGTTGTGTTTGTTCGCACTTTGTTTGCTACGTTTAACCGGACGCGTACCTTTGCTGCAACAAGGTAGTGGTCCGAGTCTATGTTTGTACATCCAACACGTTTGATGAATGTCTTCCATCTATCATAACGTGATCAATTTGATTTCTTGTTCTTTGATCTGGCGACAGCCAGGTGCCCTTATGAATATCTAGATGCTTAAATCTGGTACTGCTAACTACCATGTTTCTTGCAGCTGCAAAGTCTATCAGCCTCATACCATTGTCAGATGTTTCACTGTGGAGACTGAATTTCCCGACTGTTGGGCCAAAGATATTCTCCTTTCCAATTTTGGCATTAAAATCGCCTAGTATAATTTTAATGTCATGGGCAGGGCAACGATCATAAGTTTATTCTAAGCGCTCGTAAAATATATCTTTGGTCTGTTCGTCCTTTCCTTCAGTGGGAGCATGAGCGCAAATAAAGCTGATGTTGAAGAATTTAGCTTTTATTCGAATTGCAGCAAGTCTTTCATTCACTGGGGTGAAGCTGGATACCAGATGTTTTAGTCTCCGACTAACTACGAATCCGCAACCAAACTCATACTTTGTGTCATGGCAGCTATTATACAGTGCGTCAACTTTAGGTGTTGTTGTGAGGCCTTTCCCGTTCCATCGTATTTCCTGTATGACAGTAATGTCGGCCTTGTATTTTTCAAGTACATCTGCCAATGCGTAAACTGCACCTTCTCTATAAAGAGTGCGAACATTTCAGGTGCAGATTTGCAGATCATGGTCCTTAATACGTTTGCGGGGTTCGTCAACTTTAGAGGGGTTTTTTTTCTTTCTTTCGTTTTTTCATAGTAGGCTGTTTTTTTCTAGGGGAGGGTTACTAACCCGATGCCCAAACCCAATTTTTTAACATTCCTATGGGTTAACGCGCGGCACATGTTAGCTCATTACCTTCAAGGGGTGTTAAAGGCAGTTCCCCAGGTGACACCACGGAGAGGTCAGTGTCCACTTGAAATGAAAGAGAGACCAAGATAAATCCTGGGCTTTGCCATGTTAAAGCCGGTCAGGACCGTTCCTTGGTATCTTTCATCCTCTACGTCACCCTACGTTTGAACAAAATATTACGAAAGCCAAAATTTGGACCAAATCGGTTAATTCGTTCAAAAGTTATTGTGCACTCCAGTCAGCCAGACAGACGGACGGAAGGGCATTGCTAAATCGACTCCAAATTGTCTGAAATGGATTTCGTCCAAACATACTTGAGGTCTAAAACAATTATTTCGATGAGGCACATTTTGTCCGTATGAAAGTGTATATACATACCACCGTAAGCGCATAAATACTGATGGTATAAAAAAGGGCCACAAAATTCTGAAAATCCCCGGAATACATAATTTTTGGGGAAAGCATTTTGGTTGTATATGTAGCAGGTGTTCGATCTGAAATTTTCAATTCACAGAGGCTAACCCTCAGTCGGGGCGATTTGACAAAATGACCCAAAGGTATTTTCGTTGTCCATGAACTCCAACACGATATAATGTTTACATCAGAATGCTTGAATATTTTTCTGGTCAACTTTTGTAGCACAGTGTTATTGTCGACATTTTCCAAAAAATGTGCACTGTATCAAGGCCAAAACTACATGAAGCAGCGATATACTAGGGAGTTCTTAATTATTGTTTCGGCTACATTTTGTGCCTTAGTATTGGATCGAAAATCTCAATGGTTTGGCGGCTGTTATATGCCAAAATATCAAAAAAAAAAAAAAACGATAAAAATCTTCCCGTCATGTCGGAAGGCTTGAGTGCGATTTCTATATAATATAATTGTTCCACAAACATCCCAGATGGGACAAGGGAGACTTCACTCATATCAATGAGGGCACCCCGATTCATATTAGCTCAATGATATGGGACCTACAGCTTATCGCCGAGTCCGAACGGCGTGTCTTAAGACACCACTTGTAGAGAAGTTTTACATGGCTGAAATACTCAGGAAATGTCGCCAACATTACTGAGGGGTATTTTTGCCGCCGTTGAAAATTGTTTGATGTTGCTTGGCCGGGGATTTCTATAACCTGCCCAAAATAGCATTAAAACATTGCCAGCAAGCACTGCAAAATACTCGTACGAAGGAGATTGTGGCAACACCTAACCAAACAAAGACATATATCACAATACAATTAATGCGCATTACCTCAGTTTCATTTTATATTTTTTCCTCCTTCGAGCTATAAGCTCAGCAAGAGCTTTTGTTTACCTTCTACGAAAGAATTATTAATGCTTTAATATTATCAGGAGATTGTGATAGGAAAATCACAAACCCTGCCATAGGTAGGCACTATGGCATTTTGGCATTACCCCTCAATGGGACAAAAAAGCACAAGCGGTAACTGCAGCCATGACAACCATATAATCTGCAATATGGATTCGTTGAAAGCTATCTGCATTGTGCATTGTTATCAACAGAAGTTCTGCTTAAGCAGAACATATGTTTTGTCAGATAATACGAGATGTATGGATGGTTCTTAAAAAAAACGAAATCCTCAAGATGTATTGTTTTAATGGGAATCAACATTATCCGCATATATGGATGTATGCAGTAATGTATGAGTTGAAAGGAAAATGAAATTAAATTTAAAGGGAATTTATTTTAATGCATTTGGAAAACGAGATCCAGAATCATGTCAATAAAGTATTATAAAGTAGCAAGCATCCTGTCAAAAGAGAAATCAATTTCTAAGAATTGTACAATATCAAAAAATGTCAAGAGCCATTTGACATTTCCATTGTTTGATGTACGACCATCACGGTGCGCATGAACCAACTTTAAATTGAAGGTGCTTACACCTGGGAAGTTTTTGAGGATTCTGAAACTACAATGTTCATAGATGAGAAAAATAAAAAAAAAACAAAAAAAAAAATAGCTTTTTAAATAAATCGCTATCAAAATTCACGTTTTCACGATTTTGCTTGGAAACCGCAAGTTCTATTGAAATGGGATTAGAGCAAATAGCTGTGAAAATTCTCTACAAGATTGACCTTTATGATATTTTCGTAGGTTTTACCAGTTGTGAGATATAGAAGTTCAAATTGGACAATGCACCGAATGTATCGCCTCCGATGTCATGTACGGTGCGCCTTAACTAACTTTAAATGAAAACCGCTTACACCTGAGAAGCTTTTGCAGATTCTGAAAGAACAATGTTCATAGATGGACGAATCCAAAAACAAGAAAACATCGCTTTTTAATTAAATTGGGTTTTCAGGATTTTGCATGGAAACCTCAAGCCCTAATCGAAATGGGACTAAAGACAATTTTGTAGATAATTTTCACTGCTGGACTTGGGATTTCCAAACAAAATCCTGAAGACCTAAAACCCTAGAAATGTGACCTTTGGCCACGATCTATTTAAAAAATCCCTTCAGGGATTTTTATACCCTCAGCATTTATGCTAACGAGGTTATATACACTTTCATACGGGCAAAATGCGCCTTATCGAAATAATGGTTTTAGACCCCAAGTATGTTTGGACGAAATCCGTTTCAGACGTCCATCTGTTTGTCTGTCTGGCTGGCTGGAGCGCATGATAACGGGTGAACCGATTTCGTCCAAACTTTGCCTTCGTCATATTTTGTCCAAACATAGTTTAAGGTTGAAGATGAGCTATATCGGTCCACTCCTTCAGGTACCTACCTCACCACAAAAGTTCGAAAATGTTCGGAAAATTTGTACGCACGATAACTTTTGAAGGGAGTAACCGATTCGATCGATACTTTCCACATCGTGAAATTACTAACAGACGTAGATGAGGTTCCAATATGAACTCTATCGGTCCACTCATTCGGGTACCTCCCACACACAATTTCAGAAAAGTTCTGTTTATGACCTCCCCTCGAATCACTTTGATTTTTGTTGTAGCAACTTTTATTAGCAACTTGTATTACGAGGGTACAAGTTTTATCAGGGGCAAGTCCATACTTCCTGAGAAAATAGCATGAACGTTTCCAAAAACTCTATGACACCATGTGTAGTGGTTGGAGCGCAAGATAACTCTCGAACGAATCTGCCGATTCGATCCAAAATTTGTCCTCCGTAATATTTTGTTTGTTTAAGTTCAAAGATAAGCCATATCGGTCCACTCCTTCATGTACCTCCCCACAAAAGCTCAAAAATTTTCGGAAAAAATGTATTCTAGAGAGTGACCGATTTGTTCCATAGTTTACGCATCCTAATATATCTACCAGATATAGATCAGGGTCGAATATGGACTATATTTGTCCACTCTTTCGGGTGCCCCCACACAAAATTTCGGATAAGTTCAATTTAAGACCTTTGATTTTTGTTGAAGCAACTTGCTGCATTCGCTGCCTCAATTACGACGGTAAAAGTTTTTTTCAGGAGCAAGTCCATACTTCTTGAGAAAAGAGACCGAAAGGTGTAAAAACCCCCGATGGCACCATATGTAGTGGCCGCAGACCACGATAACTCTCGAACTGATCAACCGATTTGGTCCAAAATTTGGCCTTCGTCATATTTTGTCCAAACCTGTCCACAACTTCCGATACTTCCCCCCAATATTTAAAAATTGTCACTAAAATGGCATGTACGATATCCCTTGAACGGGTCAACCAATTTGGTTCATACTTTGGATGTCCAAAATTTTGTCCAAATTTAGTTTAACTTCTAAAATGACCCAGTCCAAAAGTTATACGATGACCCACTGAAATTAACACCGTAACACTTTTGAACTTTAATCCTAATCAACATTTTGTCGGCAATCTCTAATGTCCAATAAGGGCCACAAAATTCTTAAGGACCCTAAATACATTTGATCTGTCCGTAGATGAAAGTTTCAATTCACATTGGCTGAGGGTATATCTTTGTCGGCAAAGCCGACTGATACTTTTTTACTTGTTTGGATTTTGTTTTTCTCATCTATGAACATTGTAGTTTCAGAATCTGCAAAAACTTCCCAGGTCTAAGGGTTGATCTACATTTCTTGGATGTTTTTCAGAATTTGCCGCAAGGTAAGTATCTGATCAATGGCGGATTTGACAGGTATAATGCCTCATTGGTATGACCCTCTTATTTCGTTGACCATAGGCTTTAGTTGTTCACACAATGTCCTACCAAACACTACCTGATATGCAATAGAGAGCAGACTTATGCCCCTATAGTTTGAGCACAAAGTCTTCTCTCCTTTCTTGTGGACTTCCGTTCACATGCTCACGTTGCAATTAACGGTTAAGCATTCTTTCTGCCAGGCGCCTTATTATTCTAAAGCCGGTTTATTGCCGTCTATACCTCAACTTGACCGGGCGGTATACATTCAATATCATCTTCTCGCATTGGATCTGTGGTATCTTGGTCGTCTTCGTTAGTATTGGCTACCAACAGTTTGGAAAAGTGATATTTCCAGATCCCCGAGCCCACTATCTCCATCAACTACAAAATTACCATGCTAGTATCTACAGGAGGATGTTCCTGTACCAAAGCCATCTGTTTGATATTTCACTCTTTTGTTAAATTTTCGGACTTCATTGTGGCTCCTGTACAGCTCGATTTTTCACAGTACCGCTTTTCCGTTTCTCTATTTTTTCCTTCAGAAATGACGTTGCTCCTCTCTCCTCTTATCCTCCGTGCTACGCGTTGCTACTATTGTAGAGTAAGCCGGATTTTTCTCTTCGGTAGCAGAATGACACTCCTGGTCATACCATGGTTTCCTTGGTGGAGGTCTTTGGTATCCAAGTATGGATTTTGCGGATGACTAGTCATCGCGAAGAGAAGTTCTTTCGTTAAGCCACTGGGCAAGTTGAGTGGAATATGATGTGGCTATCTATTGGAAATCGCAACTTATGTTTGTGTATTGTAATCCAGGTCTAGGAATGTGGCTGCTTGGATTGGCTGTTGTTGTTGTAACAACGCAAATATGTTCGGTTGTGTATTATTTCAGTTATCAAGTTCTGGTTCCTCTGTATCCAGACTCAAATATTCAGAAACTTGGACTGGTTGAGTTCATAAAGGCTGAGGAGATACGTGATTGGGGTTAGCTGGGCAGCTAAAGCAAGCAGCGGTTCGTGCCGAGCATGTGTTGGGTATATGGCATCAATTTGGGCCCGATACGAATTGAGGCATCTGCATCGTCCGGATCTTAACTGGGATAAAACCATTCGTGGTTGCCTTCTCACCCTGTGTTCTTTTGCTGCGACGGATGGGGGGGGGGGGGTTATCCTCAAGTACGGCATTCACACTGTATCTATTTGTACTGTTTGCGCGATCCAAGGCTGCCTCATAGGCTCGTATGTCTAGAAGTTGTCGTTTATACCCTTGAAATTCTCTCTCTAGATCACGAAGATCTCTCCTGACGTGCCAGGGTGGAGGAAACCTGTCCATTAAATCGAGAAAGGAATGCTCTCTGCGATAAGACCCAAATCCTGTTGTGTTGGTGCACCGGTAAAACCTTCGCCTCCTCATGAATATGGTCCACTGGTGTCATGAGAAGATACCCTGTTTCAGTCCTCAGGGCGGCATTCTGACAGGTTTTAATATTCTTTCACTGTGTAGCGCTAACATGTGTATACCACACACCGGCCTATTGTTTTGTAAGAGGTTAACAAGGTTTCTTTGTCAGTGCTAGTGCTGCAGGCCAGCGACTTGAGGACCTTGTTCCTTCATCTGATCTTATGTGGCTTGCGCGGTCGACTTTAACATGCTATCGAAAGTTACACCCAAAATGTTGAGGTAGTGAGTCAGTAAACTATCACTGGGAGACTCATTTCTGCCGTCCAAGTGTTGAACAGTTTGGCAATTATGTGTTTATGTTCGATTGGTTGTATTTGATGTATTGTACGGACATGTACCGCATGCTGGCTAGATGTTTTGCACGGTGTCATCAATACTTGCCCATAAGAAATCTCAACGGCTGCAGCATCCCGAACTCTCGAATCGGTCCATAATTCGGCTATCGTAATTTTTTGTTCAAACTTATTTTAATTTCGAATATGGGTCATATCGGTCCACTCCTTCGGGTACCTCCCCCACAAAACTTCGAAAATGTTCGGAAAAATTGTGCGCACGATAACTCTTGAAGTGAGTAACCGATTTGGTTCAAACTTTGCACGTAGGGAAACTTCTACCAGTCATAGTTGAGGTTCGAATATGGTCACTCTATCGGTCCACTCCTTCGGGTACTTCCCACCCAAAACTTTCGGATAAGTGCAATTTTAGGCCTGCTCACGAATCGCTTTGATTCCTTTTTGTTTGTATTCGCTGCCCCCATTACGACGGTTAAAGTTTTTTCAGGGGCAAGTCCATACTTCTTAATAAAAAGCTGTTAAAACCCATATGTAGCGCATGATACTTTCGAACGGATCAACCGATTAGTTCCGAAATTTGAACTTCGTAATATTTTGAGCAAGCTTAGTTAAAGTTCGAAGATGGGTCATATCGGTCCACACCTTCGGGTACCTCCCCCACAAAAGTTCAAAACTTTTCGCTATAATGGTGTGCACGATAACTCTCGATGGCAGTGACAAGTTTGGTACATGCCTTGCACATCGTAATATTTCTGCCAGACATTAGGTTAAAATATGGACTACCTACATTGGTCCACTACTTCGGGTACCTTTCACACAAATTTTCGGAAAAGTGCAGTTTAAGAGCTACTCACAAATCGGTTTGATTTTTGATGTAGCAAATTGAATTCGGTGCCCCCATCACGACGGTACACGTTTTTTCGAGAGCTAGTCCATACTTCATGAGAAAATGACCCGAAAGGTGTAAACAAACCCCTGTGGTGCAATTAGTAGTGGCTGGAGTACACGATAACTCTCGAATGCATCAGCCGATAGGTCCAAAATTTGACCTTCGTAATAGTTTGCCCAATTGTAGTTTAACTTCAAAAATGGTCCATATAGGTCTTCTCCTTAGGGTTCCTACCCCACAAAAATTCAACATTTTTATTCAAGTACAGTTCAGGATCTGACGAAGATCCTTTGGAAAGTTATACCGATGCTGCTCCTTGTGGTCCCGTTTACAGCGACATACTGGTCCAAAACCTCTAAGTTATACGGTGACCAACTGAAATGACTCCTAAAATAAGATCCACTTCCAAAATGGAGTGTGCCGATCCGAAAAGGGCCACCATATCTGAAACCCCCTAATACATAATTATTGAGGCAAAGAATTTTGGTTGATTTGCCTGTATTCGATTCTATATCGTCCATAGATGAAGGTTTGAACTCGCACAATCTGAGGGTATATTCTCTGTCGGCAAAGACGACTGATACTTTTTCACTTGTTGTTTTTTATACCCTCAGCCTTTAGGCCAGAGAGATTATTTACACTTTGATACGACCAAAAATAGGCCTCATCGAAATAAAGGTTTTAGACCCCAAGTATGTTTGGACGAAATTCGTTTCAGAAAATTTG
The DNA here is from genome assembly GCF_047663935.1 of Musca autumnalis. Taxonomy (NCBI): domain Eukaryota; kingdom Metazoa; phylum Arthropoda; class Insecta; order Diptera; family Muscidae; genus Musca; species Musca autumnalis. Next base: position 26,575,995 of record NW_027412088.1, read on the forward strand.
GAGTCGAATTAGCCATGTCCGTCCGTCTGGCTGGTGCGCACGATAACTCTCGCAAGGATAAACTGATTCAAACCAAATTTTGGGTATGGTAATATTTTGTCTAAAGTTAGTTTATGTTGGAAGATGGGTCATATCGGTCCACTCCTCTGGGTACCTCCCCCACAAAAGTTCAAAAATTGTCTGTAAAATGGTGTAAGCGATAACTGTCGAAGGGAGCAATCGATTTGGTCCAAACTTTGCACATCGTATTATTTCTTCAGATATAGATCGGGTTCGAATATGGGCTATATCGGTCCACTCCTTCGGGAACCTCCCAAACAAAATTCGGATAAAGTGAAATTTAACAGCTCCTGTCGGATCGTTTTGAATTTTTTTTCAGTAGGCCATTGTTGGCCAGCAGAGAAATAGGGACATTAAATCCTATGCACGCGTGCGTAGGCATTTGCGTTACTTGCGCTTAAGCAGCTTGTGTCGGTATAGTTTGTGTGTAAAATGTGGTGGTGGTTGTGTGTTCTGCTGCTGAATTGTGTAAGCGGCAAGCGCTTGGCCATAAGGGGTTTAGGCTTTATTCGAGTGAAGAAGGTACATTTCAATACCAATTTGTATGTTTGTTCTACAAATTGGATTTGCAAACTGTTTCTGAGAAACCTGCAATGTATGTAGGTAGATCTTCAGCTTGCATCAATTTAAGTGGTAATCTCTGTATACGTTGACATAATATCCATGCACTACTTTGTTCCCAAGAAAAAAATGTTTGCTGTGACACACACACACAGAGATATTTTACCAATTATCAAGAATATACCTGTGGTTTCGACATAGAAAAGGAATAAGGGCAATTTACAAGTTATGACAACATTAAAACCGCATTGGACAATTTTGATACAGAACAGTCTCCAATTAGCACAGTAATACATTTAGGCAAGATTTGAAAACTATGCACATGTGGTATTCAATTCTTGTGAAATGATATGAAAATTAAAAATTTTGTTAAAGAAATAAATGTCAAAGGAAATTAAATACGAAGGAAAATATTTTTCAATTGCAATTGTTTGTAAAGCAAGAACGCAACCCCCTTTCACCTGCTTAAATATTCAATAAGACACTGCTTAAATATTCAATACTTAGTGGAGAATGGAAATAAGTGTGTGTAATATACATTTATGTCTTAATTAGTTTCTATGAAAGTGATTTCTTTCGAAAGTTCAAAATGAGATTTTAATTATACTCTACACCACACTGTCGTAAGGGGTATTATGTATTTGTGCATTTGTATGTAACATACAAAAGGAAACGAGATAGACCCATAGTTCCTTCTAGGCATATAGTCGATTTATGCATGTCCGTCCATCCGTCCGTTCGCAACGTACAAGTCTCACCTATCGCCCGATTCAGCTGAAAATTGGGGAATATCATTTTCTTACCAATAGGAAGGACGCTATTGCTTTTGGTGAAAATCGGTTCAGATTTGGATATATCTCCCATATATATTTTCGGCCGATTTCACGTTTTTGCTGCACCAAACACACTATATATGTCCGATTTCGGCGAAATTTGGAATATGTGACTGAATTCGGTCCAGAAATAAATGTTCCAAATTTTATCGAAATCGGTGCAGCTTTGGATATAGCTCCCATATATATTTTCGGCCGATTTCACGTATATGCTGCACCAAACTCTCTATATATTTCCGATTTCGGTGAAATTTGGAATATGGTACTGAATTCGGTCTAGAAATAAATGTACCAAATTTTACTGAAATCGGTTCAGATTTGGATATACCTCCCATACATATTTTCGGCCGATTTCACGTATTTGCTGCACCAAACTCGCTATATTTTTCCGATTTCGGTGAAATTTGGAAAGTTGTAACTGAATTCGGTTTAGAAATAAATGTGCCAAATTTTTTCGAAATCGGTTCAGATTTGGATATAGCTCCCACATATATTTTCGGCCGATTTCACTTATTTGCTGCACCAAACACGCTATATGTATCCGATTTAGGCGAAATTTGAAATATGGTACTGAATTTCGTCCAGAAATAAATGTGAAAAATTATACTGAAATCGGTTCAGATTTGGATATAGCACCTATATATATTTTCGGCCGATTTCACGTATTTGCTGCACCAAACTCGCTATACATTTCCGATTTCGGTGAAATTTGGAATGTGTGACTGAATTCGGTCCAGAAATAAATGTACCAAATTTTATCGAAATCGGTTTAGATTTGGATATAGCTCCTATATATATTTTCGGCCGATTTCACGTATTTGCTGCACCAAACTCGCTATATATTTCCGATTTCGGTAAAATTTAGAATGTGTGACTGCATTAGGTCTAGAAATAAATGTACCAAATTTTACTGAAATCCGTGCAGATTTGGATATATCTCCCATATATATTTTCGGCCGATTTCACGTATTTGCTGCACCAAACTAGCTATATATTTCCGATTTTGGCGAAATTTGGAATATGTAACTGAGTTCGGTCCAGAAATAAATGTGCCAAATTTTACTGAAATCGGTTCAGATTTGGATATAGCTTCCATATATATTTTCGAACGATTTCACGTATTTGCTGCACCAAACACGCTATATATGTTCGATTTCGGCGAAATTTGGAATATGTAACTGAGTTCGGTCCAGAAATAAATGTGCCAAATTTTACTGAAATCGGTTCAGATTTGGATATAGCTCCCATATATATTTTCGGCCGATTTCAGGTATTTGCTGCACCAAACTCGCTATATATTTCCGATTTCGGGGATATTTGGAATGTGTGACTGCATTCGGTCTAGAAATAAATGTGCCAAATTTTACTGAAATCGGTTCAGATTTGGATATAGCTTCCATATATATTTTCGACCGATTTCACGTATGTGCTGCACCAAATGTCCGATTTCGGCGAAATTTGAAATATGTGACTGAATTCGGTCCAGAAATAAATGGGCCAAATTTTAGCGAAATCGGTTCAGATTTGGATATACTTACTTAGCTGGCCCATTACAGAACATTTGTTCTATAGGCCGAACTAAGAAAAGATCTCCAATTCTCTCTATTTGTTGCTTCGCTTTCTGGAATACCGCGCCTTTTCATCTCATCATCCACTTGTTTGCGCCATCTATTCCTTGGCCTGCCAATTCTGCGTGCACCGCCAAGCGGTCCGTGTTTATACACCTTTTTAGCGGGGTCATCATCGCTCATTCTTATGATATGGCCTAGCCAACGCAATCGCGGCATCTCGATACGTTTAACAATATTGATGTCGTTGTACAGCAGATACAGCTCGTGGTTCATGCGACGTCGATATTCACCGTCAACATAGATTGGTCCGTAGATCTTTCGAAGAATTTTTCTTTCAAACACACCACCAAGCACTGCCTTATCTGCTTGCGCAAGTACCCATGCTTCGGAGCCATACATTAGCACGGGTAGTATCAGCGTTTTGTATAGTGTTATTTTTGTTTGACGAGATGTGGCTTTGTTTTTAAATTGCTTACTTAGACCATAGTAGCATCTTTTGGCCAATACAATTCTTCTTCTTATTTCACAACTGATGTTGTTTGTTGTGTTTATGGCAGTGCCGAGGTAGACGAAGTCTTTAACTACCTCAAAATTGTAGGTACCAACTTCCACAGTCGGTCCGAGTTCAATGGACGCATTGCGCGTCGACACCATCAACTTGGTCTTCTCACCGTTTACCGCCAGACCCACTTTAGCAGATTCTCCTTCGACCTTTAAAAAGGTATCAGTTACTTTTACTGATCGGCCTATGATGTCTATATCATCAGCATAAGCAAGTAACATGTGGCCATTGGTGTCGATTGTGCGACTTCTTTTGACGTTTGCCTCTCGTATAACCTTTTCCAGCAGGATGTTGAAGAGATCACACGAAAGGCTGTCTCCTTGCCTGAAACCTCTTTTGGTACCAAACTCTTCGGAGAGGTTCTTTCCTATTTTAACTGAGGACCTCGTGTCAGTTAAAGTCATTTTGCAAAGCCGGATGAGCTTTGCCGGGATACCAAATTCAGACATTGCGTGGAATACCTTTGAACGCAGCGGGCTGTCGAAGGCTGCTTTATAATCGACAAAAAGGTGGTAGGTGTCGATCTGCATCTCTTGGATCCTCTCTAGGATTTACCGCAGGGTAAATATCTGGTCAATGGTGGACTTGCCAGGTCTAAAGCCACATTGGTATGGTCCAATTATTTCGTTGACCATTGGCTTTAGTCGTTCGCACAATATCCCTAACACTATCTTATAGGCAATAGGGAGAAGACTTATGCCCCTATAGTTGGAGCATACAGTCTTATCTCCTTTCTTGTGGACGGGACATACGATGCTCAGGTTCCAATCGTCGGGTACGCGTTCTTCCTGCCAGATGGTGCTAACTAGCTGATGCATACACCTTATCAGCGTGGTAAGCCATCGGCTCCTGCTGCTTTATTATTCTTCAGCCGGTTGATTGCTGTTTTTACCTCATCTTGGCCGGGCGGTATACATTCTATACCATCTTCTTGGATTGGATCTGTGGTATCATCGTCTTCGCTACTATTGGATACCAGCAGATTGGAGAAATGTTCCTTCCATATCCTGAGTACACTATCTGTATCTGTTACCAGATTACCTTGCTGGTCTCTACAGGAGGATGTGCCTGTACCAAAGCCATCTGTTTGATGTTTCACTCTTAGGTAGAATTTTCGGACTTCATTCTGGCTCCTGTACATCTCGATTTTTTCACACTCCCGCTTTTCCATTTCTCTCTTTTTCTTGCGGAAAAGATGTTTCTCTTCTCTCCTTTTCTCCCGATATCTATCTCGTGCGCTACGCGTTGCTACTGATTGTAAAGTAGCTCTATATGCCGCATTTTTCTCTTCGGTAGCAGCACGACACTCCTGGTCATACCATGAATTCCTTTGTGGAGGTCTCTGGAATCCAAATATGGATTTTGCGGCTGTTTGCATGGAGTGGGCAATATGTTGCCATTGTGTTGTTATGTTATCGGGACAAGGAGTGCTCGCGTTAAGCAATTGGGCTAGTTGAGTGGAATATGCTGTGGCTATCTGTTGTGTTTGCAGCCTATAGATGTCCAACTTCCGCGTTGTGTCTGTTCGTGCTTTATTTGCAACGTTTAGACGGGTACGTACCTTTGCTGCAGCAAGGTAGTGGTCCGAATCAATGTTTGCGCCTCGGAACGGTCGTACATCCAAAACGCTGGATGAATGTCTTCCATCTGTCACAACATGATAAATTTGATTACTTGTTCTTTGATCTGGAGACAGCCAGGTGCCCTTATGAATATCGAGATGATTAAATCTGGTACTGCTAACTACCATGTTTTTTGCAGCTGCAAAGTCGATCAGCCTCATACCATTGTCAGATGTTTCACTGTGGAGACTGAATTTCCCGACTGTTGGGCCAAAGATATTCTCCTTTCCAATTTTGGCATTAAAATCGCCTAGAATGATTTTAATGTCATGGGCAGGACAACGGTCATATGTTTCTTCTAAGCGCTCGTAAAATATATCCTTTGTCTGTTCGTCCTTTTCTTCAGTGGGAGCATGAGCGCAAATAAAGCTGATGTTGAAGAATTTAGCTTTTATTCGAATTGCAGCAAGTCTTTCATTCACTGGGGTGAAGCTGGATACCAGATGTTTTAGTCTCCGACTAACTATGAATCCGCAACCAAACTCATGCTTTACGTCATGGCAGCTATAATACAGTGCGTCACCTTTAGGTGTTGTTGTGACGCCTTTCCCAATCCATCGTATTTCCTGTATGGCAGTAATATCGGTCTTGTACCTTTCAAGTACGTCTGCCAATGCGAAGACTGCACCTTCTTTATAAAGAGTGCGAACATTCCAGGTGCAGATTCGCAGATCATGGTCCTTAAAACGTTTGTGGGGTTCGTCAACTTTAGAGGGGTTTGTTTTTCTTTTCTTTCGTTTTTTCATAGTAGGCTGTTTTTTCTAGGGAAGGGTTACTAACCCGACGCCCAAACCCAAGTTTTTAACGTTCTTATGGGTGAACGCGCGGCACATGTTAGCTCACTACCTTGTTATAATATATCGCCCATATATATTTTAATATTCACAGTTGTGTAGGGTATAATATAATCGGCCCCGCACGACTTTGATCCTTTCCTTACTGGTTTTTGTTGTATAATTTCAAGTTTTGTATGCTTAAAACCTAAATTACAAAATGTCCAGAGAATACATAATTCAAATCTGAATTATAGTTCATGTTCAGTACTTTTATAAACTCTATTGTTGATCTGTCTGTCTGTCCGTTTTTATGTGTGAATGCTGGTTGAATGTGTGTGTAAAGTTTAATATTTTGGTAGGAAAATATTTTCACAAAATATTCTAACCAATGCTTAGAGTTTTGGTTTTTTTTTCAAAACATCCTAAAGGACAACAAAATCTAGATAAAACAAAATATATTTAAAATTTTCTAACTTTATAAGACTTAAAATATTAAGTTATTATTATTCCTAGCATTGTATGTCACACGGTTGGTTGAATTCTGAATATGACAAAATGTAAATACACAAAGTTCAAGAAATTTATGAAAATTTATTACACGTTCTTTTCTTAAACAGCTGCTGCGTTACGAGCAGAAAGACAATCATTCACATTTCAATTAACTTGAAAATTAACGAACAGCAACTGAGAGAATATTAAATCAAAATTAACCCAAAGGAATAAAGTTGTGAATTTTAAATGAATACCGGCTGCAAGTATTGTTAAAACAAAGTGGAAAATAAAGCATCTGAAAAGTTAATTTTCCCATGAGGACTTTTTAATTATGAGAAGCAAAATATACACGGGTTATATTAGCATTTTACATGCAAAGCAATTGCAAGAAAACCAAGAAACTCAGTAAGGAAAGGATCAAAGTCAAATTTCATCGAAATCGAACATATATAACGTGTTTGGTGCAGCAAGAATGTGCTGCTCGGCCGAAAATATATATGGGAGATATATCCAAATCTGAACCGATTTCGATCAAAATTGGCACATTTATTTCTAGACCGAATTCAGTCACAGATTACAAATTTCATCGAAATCTGACACATATAGCGTTTTTGGTGCAGTAAATACGTGTAATCGACCGAAAATATATGTGACAACTATATCGAAATCTGAACCGATTGTCACTACAAGCAATAGCCTTCTTCCTATGGCTAAAAAAATGATATTCCCAAATGGACAGATATGACCGATATTACATGGGTCAAGTTTTGACCGAAACGGCTGATCCGTTCCAGAGTTATTTTGTGGCCCAGCCACTACACATGGTGCGTAGGGATGTTGACAGCTTTCGGGCTATTTTCTCATGAAGCAAGCACTTGCCCGCGAAAAAACTTGCACCGTCGTAATGAAATCAGCGAATACAAGTTGTTAAAAAAAGAATCAAAAGGATTCACGACCAGCTTTTAAACTGCACTTTTCCTATTTTTTTTGGGTTCATTATTAATAATAATAATATTAATAATAATATTAATAATAATAAGATTTGAACTAACACGGCCACCGCCGAAATCTCTAAGTTTCCGAAATAAATCCAAAACCAACTGGATAAAATTTGGAACACTAATAAAAGAAAGACTAGGGCACGATAGCTATGAATACCTAAGCACGGAAGATATAGAGAGAAATGTCAACATTTTAACGGAGGTCTTAGTAAAGTCATTCGAAGAAAGTTGTCCCCTTCGAGAGAGGAAATCTGCCTAAGAAAAACCCTGGATGACAGGTGAAATTCGTAACAAAGGCAAAGAGGTCCGAAGGATTTACAACAGAGCTCGACGTAAAAAAATAGCTGTAGTCTGGGACAACTATCACACAAAACTTAAAGAATACAACAAAAAGACTAGAACAGCAAGGCGCAATTCCTGGAAACTCTTCTGTGAACAGGTAGACAGCGTAAATGATGTATCAAAAATAAAAAAATGTCTATCGAAAACCCATACACAAACCGAGATTATAGTGAATGATATGGGAAATAAGATGGAAAGAATCAAGGACACACTGGGGCTTTTGATGAATACACATTTCCCGACGAGCACGGCAGTGCACGCAGAGGTGCCGGTATTTAGGGAACATGTTACAGAGGAAGCACCAACAATTGATGAAGCGATGGTAAAGGATGCCATCAAGAGTTTCAAACCTTTCAAAGCAGCGGGAAAGAGATGGACTACATACATTGCGTCCAAACTATCTGGAATTTTTAACGCATGCTTATGCGTATACCCCTAAAGTCTGGCAGAAGGCGAGGGTAGTATTTATCCCCAAACCTGGGAAGGCAAGTTACGCAATTCCTAAGTCGTATCGTCCGATAAGCCTAACATTCTTCCTGCTTTAAACCATGGAACGAATAGTCGATACCATGATTAAGAGCAAGATTCCAAACGATATGCTTAAATACAAACAACATGCATACGTTAAAGGTAGATCAGCGGAAACCGCATTACATGAGGTTGTACACCACATCGAGAGCACCTTCGACAGGAAGATGTATACACTAGCGGTATGCATTGATATCGAGGGTGCTTTCAATTACGTCAGTACCGAAACCCTTATCCAATAATTAGATAAATTTCAGGTGAACCGGGCCCTTTGGGACTGGATAAGCCACATGCTAAGGAATAGATGGATAAGCTGCGGACAAAGTTGGTCAGGGTACGCCGCAGGGGGGGATTTTATCCCCACTCCTATTGGTTACTACCATAAATAGCCTATTAAGGACTTTAACCGATGAGGGATTTGACCCAGTCTGCTATGCAGACGACGTTATAATACTTCTGAGGGGTAAGAATTCAAACTTGCTATGCAGAAGAGCTGAATCAGCCCTAAAGCAAGCGTACAACTGGGCTAGACCAAGAGGTCTTAAAGTAAACCCGGAAAAAACGGAAATATGTCTGTTCACTCGGAAAACAAAACTGGGACACTTTGAAGAACCAGTTTTCCTAAACAAGACAATAAATATTTCCAACAAAGTTAAATATCTGGGAGTAATCCTGCATAGGAAACTTAAATGGAAAGACCATATTCAAGAGAGAGCTAACAAAGCTTATAGATGTTGGTCAACCTGTAGAAGGGCTATAGGCTCCAAGTGGGGTCTTAATCCTAGGATGACACACTGGCTATACAAAAGCGTAGTTAGACTTACTCCAACATACCTTTAAGTAGTCTGGCGGACAGCTATGGATAAAAAGTGTAATATTAAAATACTACAGAAAGTCCAACGAATGTGCTGTTTAAATGTAAGCAGCGCAATGAGGACAACACCAACGCGGGCATTAGAAACTATTCTATATATACACCCAATAGAAATCCAGATAAGGTATGAAACGGCTGTCGCAGCTATCCGACTTACAGCGATGGACGAGTGGATCAGTAAGGACCACGTAACATACCATCAAAACATTCTACGGGTAACAACGGGAGTGTCAATGGATAACATTGTATCGGACCGTATACCTGAAACAATTGTAGCTGCCTCATGGCATTAATTCCAGACAGAGACTCGTGGATCGGCGGAACTCTAGCACAAATGCCAACTGGAAACTGCTGTTATACAGACGGCTCCATGCTAGGTGGGAGAACGGGACTGGGTCTTTTTATTGAAGAACCAGAGACCGAAATATCTCTTCGTTTGCCGGATCACAATACGGTCCATCAAGCGGAGATCCGAGCGATTACAGAGTGTCTGAACTGGCTTAATGCCAACACGAGACCAACTACTTTAAACGTCTTTACGGACAGTAAAACTGCAATCAAAGCAATATCATCCAAGACAGTAAAATCACAAACAGTCTTGGATTGTATAAATTCGATCAACAGCTATTCTCAACATGGCTCGGTGCGTATAATATGGGTACCGGGACATGCGGGGAATAGAGGTAATGAGATAGCAAATTCTTTGGCAAAAAGTGGAAGGGAATTAGCAACAGTAAACTTAGAGAACGCAAAGGCACTAAACGCGTCTCGGCTAGAGCTAAAAACTTGGGCAAAAAATGCCCACTATGGAACTGAGAGAAATTAGGGAAAACCGCAAAAATCCTATGGGGAAACCCAAATGAGGAAAAAACTAAAAATCTATTACTGCTAGGTAAGGCAGAGTTGATTAGACTTACAGGTGTCCTTAGAGGTCACCTGTGTTTACAAGCTCATCTGCACAAAATTAATTGTGCAGACAACAGTGTATGCAGGGCATGCGGAGAAGATGATGAAACATTGGAAACAGATCACAGTTTTTAGGGAACGACACAATACCAGATCTTACCCACGAACTTCTGCTTTGTAGCCGAACACACTACATACTAGGCCACGCACACGAACATTAAGGGTTGTTAAAACGCTTACATAAGCACCACCAAATATTCGATGCTTTGTTTAACAAAAAGTACCCGGCCGGTGCACTGTGGTCGAAACCACTGATCTAGCGGCGCGAAATTAATAACTTGCAAACGAATTGAGATACGTCACTGAAATTTTGCAGAAGGTATGCTTGCACCTGTGGGTAATAATGGACCAAATATGAACAATATCGGCTAATATTTCGGTATATCCCCCATATAACGGTACCTTCCGATTTTCGGTATTTTGAGGATTTAAGCCACAATTTCGTAGCAAATTAGCTGTAATTTGGTACTTAGGGTTCCTAGTGGTCGCAAAATATTTCCACCAAAAGTTATCGACATAGGTGCACGTTTTGATATAGCCCCCATGTAACCGTACCTCCCAATTTAAGGTATTTTGAATATCATGACCACATTTTGAAACCAACTTGGCTGTAATTTTGCATTCCGTGTTCTCACTACGTATAAAATCTTCTTACAAACTATTTTCAATACGGATTTATGTTTCGATGTAGCCCCTTTTATGGTACCCCCGATTCGTTGAATTTGTACTTGTTATCCCATATTTAAGAACATATTTAGCTATAATATGGTATTATAGTGTCTCCGGGGGTAGAACTCCTCCTTGTAAATATTTCTCAAGATAGGTCCATATTTTGATTTAGCTCCCATACAAATGCACAGCTAAATTTGTATGAATTTCATGCAAAATCCCTTATTTTAAAAGTGCAGTCATCAAAAGATTTGCAAATATTTGCAGCCCCAAAAAATAATCGAACCCAAGTTCGGCCAAGTTTACAAGATGCACTCTATAGAACAAGCGCGTACAAACCATAAAAACACTAAAAATTTTAAAATTGTATTGCTATATAACTAAGTACCTCCAGACCCCAAACTAATTTTTATAATTTAAATCACACCCTCTGCTATTAATTAAAAATAAATGTTGTCCAGTTTCATTACGAATTTATTTAACATTTAAGCAAATATGAAGCTAATTTTTTTGCAACAATTTTTTAAAATCTGATGCAACAAAAACTCTTTTATTTGATAGTGAATAACTGAGTGAATATTTACAACAACAAAAATGAAAAAACAAAATCTTTGTCTGCAAAGTGTCTGCAATCGATACAATGGAAAATATTTCGCAATTTTATAGTTCGATTTTTTGACTTTCGCGCCGCTAGATCAGTGGTTTCGACCAGTGTGCGACGGTGAGCGTTGCACACACAACCCTCTGATTTGTAGTCGGACACACTAGCTCTGTGCCACCGTACGTACTCATAACTTGGTAAGGAGTAATATATGTACGTAGTTATTTTTGTTTACATTAATTTGTTATGGGTTACATAATGACTAACGGATCCGAATTTTTGCTGGGTATGGTAAAAATAAATATTGTTAGAATTTAGAATAGTTGAGATTGAAGTTAACATTTTTGCTTGTTTGTATAAAATATATATTACAGTTTTGGTCAAAACATTGTAAAAATTAACAATAGTTTTGGTAAAAATTAAAAACTAACAACAAATAATGTTTAGAATTTAGAATAGTTTTATTTAGAAGTAATAATATTTAATGTTAAAATTTTAGTAACAATATATGCTACAAATAACAACAAATTGTAATCAGGTGACATAGTTATTGTCCACTTCGACCAAAATTATTGTACCTTGCAACAATAACTATTGTCATTTCTGCTCATATTTGATCTATATTCGTAAGATTTATTACCATTATTTCAATGAGGCACATTTTTATGATATGTATTAAGACTGAGAGTAAAATAAGGTGTAAATATTGCAATGACAAACTCTACTTACCACCAATGCCACATAACCATGTAAGCTGTTGTACGTCCTTAGGCCTCGATAAAAATCACCTTTGCAATAATCCACACATTCATCAGTAGTTCCATTTAATAGCAACGTCTTATCCAATTTGCTATCATTCTTGTGATTGTAAGCATTCAAATATTTTAGGAATTGTATCCATTCTTCGGTGGTTAGATTAGTGCCCAACTTTTTTAAATCTATTTGGGTCATGTCGGGAAATGATCCGACAGCAGACATCATTGTGAATGTGTGTGAGTGATGGTGGTGCGTTAGGTTACTGAAATAAAAACGGAAAGCAAATGGGTTACAATAAATGAGTTCTTCGTTTAAAGAATGGAGCAATAATTGTGTGTTGAGGGGGTTGAAGTGTTTATTGATTTTAGAACATACACTCCGGTTCATCTGAATAGATTTGCTTACCAATATTTGCTATCCTGGTGAACCATTAAAAATGTTAATATTTTGAAAATTTTTTCATAAAGCGAGTAAAAAGTAAAAGTGTAAAACATGTTAAGCATTGAAAATATCGGCTACTATATACTCTACATGTCCATTCCATTCCTCTCCTATCATCAGATATAAAGGTATTTATAGGCAAAAATAGGTTGGCTCTATTCAGATGAACCGGAGTGTATAAACATCTGTGTTTAAAATTGTTTTATATTGAAATCTATGGCAATATTTTGTTAAAGATTTTAATGTGAAACAATTTTAAATTGTTAAAATGTTTACATTGTAAACAAAATCAGTTGAAACCTCCGTCCTTAACCCAGGTGAATAAATTACTGCTTTTAATTATCAAAGAACACGTACTAATTACGATTGTAATTGCAAGGCCAGCTAAGAAGCATTATACCACCAGATATATTGAGCCACATTATCATATTCAATGACAGCCATTTTTGTGGTTCTCTGCCCGTCTGTCAAATATTTTGTAATTTTATAATGAGTAAATGAGTTGAACATGCTAATCAAAGTAAAAGTAATCGAAGCATGTTTGTCATTGAATGGCTACTTTGGTGGTGGATTTGCAGACTGGTTGATTAAACAACACAGACACAATTAAAGTTCGGTTCAATACATAATATGATATGTAAAGACTATAGGCTTGTAAACTGTTATCACTCATGCATATCGTCAATGCAATCAATACGTCTGAAGGAGGAGGTAGGAATAATACGAAGAAATATTCATTATACACATCTCCAGTGTAGAAAAAAGCCTAGTTGGATATGCACGGTGCTCTTGAAACAATTTTAAATGGAAAGTGCTTACTTTTGTTTTTTTTTTTTTACACCTGGGAAGTTTATGCGGATTCTGAAACTACAATGTTCATAGATGAGAAAAAATAAGTATAAAAGTATCAGTCGGCATAGCCGACAGAGTTATACCCTCAGCCTGTGTGGATTGAAATAATTTTTCCCAAAAAAAAAAAAAATTATGTATTTAGGAGTGTTTTCAAAATTTTGGGCGTATGAACCGACAAAAGTATGGATAGGATTAAAGCTCAAAAATTTGCGGGGACAAAGATAGATAGGGCTTTTTTATCACACTAGCTTACGAAAAACATAATATCGCTGTAAACAGGGTCACTAGGTAAAAATGTCCCAAGGATCCTCGAACAGACCCTTAACCATAAAAAAATGTTGAACCTATGTGTGGGTGGTACCACAAGGATTGGAGAGATAAGGCCCAAATTTGAACATAAACTAAGTTTGGCAATATTTAGAGATCCAACATTTGGACCAAATCGGTTGCTACGTCTATGAGAAATCAAAGTGATTCGAGAGCAGGTCTTAAAGTGAATTTGTCCAAAATTTTGTGTGGGAGGTACAAATATTGTCCATATTTGAACCTGATCTATATCTGGTAGATATATTAGGATGTGTAAAGTATGGACCAAATCGGTCACTCCCATCAAGAGTTATCGTGCGCACAACTTTTCCGAAAATTTTTGAGCTTTTGTGGGGGAGGTACCTGAAGGAGTGGACCAATATGGCTTATCTTCGAACTTAAACTAAGTTTGCACAAAATATTACGAAGGCCAAATTTTGGACCGAATCGGCAGATACGTTCGAGAGTTATCTTGCGCTTCAACCACTACCCACGGTGTCATAGGGGTTTTTTGTACCTTTCAGGCTATTTTCTCGGGAAGTATGGACTTGCCTCTGATGAAACTTATAGCGTCGTATGGAGGGCAGTGAATACAAGTTGGTACAACAAAAATCAAAGCAATTCGATAACAGGTCCTAAAATGAACTTTTATGAAATTTTGTGTGGGAGGTACCCGAAGGAGTGGACCGATTGAGTCCATATTGGAACCTCATCTAAGTCTGGTAGAAATTTCACGATGTGCAAAGTATGGACCAAATCGCTTACTTCCTTTAAGAGTTATCGTGCGCACAAATTTTCCGAACATTTCCGAACATTTGTGGGGGAGGTACCGGAAGGAGTGAACCGATATAACCCATCTTCGAACTTAAACTAAGTTTGAACAAAATATTACGAAAGCCAAATTTTGGACCGAATCGGTTGATCCGTTCGAGAGTTATCGTGCGCTCCAGCCAGACAGACAGACAGACGGACATTGCTAAATCTACTCCAAATTGTCTGAAACACATTTCGTCCAAACATACTTGGGGTCTAAAACCATTATTTCTATGAGACACATTTTGCCCGTATGAAAGTAGCATAAATGCTGAGGGTATAAAAATGCCCATTTTTTTGTTTTCCGGTAAAATTTTTATTATAAGGGTACAGTAAAAGGGAATAATTTTGTATGCCACCTTAACGACAACTTTTTAACCTACAAAATTGTTTTTTGAATAGTTACAAAATCTCAACTCGTTTCCAAGTTATCAACGTTTAGATTTTTTATTTCAGGTGACAGTCACTGTATGTCAACTCCTTCGGATACCTTCTACACCAAATTTCGGTATAGTGAAGGTTAGAACCTGCTCTCGAAATCTTCCGATGACAAATATTAAGCATCAAATATTCTCATACAGAAGGGCAAATACAAATATAGGTAGAAAAAGCTGCCATCGTATTTGTAATAAAGCATTGAAAAATAGGGTTTCCAGCCAAGTCGGACTATAGCAAAAGTTTGGAATTAAATAACTGACATTAAAATAAATAAATAATTCGAATATACAATTTTCGAACGATTTGTGTATAAATGATAGTTTCCAAGCTTAGCCTTTGTATACCCACTAAAATAACATTCTAATATGCCTGCTGATCGGACTTAACCATCAGTGAAACGTAGCATAATGGTTGAATGTGTGCGACTTCGGTGGATTCTTAATTTTTCAATGAACCTCTTGGGTCATAACAGCTCAACTCGAAAGAGAATTATTTCAATTGCATTTATTTTTAGAGTTTTGGCCAGGACTTTCGTAAACTTGGCTACTGTGCGCTGCTGTGGGATTGCTTTTTTGCTTATTTTTGGTTTTGAAAGCTCTTAATAATGTTTCTGTATTTGTATACCCTCAGCATTTATACTAACGAGGGTATATACACTTCCATACGGGCAAAATGTGCTTCATCGAAATAATGGTTTTAAACCCCAAGTATGTTGGGACGAAATCCATTTGAGACAATTTCGTGTTGATTTAGCCATGTCCGTCCGTTTGTCTGTCTGGTGAGCGCACGATAACTCTCGAACGGTTCAACCGTTTCGATCCAAAATTTGGCTTTCGTAATATTGTGTCCAAACTTAGTTGGAGTTGGAAGATAGGTTATATCCCTTCGGTACCTCCCCCACAAAAGTTCGAAAATGTTGGGAAATTTTGTGCGCCCGATAACTCTTGAAGGGAATATCCGATTTGGTCCATACTTCGCATATCGTTAAATTAAATTACCAGACTTAGATGAGGTTCCAATATGGACTCAATCGATCCACTCCTTCGGGTACCTCCCACACAAAATTTCGAAAAAGGACCTGCTCTCGGATCGCTTTGATTTGTAACAAGTTGCATTCACTGCCACTCATACGACGGTACAACTTTCATCAGGAGAAAGACCATATTTCCTGAGAAAATAGCCTGACAGTTGCAAAAAAAACGCCTATGACACCGTGTATAGTGGTTGGAGCGCAAGATAATCCTCCAAAGGATCTGTCAATTCGGTCCAAAATTTTGCCTTCGCAATATTTTGTCCAAACTAAGTTTACGTTTGGAGATAAGCCATGTCGGTCCACTCCTTCAGGTACTTCCACCACAAAAGTTCAAAAATGTTTGAAAACATTTTGAGCACGATAACTCTTGAAGGGAGTGACCGATTTGGTTCATACTTTACACATTATAATATGTCTACCCAGATATAGATAAGGTTCGAATATGGATAATATTTGTCCTCCTTCGAGTAAACCCGCAAACGTTTTAAGGACCATGATCTGCGAACGTGCACCTGGAATGTTCGCACTCTTTATAGAGAAGGTGCAGTCTTCGCATTGGCAGACGTACTTGAAAAGTACAAGGCCGATATTATTGCCATTCAGGAAATACGATGGATTGGGAAAGGCGTCACAACAACACCTAAAGGTGACGCACTGTATTATAGCAGGCATGACGTAAAGCATGAGTTTGGTTGCGGATTCGTAGTTAGTCGGAGGCTAAAACATCTGCTATCAAGCTTCACCCCAGTGAATGAAAGACTTGCTGCAATTCGATTAAAAGCAAAATTCTTCAACACCAGCTTTATTTGCGCTCATGCTTCCACTGAAGACAAGGACGAACAGACCAAAGATATATTTTACGAGCGCTTAGAAGAAACTTGTGGCCATTGCCCTGCCCATGACATTAAAATTATACTAGGAGATTTTAATGCCAAAATTTGAAAGGAGAATATCTTTGGCCCAACAGTCGGGAAATTCAGTCTCCACAGTGAAATATCTGACAATGGTATGAGGCTAATAAACTTCGCAGCGGCAAAAAACATGGTAGTTAGCAGCACCAGATTTAAACATCACGACATTCATAAGGACATCCGGCTATCTCCAGATCAGAAAACAAGAAATTAAATTGATCACGTTGTGATAGATGGAAGACATTCATCGAGCGTGTTGGATGTACGATCGTTCCGAGGCGCAAACATTGATTCGGACCACTACCTTGTTGCAGCAAAGGTACGCAACCGCTTAAACGTAGCAAACAAAGTACGAACAGACACAACACGAAAGTTAGACATCGGTAAGCTGCAATCACAACAGATAGCCACAGCATATTCCACTCAACTAGCCCAATTGCTTAATCAAAGCCCTCCTCATCCCGATAACATATCAGCGCAATGGCAAAGCATTGCCCACTCCATGCAAACAGCCGCAAAATCCATACTTGGATACCAGAGACCTCCACCAAGGAATCCATGGTATGATGAGGAGTGTCGTGATGCCACCGAAGAGAAAAATGCGGCATATAAGGCTACTTTACAATCCGTAGCAACGCGTAGCGCACGAGAGAGATACAGGGAGAAAAGGAGAGAGGAGAAACGTCTTTTCCGCAGGAAAAAGAGAGAGATGGAAAAGCGGGAGTGTGAAAAAATCGAGATGTACAGGAGCCAGAATGAAGTCCGAAAATTCTACCAAAGAGTCAAGCATCAAACTGATGGCTTTGGTACAGGCACATCCTCCTGTAGAGACCAGCAAGGTAATTTGGTAACTGATACAGATAGTGTACTCAGGATATGGAAAGAACATTTTTCAAATCTGTTGGTATCCAATAGCAGCGAAGACGACGAAGATACCACAGTCCCAATCCCAGAAGATGGTATTGAATGTATACCGCCCAGCCAAGATGAGGTAAAGACAGCAATAAATCGGCTGAAGAATAATAAGGCAGCAGGGGCCGATGGCTTACCAGCCGAGCTGTTCAAAACCGGAGGCGACACGCTGATAAGGTGTATTCATCAGCTAGTTAGCACCATCTGGCAGGAAGAACGAGTACCCGACGATTGGAACCTGAGTATCCTGTGCCCCGTCCACAAGAAGGGAGATAAGACTGTATGCTCTAACTATAGGGGCATAAGTCTACTCCCTATTGCCTACAAGATCGTGTCAGGGATATTGTGCGAACGACTAAAGCCAATGGTCAACGAAATAATTGGGCCATACCAATGCGGCTTTAGACCTGCCAAGTCCACCATTGACCAGATATTTACCCTGCGGCAAATCATGGAGAAGACCCAAGAGATGCAGATCGACACCTACCACCTTTTTGTCGATTATAAAGCAGCCTTCGACAGCCCGCTATGTTCAAAGATATTCCAAGCCTTGTCTGAATTTGGTATCCCCGCAAAGCTCATTCGGCTTTGTAGAATTACTCTAACTGACACAAGATCTTCAGTTAAAATAGGAAGGAACCTCTCCGAAGAGTTTTGTAGCAAAAGAGGTTTCAGACAAGGAGACAGCCTTTCGTGTGATCTTTTCAACATCCTGCTAGAAAAGATTATACGAGAGGCAAACGTCAGAAGAAGTGGCACAATCTACACCAATAGCCACACGTTACTTGCTTATGCTGATGATATAGACATCATGGGACGATCAGTAAAAGAAGTAACCGATACCTTTATGAAGGTCGAAGGAGAATCTGCTCAAGTGGGCCTGGTGGTAAACGGCGAGAAGACCAAGTTGATGATGTCGACGCGTAATGTGTCCATTGAGATCGGACCAACTGTTGAAGTTGGTTCCTATAATTTTGAGGTAGTAAAAGACTTCGTATACCTCGGCACCGCCGTAAACACAACAAACGACATCAGTTGTGAAATAAAAAAGAAGAATTGTATTGGCCAACAGATGCTACTTTGGCTTAAGTAAGCACTTTAAAAACAAAGCCACAACTCGTCAAACAAAAATAACGCATTACAAAACACTGATACTACCCGTGCTGATGTATGGTTCGGAAGCCTGGGTACTTGCGCAAGCAGATAAGGCAGTGCTTGGCGTGTTTGAGAGAAAAATTCTTCGAAAGATCTACGGACCGATCTGCGTTGACGGTGGATATCGACTTCGTATGAACCACGAGCTGTATCTGCTATACAACGACATCAATATAGTTAAACGTATCGAGATGCAGCAATTGCTTTGGCTAGGCCATATCATAAGAATGAGCGATGATGAACCCGCTAAAAAGGCGTATAAATACGGACCGCTTGGCGGTGCACGAAGAATTGGCAGGCCAAGGAATAGAACGGTATATACCGATTTTCTGAATTTTGAAGGTTGTGGCCACAATATTCCACCGAAATGGCTGAAATTTGGTATTTAGTTTTCGTTGGGGCTATACAACTTTCTCCCAGAAATTTGTCGGTATAGGTCCACGTCTTCATATAGCCCCCATAGAAGGTACCTCCCGATGTTCGGTATTTTGAAGGTTATGGCCACAATAATCCATCGAAGTGGCTAAAATTTGGTATTTAGTCTTCGTTGTTGGTATTTAATTTTCCCTTCTCATTGTGTCGGTATAGGTCCATGACATCATATAGCCCCCGTAGAACGGAACCTCCCGATTTTCGTAATTCTGCAGGTTGTGACGTCAATATCCCACCGAAATGGCTGAAATTTGGTATTTAGTTTTCGTTGGGGCTATACAACTTTCCCCAGAATTTTGTCGGTATAGGTCCACGCCTTCATATAGCCCCCCATAGAAGGTACCTCCCGATTTTCGGTATTTTGAAGGTTGTGGCCTCAATATTCCTCCGAAATGGCTGAAATTTGGTATTTAGTCTTCATTGGTGGTATAAAATGTTCCCCCATAAATTTGTCGTTACAGGTCCACACCTTAATATAGTCCCTATAGAACGGTACATCCCGATTTTCTCAATTTTGAAGGTTGTGGCCTCAATATTCCACCGAAATGGCTGAAATTTGGTATTTAGTTTTCGTTGGGGCTATACAACTTTCCCCCACAATTTTGTCGGTATAGGTCCACGCCTTCATATAGCCCCCCATAGAAGGTACCTCCCGATTTTCGGTATTTTGAAGGTTGTGGCCTCAATATTCCTCCGAAGTGGCTGAAATTTGGTATTTAGTCTTCATTGGTGGTATAAAATGTTCCCCCATAAATTTGTCGTTACAGGTCCACACCTTAATATAGCCCCCATAGAACGGTACATCCCGATTTTCTCAATTTTGAAGGTTGTGGCCTGAATATTCCACCGAAATGGCTGAAATTAGGTATTTAGTTTTCGTTGGGGCTATACAACTTTCCCCCAGAATTTTGTCGGTATAGGTCCACGTCTTCATATAGCCCCCATAGAACTGTACCTCCCGATGTTCGGTATTTTGAAGGTTGTGGCCTCAATATTCCTTTGAAATTGCTGAAATTTGGTATTTAGTCTTCGTTGGGTGTATTTAACATTCCCTTCTAATTGTGTCGATATAGGTCCACGACTTCATATAGCCTCCATAGAACGGTACCTCTCGATTTTCCTGAATCTGAAGGTTGTGACGTCAATATCCCACCGAAATGACTGAAATTTGTTATTTAGTCTTCCATTGGGTTATAAAATATTCCAGAAAAGAATTATTAGTATAGGTCCACGTCTTACTATATTCCCATAGAAGCATACCTCTTGATTTTTGGGTTTTTGTTTTTGTTTTTGTATTTTTTTTTTTTTTTTTTTTTTTGTTTTAGCCACATTTTCTTACAGTATTTGTCTTCTTTATAAACGAAAGTAAACTAGCTGTTCCATTTTACTTCAATACAACTTTTGGTGGAGGGTACGACGCCGTTCTTACTTGTTATAACAATAGTTGCTAAATAAGCTAATTATTTATTTGTTTATGTAACCTACCTATTTTAAAAGTATTTTATTTATTTGGAATTAAAATTGTTATTAAAAATTCGTTATTCCACACTAAACAAATGACAAACACACACACACTTAATTAATTATAGTTGTTAAATGAGATAATTGTTTATTTGTTTATGTAATATTTAGCTATTTCAAATATAGTTTATTTATATTTATTAGTAATTAAAATTTTTTATTAAAAATTCCTTATTCCACAAACAAATGACAAACACACCCACACTAAATTAATTAGTGATTGCATTTAAATAATTATTTACATAGTAATGTTCCTTAATTTAATTTGCGTGTGCATTTTTGGTAAATATATAAATATTAAAATGGACTTATTCCAGCCACTATACAAAACCTTTGACACGAAATTAAACATCTACCGTAAATTATTCGCAATAATTGCATAAATATATTAATTTATTATTTATTTAATTTTTAATTTATTTACATACATTTGATAAAATAATTAAAATAAAATCAATTAATATTGAGGTTGGTCTCAGTAGGCGGCAATGTAGTGATGCATTGAATAATGCTGTTTGCAGTATTTTTCTTCATGTGAAAATTACTTTGACATTTTCTGAAATTTCATAAAGATTTTATTAAGAATTCCGATAAACTTCACAACAGGTAATGTTGACATTGATTGCAAATATAACCGAATTTTTCCAAGAACACCTAAAATAGAGTTAACCTCCTTTGCCCCTTAAATGCCCTCGGGTTGCATATCTTACATATGTCAACTCATGTAAAATAAACAGCAACAATCTTCATTATTTGCCAACTATTGAACCTGTAATCGAATTGAATCATTTTTTATTTTCATTATCGTTTCGTTTGACAGTATATCATTTCAGCTGTTGTTGTTATTGTCGAAATCGATTAAGAAGACAAAAATCGTATCTCCATTTACAATGAAAAAATGTCAATTACCAACGTCACCACCGAAAACTAATTAACTTTCTATTATAAGAAAACTTCACAATAATAATATTATTGTTTCTTTCTTAAGACTAATAACCTGAATCCTTGAAATTATAGCTGCTAAATATAGGTTGCGCTTCAAGAGGAGGAGGAAAAGGACTTTTGTCGTTTAATGTTTTAGGTAAAACATAAAGCCAATCTTCCCGCAACCTTAATAAAAGAGATTAACCAGAAACAGGTTGAGACAACATTATGTTCTTCATTGTCTAAAATTAGATTTTCAATTAAAAAAAATTTGAACAAGTAAGCAAAGGCTGTTGTCGGGATGTTGACGACCATGGGACTCGTTGCACAAACTATTATACACAACACCCAAAGGTTTGAAGTTAGAAATCATCATGAAGTTAGACGTCATCATGAAGTGATACAGAAAGAAAAGTAGTACACTCTACAAAGCAAAGAATACAGACGGGACGGTGCTGACCATGTTATACTCTATGAATAAGCTTATCACAGCACTACATGAAATTATTGAAACATGACATGAAAGTCCTCTAACAACTGTGACTAAAGAAAGCAGAGTTGCGCAAAATTAAAGGTATAGTTATTTGATGTTTAAAGTGTTTTTGTTCCGAATTCATTAAGAAGCTATAGCCACTTCTCAGCAAAATGTTCGATGACAAATCATGAGTTGAGTCATGGGTGCAAGTGGCATGGCATCGATGAAAATTCGGGTGAATCACCGATGAAATTTACAAGGAAGTGACACACGCTTTCACGAATTCATTGTCATTGCATTTTGAACCAGTTTACTGTCATGGCATTTTTCACCAGTTCATTGTCATGACATTTTGCACCAAAGCATTGGATCTGGATTTCAAACAATCAGAAATAAAATTTGCGGACCAATTATGTTATTTTTTTTGAATACATTACACAGATTTCTATCACTAGATGTAATTTTTTGTATTTTTATATAATTTTCAAGATTATTATTTTGAATGTTTTTTTAATATATTATATTGATCTTCCAAAATCATAGTTATCTCTTCCATGGCTGCAAGATATTTCATTCGATTTGGAGTTCCGTATTTTTTTCAATATTCCATACATGATGTGCCAATCTCTGCACCAGGCTAATCATTTGGGAAATCTAGTATAAATTTGAAGTCTACGGCTTTTATTCTAAACAGAACATATTGCTTCATAAGCCGAACTAAGAATATATTTCCAAACGCACCGATCTTCTACTATGCTTCTCCAATTTTGGATGTCATGTTTTGTGACATCATATTCATCTTGGTCTTTCCGTTGGAGTTTTGTCGTTAAATGGCTCGTATTCATATGCCGGTGGCTTTATTCATCCTCTTGTCATGGCCCAGCCAACGCATTAGCTGCAGCTCGATACGTTTTACTATGTCGGTGTCTGTCGGCGAAAAAGCTCTTGGTTTATAGACCGGGTCTCTATTAAACTTATTTTTAATTCCACAAAATGAAACACGTTTCCAAACACAAAATATATTTTTCTTTTTTATACCCTCAGCCTTTAGGCTAAAGAGGGTATTTACACTTTGATACGACCAAAAATGTGCCTCATCGAAATAATGGTTTTAGACCCCAAGTATGTTTGTACGATATCCGTTTCAGACAATTTTGAGTAGATCTAGCAATGTCCGTCCGTCTGTCTGTCTGTCCGTCTGTCTGCCTGGCTGGTGCGCACGATAACTCTCGAACGGATCGATCGATTAAAATTTTGGGTATCAAAATATTTTGTCCAGATTCGATTTAAGTTCGAATATGGGCCATATAGGTCCACTCCTTCAGGTACCTCCCCCACAAATGTTCAAAAATTGTCGCAAAACTTGTGCGCACGATAACTCTTGTAGGGAATAACCGATTTAGTCCATACTTTGCACATCGTGTAATTTCTACCAAACTAAGATGAGGTTCCAATATGGACTCAATCGGTCCACTCCTTCGGGTACCTCCCACACAAAATTTCGGAAAAGTTTAGGACCTGGTCTCGCATCTCTTTGATTTTTGTTTACTCAAGTTGTATTCGCTGTCCTCTATACGACGCTGTAAGTTTCATTAGGGGCAAGTCCATACTTCCTGAGAAAATAGCCTGAAAGTTACAAAAACCCTATGACACCGTGTGTAGTGGTTGGAGCGCAAGATAACTCTCGAACGGATCTGCCGATTCGGTCCAAAATTTGGCTTTCGTAATATTTTGTCCAAACTTAGTTCAAGTTCAAAGATGGATTATATCGGTCCACTCCTTCCGGTACCTCCCCCACAAAAGTTCGAAAATGTTCGGAAAATTTGTGCGTACGATAACTCTTGAAGGAAGTAACCGATTTGGTCCATACTTTGCACATTATGAAATTTCTACCAGATTTAGATGAGGTTCCAATATGGACTCTATCGGTAAACTCCTTCGAGTACCTCCCACACAAAATTTCGGAAAAGTTCAGTTTAGGACCTGCTCTCGAATCGCCTTGGTTTTTGTTGTAACATCTTGTATTCACTGTCCCCTATACGAAGGTACAATTTTCCTCAGGGGCAAGTCCATACTTCCTGAAAAAATAGCCTGAAAGTTGAAAAACAAACCCTATGACACCATGTTTATGGGTGGAAGCGCAAGATAATTCTCGAACGGAAATGCCGATTCCGGTCAAAATTTGGCCTTCGTAATATTGTTTCCAAACTTAGTTTAAGTTCGTAGATAAGCCATATCCGTCCACTCCTTCAGTTACCTACCCCACAAAAGTTCAAAAATATTCGGAAAAATTGTGCGCACGATAACTCTTGATGGGAGTGACCGATTTGGTCCATACTTTACACATTCTCATAATATCTACCAGATATAGATCAGGTTCGAATATGGACTATATTTGTCCACTCCTTCGTGTACCTCCCACACAAAATGTCGGATAAGTTCACTTTAAGATCTGATATCGAATCACTTTGTTTTTTGTTGAAGCAACTTGTATTCGCTGCCTCAATTACGATGTTAAAAGTTTTTTTCAGGGGCAAGTCCATACTTCTTGAGCAAACAGCCCAAAGGGTGTAAAAACCCCCTATGACACCATATGTAGTGCCTGAAATCCACTTCTATAATGGTCAATGTCGATCCATTCCTTTTAGTATCTCATCCGCAAAACTTTTGATCTTTAATCCTAATCAATATTTTTGCGTTTGTGGGTATATATCTGTCGGCAAAGCCGACTGACAATTTTTTACTTGTTAATATTAATTTTAATTAATTTCTCGTTAGAGTCGAGGCTAATGACCTATGATTTTTGCATGATTCGAACCCAAAAACAAAAATCATTGGTCGTTGAACTCGACTCTAAAGAGAAATTAATTGAAAAAGAAAATATTTTTCATTTGAAATTTTCATAGAACAAGAATCCAGTTGCAGGTTCGAATATGGACCATATTGGTCCACACCTTCGAGTACCTCCCACACAATATTTCGGAAAAGTGCAGTTTAACAGCTGCTCTCGAACCGCTTAGATTCTTTTTGCAAGCACTTTTATTCGCGTTTTTTTTAGGAAATGTCAGTACTTCCTATGAAAATGGATCAAAAGCTTTAAAAACACCAGTGGCACCATGCTGGAGCGCACGTTAACTCAATAACGGATGAACCAATTGGTCCAAAATTTGGCCTTCGTAATATTTCGGACAAACTTAGTTTTAAGGTGGGCACTATCGGTACACGGGTGTCACCGTGGTGCAATGGTATGCACACCCGCCTTGCACACATAAGGTCGTGGGTTCGATTCCCCGGGCAGGAAACATCAAAACGCTTTTCAACGGTGGCAAAATACCCCTCAGTAATGTTGGCGACATTTCCTGAGTATTTCAGCCATGTAAAACTTCTCTACAAAAGTGGTGTCTTAGACACGCCGTTCGGACTCGGCAATAAACTGTAGGTCCCATATCATTAAGCTAATATGAATCGGGGTGCACTCATTGATATGAGAGAAGTCTCCCTTGTCCCTTATAGGATGTTTGTGGAACAGAAATTATATATATTACTATCGGTACACACCTTCCGATACCTTCACCCAAAAATTAAAAAAATGTCACTAAAACAGTTCAACACGTTTTGTTTAAGTGCAGTTTAATGTCCGTCCGAAGCTTCTTTGGAAATGTATACTCCTTGTGGTCGTGCTTACAGCGTTATTTTTTTCGTAAGCAAGTACATGCTATCTGACTAGTAGTCTAAAAGCTCTATGTTATACAGACTATCCATAGTTCAGGTGCCTCTTCCGCAACACCTTTGAGCTTCAATCCAAATATATTTTTGTTGGCAAGTTCATACATCCAAAATGGGCCACAAACTCTGAAAACCTAATGAATATAGAAGTTGTGTTCCTTTACTTGCCTGAGGTTACCATTTTTAACCTGCAAAGCGTTCCTTAACCCCAAAAAGTGGTAAAACTGGAAGCAATTGTTAAGAGAGAGAGAGAGAGAGAACAAAAATGTCGTTCTCTTCTACCACAGGCTACAAGACAAATTTCTTCCGGTGAAAAATGGTAGAACTGTTTTTCGACATTTGTTTGACGATTATTTGGCAATGATGAAAAAAATTAACAAAAACAAAAGAAACAAGTAAGAACAGACTATAGTCGGACGGGGCCGACCATGTGATACCCTATACCACTATCCCTGTGCACTAGCTTTCCGGGCTAGCTTTTGATAAATGATAACTTTTATTTAAATGTATACACAAAAGTTTTGATCAATTTAACCCGCTAAATATTATCCGATCATACCGAAACTACGTTCAAAATTTCGCGCCGATCGGACTATTATTGCGACCTACAGAGCGGCTACAAAATCGAGCAAAAATTTTGTTTTTGGTCCATTTCATCCCTTTAACATTTCACGATCATCGCCAAAAACTAATCAGTTCTATTCTGGTCCAAACCCGACCTCCATACTAAATTTCGTGACAATCGGTCCATAATTGCGGCCTCTAGCTTGATTACAATTTTTAATGGACGGACAGACGGACGGACGGACGGACGGACGGACACACATCGCTAAATCGCTTTATCTCGTCGAGATATGAAGTTTGGTATACCACATGAGGGGTCTACGACGAATATTTCGCGGCGTTACATGAATTTTTGGGAAAACAAACTTATTATACCCTTTTCCACATTGTGGTATAGGGTATAAAAACACGAACGCTGACAAAACAAAATTTTTTTGTTTCTTTTCGACATTGTTACCAGGCCGACCATTTTTCTGTTCCTTTAATTTTCTGGTTTTTCTCTTTTACCACTTTTATCATTAAAAATGTAAAAAAGCTATAATTATTGGGGAAAAGGATTTTGGTTGCATGGTCGGTATACGATTTTGCATTGCCCATAGGTGAAAGTTTCAATTCACACAGTTTCACAAACAGGGTATATCTCTGTATCTTTACTTGTTTTTTTTGTAATAAGGGATATATTCACAGTACATATGTTACTGCTTATTGTCCAGTCATGGGCTGCTGAAGGAACTCATAACGTCTTTTGCGATTTCTAGTGTCCAACGTTTGGGTGTTATGTATATTTTACACAACAGAGTCCCATGATCGACAACATCATTCGCCTTTTGTTGACGTATTTTTAATAGAAAATCAAATTTTATACAATAAGACCTTTCTTTATCCAAAAGGATATAATACCGGTTTCTTTTCAATCTCTTTTAATAGGATTGGGGGAAAATTGTCCTTTGCGTTTTTAACTAGAAACACTCAAGGTCAAAATTCCCTCTCTTCTTCCTCATCCCACACCCGGGAGAAACGACCTATATTTATCAACTTTACTTTGCAGCATTTTGGTTATTAGTCTGATATTGTGATATTGTTATGGCGTAGTTTTCCCAAAATAGAAAATTAATTAGCCCTCGGCGGCACTGGTATTTGACAAATTTTCTTTGTAAATGTAGACACGATTTTCGTCTTCTTAATCGATTTCGACAATAACAACAGGTGCAAAGAAAGACTGTCAAACGATAATGAAAAAAAAAATGATTCAATTTGATTACACGTTCAATACTTGACAACTTAATTATTAATGAAGGCTGTTTTCTTCTTTCACATGAATGGACATTAAGCACCAACCTAACCTCAGGGTAGTCAATGAGTACAGGTTAACTATAATCTAGGCGTTCATCGAAAGTAGAGTTATAATTCAATTCAATGTCAACATAATGTTGTTATGACGTCTATCAAAATTATTTATAAAATTAAAACTTTATGAAATTACAGAGAATGCAGATTTCACTTTCATATTTAATGCCGGAGAAAATATTGCATTACGTTGTCTCCTACTGAGATTAATTTAAAAATTAATTTATTTTATATAATTAATATAATTATATTTGTCAGATCATTCAAATATATTTATGGAATTACTGCAAAAGATATAGTGTAGATGTGTAATTGTTTTAAATATCAGAGGTATTGCTTAATGGCTTAAATAAATTGAATTTTTATAGGTCATATTTTTATTTTTTTATTTACAAAAAATAAAAAAAAATAATAAGATATGGAAGTTAAATTAAGGAATATTAATATGAATAAATTTGTAAAATGTCATTACTACTGTTGAATGGTAGAATCATTACATATTTTAAAATTATTGAAAATTACATAAACGAATATTAGCATATTCAGCAACTATTGTTAAACAAAATATAAAACAAGTAAAAAGGTATCAGTCGGCTTTGCCGACAGAGATATACCCTCAGCTTGTGTGGATTGAAAAACTGTTTTTACCAAAAAAAAAAAAAAAAACCAGTAAGGAAAGGATCAAAGTCGGGCGGGGCCGACTATATGATACCCTACACCACTGTGAATATGTAAAATATAAATCGGAGCTATATCCAGATCTAAACCGATTTTGATATAATTTGGCACATTTATTTCCAGACCGAATTCAGTCACACATTCCAAATATCATTGAAATCCGACTTATATAGCGTGTTTGGAGCAGCAAATACGCGAAATCGGCCGAAAATATATATGGGTGCTATATCCAAATCTGAACCGATTTCGATATAATTTGGCACATTTATTTCTAGACTGAATTCAGTCACACATTCCAAATTTCATCGAAATCGGAAATATATAGCGTGTTTGGTACAGAAAATACGTGAAATCGGCCGAAAATATATATGGGTGCTATATCCAAATCTGAACCGATTTCGATATAATTTGGCACATTTATTTCCAGACCGAATTCAGTCACACATTCCAAATATCATTGAAATCCGACTTATATAGCGTGTTTGGAGCAGCAAATACGCGAAATCGGCCGAAAATATATATGGGTGCTATATCCAAATCTGAACCGATTTCGATGTAATTTGGCACATTTATTTCTAGACCAAATTCAGTCACACATTCCAAATTTCATCGAAATCGGACATATATAGCGTGTGTGTTACAGAAAATACGTGAAATCGGCCGAAAATATATATGGGGGCTATACCAAAACTTGGACCGATATAGCCCATCTTCGAACTTGATCTTCCGACGGCTAAAAAAATGGTATTCCCCAATTTTCAGCGAAATCGGTCAACAAATGCGACCTGTATGTTGCGAACGGACGGACGGACGGACGGACATGCATAAATCGACTCAGAGAGTGATTCTATGTATATCCCTAGAAGGAACTATGGGTCTATCTCGCTTCCTTTTGTATGTTACATACAAATGCACTAACACATAATACCCCTTACCACATAGTGGTGTAGGGTATAAAAACAACTTATGTATTTAGAGGGTTTTCAAAATTTTGGGCTTATGAACCGACAAAAGTATGGATAGGATTAAAGCTCAAAAGTTTATGGGGATATCGATAGATAGATATCTTCGGTAAAAATGCCCAAAGGGTCTTCGAACAGACCCTTAACCACACAAAAATTTTGAACATTTGTGCGGGTGGTACCACAAGGATTCGAAAGATATGACCCAAATTTGAACATAAACAAAGTTTGGATCAAATCGGTTGCTACGTCTATAAGATATCGCTTTGATAAAATATTACGAAGGCCAAATTTTGGACCGAATCGACAGATCCGTTCGAGAGTTATCTTGCGCTCCAACCACCACACAAGGTGTCATAGGGGCTTTTTGCACCTTTCCGGCCATTTCCTCAGGAAGTATAGACTTGCCCCTGATGAAACTTGTACCGTCGTATGGGGGGAAGTGAATACAAGTTGCTTCAACAAAAATCAAAGCGATTCGAGTGCAGGTCCTAAACTGAACTTATCCGAAATTTTGTGTGGGTGGTACCCGAAGGAGTGGGCCGATTGAGTCCATATTGGAACCTCATCTAAGTCTGGTAGAAGTTTCACGATGTGCAAAGTATGGACCAAATAGGTTACTCCCTTCAAGAGTTATTATGCCCACAAATTTTCCGAACATTTTCGAACTTTTGTGGTGGAGGTACCGGAAGGAGTGGACCGATATAGCTCATCTTCGAACTTAAACTAAGTTTGGACAAAATATTACGAAAGCCAAAATTTGAACCGAATCGGTTCATCCGTTCGAGAGTTATCGAGCGCACCAGCCAGACAGACAGACGGACGGACATGGCCAAATCAACTCCAAATTGTCTGAAACACATTTCGTTCAAACATACATGGGGTCTAAAACCATTATTTCGATGAGGTACATTTTGCCCGTATGAAAGAGTATATGAGGAAAAGTCAAAATTTTTTAGTTTCCATGAAGCCAAGGTTTACACTATTATAATGCGCGAACTATTATAGTTTACCAGTAACTATGACTATTACTGGATTAATTTAGATGTTTTTGTACAAAGCTCAAACATTTAGCTAAAAAATTTTATTTACGTGGTAGTTACGACCGCGTAAAGGAAAAAACATAGGTAAAAACACGTTGAAGCTAAACAGGTCTTTTACATTGCTATTCGATTTCTGATTAAATCATTCAAATGACGGACATCTGTCCAAAGTAAAAGTAGTAGAATACAAAATTAAGATTACACTTCTAATGTATCACTTTCCAAAATTTCCACTGCATCCACCTTTTATGGATGCTGACATTTTGAAGCCGGATTTCAGGTGTTTTTTGTATTTTTTATGTAACTGGGACGCGCATTCGGATATTTCGAAAGACCAATTATAGGATTAAAGAACTCGCGATTTCGCATAATCTGATATGTATGTTGAGTATGTAGCCCACACAGCAGCAGAATAATCTACTGCCAAATGCCAAAATTTAGTGCGATATTTTTTCTAAAAAACCTATTTTTTGGGTACAGTATTTACAATATCGTTTTGAGTGTGCTGGTACCCCGTGATATTTTAGTTTTTCGACGATCCGGATCATATGAATCACAGACCGTAAAAATCCATCTACTAGAACGGCGGAAATGGCTACTGCAAAAATTGAAAAATTTGCGAAAAATGTTTTTCAAAATATCGCTGACTAATTCGCGTTTTATGTGGATCGTTTCCATTTCAATGAAGAAAGTGAATCATCACTCGCGTTTGTGCGAAAACAGCGGTTTGAAAAATTTAGTGGCATGGGAGCTGTATCCGATTTATCCAAAAAATACTGTGTGATGCTACATCCACGGTTCTTGATGGATTTTATTGAAATATGTTTAGATCGCTGTATTTTTTCACGGTTGATAGTGAAATCGCATGCGCATAAAAAGTGTATGCACTTTGTGCAAAATATAAGCGTTATACAGTTTGTTGCACACTAAACTGCAGACGATGCTACATCTTAGCGGCCAAAGTAAATCCTGGCAAATCTGTACAAATTAAAAGAGAAGAATTCGCTGTATTGGTAAACCGCATGCGCATCAAGTGATTTTGAGGATTTCGCGATTTACACGCATTTCAAAATGAACATTTCCCGATACAATTTTATTTCAAGATTATACCCCATCTAAAGGAACCCAACATTTATTTGAAAGATATCCATATCTTCTGCTAGATGTTAGCGTGTTTTCGAGAAGTGATTAGAATAAAAAATGTGATTTATTGCGTGAAATTTGACTAAAATAGAAGAAAAACTCCGACACATTTTTCTTACATTTTGTTCAACTAACTCACAAAATAAATTTTAAAAAATATCTTCTCTTACAAAAATTTTATAAATTTCCTCAATATATTTTTTGTTTTTTGCTATAATATGCAAACCGCTAAACGGATTTGTATAGTTTTGGTTTCATTTGAATCTTCGCGATGTTTAGATTACGTACATATTTTTATATATTTTTCAGATGCATTAACAGCTTGAATTTTATTAGAACAAGTTGTAAACTACCAATTGTTTTGAATGCTTTCCTAATTTCCGCGAAAATTTACAACTTTTTCACTAAAGTTATGGGACCTCAGTAAACATATAGTATGTAGGGAGCCCCTAATTAAGAGAGTTTCTCAATATAATGATTAGAGTCTTTTAAAGATTTTTTCTTTTTATCAGAATTG
Organism: Musca autumnalis; assembly: GCF_047663935.1. NCBI lineage: Eukaryota > Metazoa > Arthropoda > Insecta > Diptera > Muscidae > Musca > Musca autumnalis. Next base: position 26,608,402 of record NW_027412088.1, read on the forward strand.
AAACCGCCATAACTTTTGCGCGCAACAACCAAAATTAGTATCTCGAACAGATTTAAGAATGGGATTTTTTTCCCAATCTATGTACGAAAAATCTTTCATGTAGCTTAAAAAAAATTTTTTAATTTTTTTTTTATGGAAAACTAAAAAATTTTGTCTTTTCTTCATATACACAGTCATGCTAACTGCTGAGGGTATAAAAACAAGCAATTGTGGGGGCTCAATTTTTCCGAAAAATTTCGAAATTTTGTAGGGGTGGTACCTGTTTAAGTGAATCGATATGTCTCATCTTCGAACTTTAACTAGGTTTGGACAAAATATTACGAAGACCAAATTTTGGACCAAATCGGTTGATCCGTTAGAGAGTTATCGTGCACTCCAGCCAGCCAGGCAGACAAACGGACGGACATGGCTACATCTACACCAAACTGTCTGAAACACATTTCGTCCAAACATATGTACATGGTATGAAAGTGCACGGTGCTCTTGAAGCAACCTCAAATGGAAGGTGCTTACTCCTGGGAAGTTTTTGCAGATTGTGAAACTACAATGTTCATAGATGAGAAAAACAAAAAAAATCGCCGGAGCGCTTTTTAAATAAATCGCGATTCAAGTTGACCTTTTTAGGGGTTTTTAGATTTTCACGATTTTGCTTGAAAACCGCAAGTCTTATCGAAACGGCACTAAAGAAAATGTTGTAGCTATGAAAATTCTCTACAAGAATGACCTTTATGGCAATTTCGTAGGTTTTACCGTTATGGAGATATAGAAGTTCAAATTGGGACAATGCATTGACTGTATCGCCTTCTTATAAAACAATTTCATGACTGCAATTTCCAACTTAAACTTATATATCTCGAAAATGGTGCAGCATAGGAAAAAATTACGAAAGCCAAACTTGTAGAGAAGTCCAATTTCGATAAGACTTACCGTTTTCAAGCAAACCGTGAAAGCCTAACAAAAAAGCTAAAATAGTGACTTGAACATCTACATATCTCAAAAATGGTAAAAGCTAGGAACAAATATAAAGGTCAATCCTCAATTTATTTTTCACAGCTACAACATTTTCGTTCGCCCTATTTCGATGGGACTTGCGGTTTCAAAGCAAAATCGCGAAAACCTAAATTAAACCTAAAAATGTGAATTTTGACCGCGATTTATTTAAAAATCCCTCCAGCGAAATTTTTTCTTGTTTTTGGATTTTTCTCATCTATGAACATTACTGTTTCAAAATCCGCAAAAACTTCCCAGGTGCAAGCGGTTTCGACTTAAAGTTAGTTAAGGCGCACAATGTATGACATTGTTTGATAAGGTAGCGATACAGTAAATGCATTGTCCTAATTCGAACTTCTATATCTCAATAACGGTAAAACCTACCAAATTATTATAAAGGTCAGTCTTGTAGAAAATTTTCATAGCTACAACATTTTCTTTAGTGTCATTTCAATAGCATTTGCGGTTGCCAAGCAAAGTCGTGAAAATCAAAAAAAAAACCTAAAAAGGTCAACTTGAATTTATTGGTCGATTGAATTCATTAAACAAGATTTTCATAGTGCTATAGGAAGGTCCTTTTCGACATACAAAGATTTAATTTGATCGATGCATGCTTCCCACGATTATCAATGTCGAAATTGTGAAAATTGATCGGACAAGTAAATTCCATTTCGTTTTTTTTTTTTTGAAAATTCATTTATTCAAGCGTATGTCAAACTGTCCTGAGTACGTTTAGGCTAAAAACTGTCAAAAAAAAAAAACAAATCAAACGGAAATTTATTGTGCACGCCTCGTACAATGCTCCAAGCGGAAAGCTGGAGGCACACCGTTGTTGCTTTGTGGGGCGACAGCTTTGAGCTCATAACAAAGCGTTTTGAAAATAATTACAAAAAAAACTTTTCAGTGCCTGACAAATGATTGCGAAAACCAAGATATAGAAGTACCGAAATGTGTTAATTGTTTGGGAAATCACCCAGCTAATTATAGAGGCTGTGACGTTGCAAAGGAACTTCAGAAATTAGAGAAAAATCTCGTTCCACAGCAAATAATGTAACAGAACCGAAAACAAACTACAGGGCACAAATCCAATCTATTCCAAAAGAACCTTCGCTCTCAAACAAAAAGAGTGGATCAACCGATATCCACACTCAAAAAAGTACATATGCAACAGTAGCAAGCGATCAGCACAATAAAATGTTTACAGATTTTCTAAAAAGTATTGAAAAAATAAATCACAATCTCGATATGTAAAGCGAGTTAAATAACAAAATCTTCGAAAAACTAAATCAACTTTCCTAATATGCCTTTCCTTAGAATATGTACATGGAATTGTAATGGTATTGTTAAACATTTAAATGAAATTGAGTTATTCTTGCATACAGAAAAACTTGATATACTGTTAATATCTGAGAGCCACTTTTCCAATTCATCCTTTGTGAATATAAGTGGCTATCAACTTTACAATTCTGTTCACCCTTCACAAAAGCTCGAGGAGGTGCAACGGTTATTATCAAGGATTCTCTGCTGCACCATGAAGATGTAAGAATAGAAACAGAAACTTTTCAAATTGCATTTCAATTTGGGAGCGACTTTAATGCCAAAAACAAGCTGTGGGGATCAAGACTGACTAATCCAAAAAGGTGTGAATTATACAAATCCATACAAAGGAACGCATGTCGTGTTTTAACTGGAAATTAACCAACATATTGGCCATCAAACTTTGATCTTATACCAGATTTAATTGATTTTTTCATAGTAAAAAACATACCAGAATCATACCTTAACATTGAAAACTATGTAGGCCAGTCCTCGGATCACTCGCCACATATTGTAACTGTAGGAGACTATATTGTAGCAAAACTTACACATACCGCTTTAACTTCTTATAAAACTAATTGGGTTTTATTCAGATTATTATTCAATGAGAAAATAACTCTAAGCACATCCCTAAAAAGTGCAGATGATATAGAGGACGATCTAGAAAAGTTCGTTCAAGCTATTCAGCACTCGTGTTGGCAAAGCACTCCGGGAAACACGACACAAACTGCATCCTTTAAGAACTAGCCCAAAACAGTAAGAGACATGATTGCGACTAAACGGAAAGCAAGATGTATTTGGCAACAAAACCGAACTGCAGAAAACAAAAGAACACTAAACCAAACAACAACAAACACTGTTCCACAACATCCCATACGGGACAAGCATATGTCTGATTACAGAACCTCTCTACATCTAGAGAAACTAATTATAGCTTATGGAAAAGCAACCAAACATTTGAATCAAGTGAAGCCAAAAATACCTACTATCAGAAGCCTTCAGGGAAATTGGGTCAGAACGGATCAAGATAAAGCTGAACTTTTTGCAACCCACTTTGAAAACATCTTTAGCCCATTGCCCATAGAAGAAAATGCTACGATTGTCGATAAATTAGATTCAGATCCCTGGTATGTTCTAGAAAGATGTTTATTGGAATCTGATGTACATTTTTGTAGTTGGTTGTTTGCTTTAAAGTTTATCGGTTTGATAGCTGCAGACCAAAATCCGAGAAAATTTTTTTTAAATAAATTTGACCTTGGCGATTTTGACCTTGCAGATGAAGTTTTATTCCTTAAGACAAGATCTACAACTTTGCCTCAGAGATAAATTCAAAATTCCTAACGGTTTGGAAGATATAGTTTTGAAAAATTACCCCTTTTTTACATAAAGCCTCAAACCTTTGGAGACATATAACCGCTAAAGATGATGAGATCGGGAAAAAACGGCGAGACTCGTGTCTTCTATTTTTTGATCTTCTATCACACTGTGGAGTCAGAATATGGTTAATAATTTTCGTGTTGCACAGTGTTATAAATGCATGTTTCAGACTAAAATATGTTTCATTGGAATGGAAAGTTGTAGAGAAACCTGGTAAACCAACTAACGAATTGAACACGTATACACCAATCTCGCTGCTCCCAATAATGTCTAAAATATTTGAAATACTTGCTTCTAGACTCAAAAACATAGCTAAAATCCGAAACTAATACCTGCTCATTTATTTGGGTTCCGAGAAAAGCATTCCACAATCTAACAAATACACAGGATAATCAATACGGCACAAAAGGCTATAGATAAAAAAGTCGTATCCGCTGTTTTTCTGGATATAAGTCAAGTCTTTGATAAGGTATACCATAAAGGCCTGTTATATAAGCTACACAAATACTTACCAACAGAAATATTTGAAATACTAAAATCCTACTTGGAAGATCGATTCCTTAGAGTTACAGTTGAATACAAGTACTCGTCACTAAAACAAATACATGCAGGTGTTCCCCAAGGAAGTGTACTTGGACCACTTCTGTATCTTATATATACATGCGATATGCCAATATTACCAGAATCCACCATTGGTACATTTGCAGATGATACTGCAATATTAACCAGTGGAACAACAGAGGAAGCCGAGTAGTAACATGGACAAAAAAGTGGAGACTAAAACTAAATGAAAGTAAATCAATACATACATATGTTCTTTACTAATAAAAACAGCCCACGTACTCCGCCTCTATTTATAAACAATATCAAAATTCCATATGCTAATAGAGCAAAGTACCTAGGAATGACCCTCGATACAAAAATTAAATGGAAAGAGCATGTGAAGAAGTACATTGATGAAATCAAACTGAAATGGCTATTCTCGACGAATTCAAAACCAAATCATAAAACCCATATGGACATATGGTATTCAATTGTGGGTATGTGACAATCAATCCGAAATCAATAAGATACAAAAACTACAAAATAAAATTCTACGTTCAATAGTAAAAACTCCTTGGTACGTGCGAATTTTGATCTTCACAGAGATCTTCGTATGAACTTAGTCACAGACGAGATAAGACAACAAACACAGACGTATGCTACCAAACTTCGTCACCACACAAATACTGATATGTCAAACATAAGCTGAAAGCACATACAACGTTTGAGTAAAGTTTTGCGTTGGGCGTTGACAAAAAAACAACAACGACGCCGACATCAAAGTCGGGCGTTGATGTGTTTGCCGGCATATATTTCAAATGAATTTGAATTTTTCGGCATCATGCCCAACAGTGTAAAAACGGCCAAAACGACACAAAACTTTACTCAAACGTTGTATGTAGTTTCAGCTATATACATACCATGGTCATATCAACAGAAACAGCAGAGGACTTAGAAGAATATCTCTCTTATGGATTTAGCGCTTTAAGTTTGTTTTGCTTTGCTTTAGAGTGCAATTACTGAATTACAAACTCAACACATCCATAACAATTCTTCTAACCACGAATTGTAAATAATAGAATATTGCTTGATGAGTTTAAAAATATAAAAAAACCTTTTCAGTGCCAGCTATTAGTTGAAGTAGCTTATCGAAAGTGGGTCTAGAATCTAATTTGAACTGACAAGACAAAACTTAATTGAAACAGTGACATAAATCTTTCAAAATTAAATGAAACTGGTATTTAATAGGTTTTGCAAATGTTTGTTGTTGCTGCCATTGCTGCTGAAATTGAGCAATTGTCCAATAAACGTAATAGATTTTATTGTGGTCATATATTTTACACATTTTATATTCAAATTGCAGTTGACAGTTACAAATCACAACTTTTTTAGTTTTTTTTATCATTTTTTGTTGTAGTGCAAACACCACTAAACTTGTTTGCTCTAAAAAATATAGTTCAACAATATCCGTAACATGACAGATATAAATATAGTTTGGTTGTGTAAAAAATGTCATAAAAAATGAGAAAAAACATAGAAACAAATGGTTGTATAAACATACATAGATACATAGGTAGGTATAACCTACAAACATTTTAGAAATCTGAACAACTTATATTTTTGCTAAGACGAACATTTTTTAAGCTAAAAATGCTTTAATTTTTCATTATTATAATCTTTTTTTTTAAGAAAACTACCTATAGTTTTGGTAGATTTGTTCATCATTAGAAAGGGCACATTTTCAGCTACGTTCGGTAATTTTATTTATTGAAAAATTTTGCATAGATTTATGACAAATGTCCGCCTACGAAACAGAACGTTTTAAAGAAGCGTTTTAAACACAGACACATATCACCAGGCTTAACACAAGTTCATGTAAAGCTATCAAGTGGACATTGTGAAACCATCAAAGTGAAGTAAATAAATTGTTGTCAAAATTAAAATGATGTTCTTCTTTATTGGCTCCAAACGTGGAGCCATGTAACATGACCACTCCATGCCAGCGGCAGCAGCAGCCGAGGACAACAACAACAGAATCAAAATCGGCTCGTAATTCTTGGAACCACCAGATTATGCTGTTCGTAGAAGTTCAATTGAGAATGAAGCAGCAAGATGATTACTGGAACACCGTGTCGTAATCCTGAAGATGGCGACTGCAACCACCACGTCTTTATGATGACTACTGGACCAACATGTCAAACTCTTCACCCCACCGAAACATCTGTTTGCTGCAACCACCGTGTCATATCGATCACTTCATCAGAAATGTATGATGCAGTTTTATTCCAGGGGGGAATTTCCAACAAGATTACCTGGACGCCATCTTTAACTTTTATTACAATCTTGTTGAGGGTTTAGCAGATTCAACAACCCGAAACTGTTTAGCTGAGAAAAATTCAACAACCCATCATCCTTAATACAGTTTACTTAACAAATTCAACAACCTATTAACCCGGATACAACTGCAGCAGATTCAACAATCGTTTAATCCTGATACAGTTTGCCGCTGCAGTTTCCACAACCTTTTATTTCTGATTTTTTTTTATTGGCATATTCAATTTGAACTTAGCCTACTCACAAGAAAATACATATTTAAGCTATTTATCAATATAATATATGTTTTGAATGTTTCTTATTCTAGTTCTTCGATGTATTGTTTCCATTCTTCCCTATTTCGGGCTATGAATCTGGATTGTTCGCTTCCATGTAACTTTTGGTCTTCCTCTTCTTCTTGCACCTTGCGGATTCCATGATAGAGCTGATTGTGGTATATCATCGGTGTGTTTGCGCAGAGTATGCCCAAGCCAGCCATATTTCCTCATTCGAATGTCTTTTTCAATGCCATCTTGTTTTGTTACTTCCCATAATCTATCATTTGTTATGGTATTAGGCCACCATATTTTGAGAATTGCTCGAAGACATCTATTTACAAACGCTTGCATTTTGCTCGTCGTTGCCTTTGTCACAAGCCATGTCTCGCATCCATACAATAGTACTGTTTTGACGCAACTATTAAATATTAGTATTTTGGTGTGCAGACGTAGACTGTTATTACGCCATACATTGTTTAGCATTCCGAAAGCATTTCTGGCTTTGCGTATTCTAACCTCCATATCCTTTCTTGCCCCACCATCCGTCGTAATTTGACTTCCTAGGTATTCGAATTCGCTAATATTTTGTAGGGTCTCGTCGTCTAAAAATATGCTTGTGTTAACTGCAGAGTTGATGGACATATTCTTTGTTTTGTTTATGTTGACTTTTAGCTTCATTTGCTAAACAAGTAACTTTGGTTTGCATATCACAATGTCTGGCCGCAATTAATGCTACGTCGTCCGCGTATATTAGCTCTGAAAGCTTATTTGTAAGTCCCCAGGGAATTCCGAGTTGCTTGGCATTAACTACTTCGAAAACTATATCCAGGGCAGTAATGAAAAGAAGGGGAGATAAAGCACAACCCTGTTTAACACCACTTTTGGTACTAAATGGATCAGTCAAGTTTCCCTCATGAAGAACTCTACAAACACTTCCTTCATAATTCTTTTTATTAGTCGAATTATCTTACTCGGTATGCCTCTGGCTTCTAGTGCTTTCCATATAAAATCTCTCTTAACGGCATCAAAAGCTTTTGTAAAATCCACAAACGTTATGTAGAGTGTTGAGTTGAACTCTACAGACTGTTCAATCAATATACGGATAGTGTTGATATGATCTATACAGCTTCTATGAGGCATGAATCCGGCTTGAGTTGGAGATATAAGTTTATTCAAGGGCTCCGCAATTCTATCTAAAATAATCTTATTAAAAATTTTTGTGACGGTGGGTGTTATTGATATTCCACGCCAGTTGTCACATAAACTTAGATTTCCCTTCTTCGGTAGTTTTATAATGATGGATTCTTTCCATTGCGTAGGAATGTCCTCTGTTTCCCAAACATGCTCAAACAGGTTGTGAAGTATTGTTGCAGTAGCCTCTGGGTTGACTTTAAAACATTCAGCTGGCAGACCATCGCAGCCAGGTGCTTTACCATTTTTTAAAGCTAGTATTGCATTCTTTACTTCTATCAAGCTAGGCGGTCTATCACTTATGCCTCTATTGGTATTGTGTTGCCTCCGTATGAGGATATCATCGATATTTTCATCATGAATTATGTTGAGCGTCTTTTCGAAATGTTTTTTCCAGACCACGAGTTGTTCTTCTTTGTTGGTTTTCAACATTCCATCGTCATCTAAAATGGGCTTTGTTTTCTGCATTTTTGGCTTACTTAATTCCCTCATTATTTTATATAGATTCTTCATATTGCCCATATTAGCAGCCAACTGAGCCTCGCTTGACATTTTAATGTGGTGGTCATTTTTATCCTTTCTTAGTTGTTCCTTTATTTGTTTGGTAAGTAATTTATACTGGCCGGACAGTATCGCAACTTTATCACCCCTAGGAGCTTTTAGATGCTCGAGTTTTACTGTTATTCTAGCAGAAATGAGATTCCAGCTAGACGGTGAAATCCACTTGCGTGATTTCCTCTGTTGCACTCCTAAGATTTCTTCACATGCACATTGAATGTTGTCTCGAATGTTACTCCATTTCGAATCGCTGGACATTTGGTTTTGACTCTGCGATCTATTTTCATCGAAATGTATTGCGGCGATTTTTTCAGAAAAAGTGTTTCGTATTTCTTCGTTTTGAAGTTTGTCAACGTCATATGTTCTTTGTGTTTGGCACCTTTTCTTTTTTAACCACATATCAAGTCGGAGTTCAGCCACTAACATGTAGTGGTCACTGCCTATTTCAGCGCTTCGTCTGTTTCTCACGTCGCAGCAAATATTAAAAAAGTTTCTGGATATACAAATATGGTCTATTTGCGAGTGAAAGTTTCCAGCTGGTGATTTCCATGTGTACTTATGGCAGTTTTTGTGTGGGAAGACTGATCCTGCTATCTTAAGGTCGTAGTTGCTGCATGTTTCTATAAATAGCTCGCCATTATCATTGCAAACACCTATCCCATGTTTGCCCATAATATTTTCATAATCGGTATTGTCCGGCCCTATTTGCGCATTAAAATCTCCCATTAATATGGTTATGTTGTTATTTGGTATATCATGGAGTGTTCGGTTTAGATGGCTGTAGAATTCCTCTTTCTGCTCAGGGTCGCTATCCTCTGTAGGTGCATAGAACTGCACAATTGATATGATAAACTTTTTATTTCTTATTTGGGCTGTTATTATTCTTTCTGAAATGGGCTGCCACTTAATAAGGGATTGAGCTAATTGCCGCCTTAAGTAAATGCCAACCCCTCGTATATGTGGGTCATCTTCATTTGGCATACCTGAGTATAAAAGCAGTCCTCCTTTGTCATCTCTCAATTCACTACTACCATTCCAACGTACTTCGCTCAAACCTATCAAATCGATCTTCAATCTTTCACACTCGGCACTGAGCTGAGCAAAGTTGCCAAGTTGGTATAGTGTGCGAACATTCCACTGTGCAAATCGTGTCCTTTTCCGTAATTTCCTGGTCGTCATCTGATTTTCGGTTCTATTTTCATTTATTTTCCTTGTGAATACTCGAATCATTTAAATTTCGGCAGTTATAGGTGATTAGTCTCTAAGAGCCTAGCTTGGTGGCAGGTACGCTGCCTTTTCCACGATGCTTTACATTTCACTTGACCTCCAAGCATGTCATGTGATATGCAATCTTTTACGGTGTCAATGTAAAAGCCACAATAGGTTATTTATTGGCGCCTATGACTCGCCACGACGCTTTGAGTATCGTTGGCACTCAGAATTTACTAGTGATACGGCGTGGCCCGTGTCCCCTCTGAGACCCTCCTCTCAAAACCGCTATATTGTCCGCGACTGCTTATTTAATTCGCAGCTGCCCCATATATCTATGGGGATTTCCACTATCCGCAACCTGTGGACGCGTCCGGTAGCACACAGCTATGCTCCCCTAAGGCGGATTTTATTTCTGATGCTTCATCGGAATGCTTTCAGCATCAGAGGGGCGGACTGTGTGATACATACACTCCATGATGACTATTGGAACACCGTGTCAAACATTTTATCCCACCGAAACAGCATGATTGTTGGAACCACCGTGTCATACTATTCATTTCATCAATATCGCATGATTACTGGAACCACCGTGTCAAATTGTTTATTTCATCAGAAATTCATGATTCAGTTTTACTCCAGGAGGAGATTTCCAACAAGATTACTTGAACGCCATCCTCAACCTTTGCTACAATCCTGTTGAGGTATTAGCAAATTCAACAACTCATCATCTCTAATACAGTTTACTTAGCACAATCAACAACCCATTAACCCGGATGCAGTTTACTGTAGCATATTCAACAATCCATTATTTGTGATAGTATGTGTAGCAATATCAACAATCTTTTATCTCTGATGCTTCATCGGGACACTTTCAGCAACTCTTCACCCCACCCAAACAGCATGATTGCTGAAACCACATTCTCATACTATTCACTTTGTCAATGCAGCATGTTTGATCCACATTGTACTATTGCCATTCTTTCAGGTATCTACTCCTCGTAAATTATTCCGAACGTGCACAAACGTTAAGGTGAATACCCAAAAATTCTGTACATGACATTCCATCTATTAGAAGAAATTTGAGGGGCAAGTCGAATCCATTGGAATTGCCATCTGCACTGTAAGTTGATGTTCATGTGGAAAGATCTGTATAATCAGTAAAGGCCTGGGTACATAAGCTACCTTGCCTGCTTACCTTGCTTGCTTCTGATAAAAGAATAAAAAAGAAAAGGGCAACCCAGTTCGAAATTTGCTCGGCCTCCTTTATTCTTTTATTTTTGTTATGTCAGAAATGAAGCAGGAAAGCAAGGCAACCAGGCGAAGCAGCTTATGTACGCAGGCCTTAAATGATATCAGGTTTAAGGCGTATTTTCGATTGCCAAAGGAAAAAGTTTACACTGTGGAAACGTTAAAGGATGACTTCAAAATAAGTTACAGATCAACAGCAATACCCCCACTTTTAAAAGTGTGCGCAGCGTTGAGATTCTTTGCGTACGGAAGTTTCCAAAATTCCCATGGCAATGATTTCAACGATTGCATGGGTCAATCTACATTGTCGAGCGTATTGAAGGAAGTTGTCCACTTGATAGAGGACAAATTGTGCCAACATTGGATCGTTTCGAAGTTGACGGAGGAGGAAAAAAGACAAAATAAAAACCATTTTTATTCAAAAACGAAATTCCCTGGTGTTGTTGGCTGTATAGATGGAACAAGATTCAACAATACCATAAACTGAACCTACTGGATTTGTCACCAAATTCATTTGCAAAAGATTTGCTGCTGTCTGCTCCAAAGGCGATAAATTCACTTCTTGTGATGGACCACCACCAGTGGCGTTGAAGTTTCTTTTATTTAGAGCCATTTTCTTTTTCAACTTTGCTTTAAAGTGAATCCAGACACTCTGCCACATTGATCAATTTTGAAATACGTAGATCAATTTTGACAACTGGCAACGCCACTCAACGATAGTTGTTATCGATGATCGACCCCGATAACTCTCGAACGAAGCAACCGACCGGGTCCAAAAATTGGCATTCGTAATATTTTGTCCAAACTTAGTTTAATTTCGAAGATGGGTCTTATCGGTCCACTCCTTCGGGTACCTCCCCCACAACAGTTAAATTGTTTTCGCTAAAATTGTGCGCATGATAACTCTCGAAGGAAGCAACCGAATTTTTCATAACTTTGGACATCGTAATATATAGACATCGGATTTTGCATATTTGCATATTTTTTAATATTAAAGATACGAAGATTCTGATTGGACCAAAATTCGTTTCAAAGAAAACTGAATTTAATGGCAGGGTCATATTTTGTATTTATTTTGCATATGCACAAAATATGCAAAATATGCAAAAATATGCAAAATATGCAAAAAAATATGCAAAATATGCAAAAAATATGCAAAATATGCAAAAAAAATATGCAAAATATGTAAAAAAAATATGCAGAATATGCAAAATATGCAAACAGATTTTGGCCGAAAATCGTCATAAAAATCGTAAAATTGCCATTTAAAGTTAGAAAAAACATCAAAAAATACATAACAGTGTTCTAAACTAAGACTGTTGACCGTTTAACGTCGATTTTTTCAGCAGATTATTATGTTATTGAGACCCTTTACGACAGTGTGGTGTAGGGTATAAAAATATGGTATCGTAATACCATTTTTTTATTATTAAACTATGTAAAAATAGCATATTTGATCAAATATCAAACGTTCTATGTAAAATTCAATATTTTCTTTGTCTTAATTTGTAACATTGGGCTGGTTATTGTTTAAAGGGAACAAATCGAAGTCAGATTTTTTTAGCCGGGGAGCCGCCTAAACCTTTTAGTATTGTTAGATTTTAAGATTGCCAAAGTTTGAGCACAATTAGAATATGTTAACACGTGCTACTGGGGCCTCGAAGTTATGAAAATCTAAATTTTTTTGATATTTGCCGACTTAGACGACCCATATATGTGGAACGGTTAAAGCTATTTGCCCGTATTATGCATTCAATTAAAGGCCATTCTGTTCTTAACATTTCTTGCTGAACAAAAAAGTACGTAAGTGTTACTGAATTCGAGATAATAAAGCCAATGTCCCGAAAAAGGCCTTAGGGCAAAAATGGAGTCTATTTAAAAACAAGTAAAAAAGTGTCAGTCGGCTTTGCCGACAGAGATATACCCTCAGCCAATGTGAATTGAAACTATCATATAAGACAGATCGAATTTATTAAGTGTCTTTTCAGAATTTTGTGGCCCCCTTTGGACATTTGAAACTAAGTTTGGACAAACTAAGTTTGGAACAGAAACTAAGTTTGGACAAAATATGACAAAAGTTTTGGACCAAATCGGTTGAACAGTTCGAGAGTGATCGTGCTTTACGGCCGCTACGTATGGTGAGATAGGGGTTTTTTACACTTCTCGGGCTGTTTTCTCAAGAAGTATGGACTTGCCTCTGAAAAAACTTTTACCGTCGTAATGGAGGAAGCGACAGCAAGTTGCTCCAAAAAAATCAAAGTGATTCAAGAGGAAGTCTTAAAGTGAACTTATCCAAAATTTTGTGGTGGAGGTACCCGCAGGAGTGGATAAATATAGTCCATATTTGAACATAATCTATATATTGTAGATATATTAGGATGTGCAATGTATAGACCACATCGGCCACTATCTTCAAGAGTTATCGTGCGCACAATTTTTCCGAACATTTTTGAACTTTTGGGTGGAAGGTACCTTAATGAGTTTACCGATATGGCTTATCTTCGAACTTAAATTAAGTTTGGACAAAATATTACGAAGGTCATATTGCGCTCCAAACACCTCACACGGTGTCATAGGGATTTTTTTGCAACTTTCAGGCTATTTTCTCAGGAAGTATGGACTTGCCCCTGATCAAACTTGTACCGTCGTATGGAGGGCAGTGAATACAAGTTATTACAACAAAAATCAAAGCGATTCGAGAGCAGGTCCTAAACTGACCTCATCCGAAATTTTGTGTGGGAGGTACCCGAAGATCTATTTTAATTTTAATAAATTTCTCGTTGGTGTCGAGCTTAATGACCGATGATGTTTGCAAGTGAAAAAGGAAAGCCGAAGAGACTCATCAGACATATCGGCCGTGGAATGGCTTCGCTATCCATCAAACATTTCCTTTTCCAAATGCAATTTTGTTTTCAAAAAGATGGACATTTGTCCATTGATTGTATGGCTTCAATGACAAACGCTTACATTTTGTTCATACATATTTAAATTTACATAAGGGGCTGACATAATGTGGTTTTGGAGCCATCTGTGTACAGATGACAACTTGGTGATGAACTCGACTCCTTGCTATGTCGCTCACAATTTTCAAGTTGTTTACCATCCTTTACCCCTCCTGGTAATTGATGTTCTGTGGTCAAGTTGCAGGATCTTTTTCAAGAAATTCGGAGTTAAAATTTAATCTCTTGAACAACAATTAAGTCTCACTTGTAAATATGCCTGGTAAACTTTTTTCTAGGAATTTTGGCAGTTGATTTTTGTAAGTTTGGATCGAATATTTCTGGAGAAATTTCTATCTTTGCTTTGTTAAGATTTTTGTCGTCTTTTGGATCTTTACAGTGGTTTGCACTATCAGATCAAACAATTCCAGGCCAATAAGTTCAGGACTAAGGTACCACATATGATTTATCATTTTATTATTTCCTTTATTTGATATTTGTTTGTGAATGCCTTTCGTATTAAGTAAATCTTCAATCTTCAATTCAATAAGTTTTGTAAAATCAATAACCGAAACTCTCACTTATAAAACTCAGTTGTTATCGTGTGGGATACCAAATAAATAAATAAAATAGAAAAAACATTCTGTGGGCGTTAAACCAGTCTCGAACGATTTAAACGCAAGGTGCTTCTACGGCCTCTTGTTCTTGGAAAGTGAGCTGAGCAGTAGTTTTAAAACACTCTCGCCTACTTCGAACTTGGATTTGTCACTCGCCGACCATTCTTATAGAAATCTCTTGAATATGTTTGGTTGATGTCCGGATGTGCTTCCAAACTTTCAGTCAAAAATTCCTCTCAACAATTTTTCTAACAAGTTTGTACAGTGGTACAGAAGCTCTCGACCTAATATCTGCTCGAGCTGGCGAGACCCCATTATTCTAGGCATTTGTACACTGCTAGTCTTTTGTTTCTCCCATGAGCTACTGTCGGTTTCAGGAACGCCTAGGAGTTGTTCTTTACCTCCATGTGATACCAGAACAGCAACCCGTTTTTTCTTCCCTGTTTTGAGAACATCTGGTAATAGTTTTCCATGCCAGTGCACGCAAATACCCTCGTTCCTTGAAGCTGTTGCGTGTATTTTTCACCGTTTACTCTCCGCTGTTCACGGATAAAGCTTCTAGAGATCTTATATTTGTAGGAATCCTCTCCGATAGCTTCTACTGTAGCCAAAATGATACTAGTAACGTTCCTATACACTTTACAGGAGTCCAGCACCAATGACAATTTCATAGTTGCAATTTTCTTGAAGCCACGCTTGATTGTTTTCGGGACAGATGGTTCTTCAGATTCTACGATACGTTTAGCATCAAAACAAGACATAGACCTCATTGAAAATCTATTGAAATATGAAAACATTGACACACAAATTTCAGAAAAAGGAAATAACCACATGATTAATAATCTGTGGTATCTTAGTCCTGAACTTGCTGACCTGGCATTGTTTGATCCAACGGTCAAAACGCCGTAAAGAGCCAAAAGGCGACAAAAATCTTAACAAAGCAAAGACTCCAATTTGTTCAGAAATATTCGATCCAAACTTCGAAAAGAGCAACTGCCGAAATTCCTAGAAAAAGGTCTGGCATAATTCTTGTTGTTCAAGAGATTAAACATTACCTCCGAATTTCCAGGAGGCGCAAAGGATGCTAAACAACTGGAAAGTTGCGAAGTACATAGCAGAGCGTTCTTCAAGTAGTCAGCTGTACCCAGATAGCTTCGAAAACCACATGATGTCTGACTCTTGAATAAATTTAATTTAGAACAAAATGTAAAAGACATTTGTTTTCATTCGAAAAATTGATAAAAAGGAAGAAAATGTTTTTTTAATAGACTCCATTTTCGCACAAAGGCTTACATAGTCACGTTTTTCGGGGCATTGGCTTTATTATCTCGAATTCAGTAATACTTACGTAGTTTGTTGTTCAGCAAGAAATGTTAAGAACAGAATGGCCTTTAATTTAATGCTTAATATGGACAAAAAGCCATTCCAGAGAAATGGGTCGCCGAAGTCGCTAAATAGGCAAAAATCGAGATTTTCATTACTTCGGGGCTCCAGTGGCACATGTTAACATATTCCATTTGTGTTCAAACTTTGGCAATCTTAAAATCTGACCAAACTAAAAACTTTATGCGGGTGCTGCCCTAAAAAAATCCGACATCGATTTGTTCCCTTTGAACAATAACCAGCCCATTGCTGCAAATTATGACAAAGAAAATATTGAATTTTACATAGAACGTTTGATATTTTATCAAATATTCTATTTTTACATAGTTTAATAATAAAAAAATGGTTTTACGATACCATATTTTTATACCCTACACCACACTGTCGTAAAGGGTCTCAATAACATAATAATCTGCTGAAAAATCGACGTTAAACGGTCAACAGTCTTACTTTAGAACACTGTTATGTATTTTTGATTTTTTTTCCAACTTTAAATGGCAATTTTACGACTTTTATGACGATTTTCGGCCAAAATCTGTTTGCATATTTTGCATATTTTTTGCATATTTTGCATATTTTTTGCATATTTTTTGCATATTTTGCATATTTTTTGCATATTTTGCATATTTTTTGGCATATTTTTTGCATATTTTTTGCATATATTTTGCATATTTTTTGCATGTTTTTGATATGACCCCAAATATCGAAAAATTGACCCTTAAAACGCCTAGATCCAAAATTTGAGTCCAATCGGATGATAAATAAAAAACATGCAAAAATCCGATGTCTAGTAATATATCTACGAGACATGGATCAAATACGAATATGGACTTTATCGGTCCACTTCTTCGGTTAACTCCCACACAAAAATTTCGGAAAAGTACAGTTTAAGACATCCTCTCGAATCCTTTTGAGTTTTGTTGTAACAACTTTTATTCGCCGACCCCATTACGACGGTGTTAGTTTTTTTTCAGTGGCAAGTCCATACTTCCTGAGAAAATGACCAGAAAGCTGTAAACCTCCCCAATGGCACCATGTATTGTGGATGGAGAGCGAACGGATAAACCGATTTGATCCAAAATTTGGCAATCGCAATATTTTCCCCAAAGTTAAATCAAGTTCTATGATTGGCCTTATCGGCCCACTCCTTTGGGTACCTCCACCACAATAGTTCAAAACCTTTCGCTAAAATGGTGCGCACTATAACTCTCGAAGGCTGTAACCATTTGGTCCATACTTTGGACATGGTAATATTTCTACGAGATATAGATCAGGTTTGTAGTGGCTGGTGCGCACGACAACTCCCAAACCGAACACTACGTTGGTCCACACTTTCCATATCGTAATATTTCTTAGAATATTAGTTGAAATTCGCCATAAACGGAGCAACCGATTTGGTCCAAACTTTGAATCTCGAAATATTTGGTCCAAACTTAGTTTATGTTCAAAAGTGGAACTTATCTGTTCAATCCTTAGGGTACCACTCACACATATGTTCAATATTTTTGTTTTATTTTTTATTTTATTTTTACCTAAGTTTCTCCTATGCCGTTTACAGTGATATTATGTTTTTCGTGGGCAAGTACGTAAATGTTTCCTGATATAATTGGCACTATCGAGAAGAATGACTCCAAAAATAAGACACACTTCCAAAATGGACTATGTCGGTCCATTCCTTTATGTACCTCCCTCGAAAAACTTTTGTGATTTTATCCTAATCCATATCTTTGTCGGCAAGTTCATACGCCCCATCTGAAGATCCTCTAAATACATACGTTTTTGGGAAAAAGGTTTCCAACCACACAGGGTATACCTCCGTCGGCAGCGCCGACTGATACTTTTTAACTTCTTTTAGGCAAGTTCATACGTCCAAAACGAATCCACTGAAAACCCCCCTACACTACATTATTTTTGGGAAAAAGGATATAGGATATGTGAAACCGGTATTCGATCTGTCCATAGATGTCTCAATTCACACAATATAATGCCCACTATTTGTGATACCTAGCCCAATAACGTGTAAAACCTAAAGTTGGCTACATCTGCATAGGTTTACTATCGAATACCTTCAACTAAATATGACATATTTAAAGTACAAAGTGTTATAAATGTATAAGTTCCCGAGTTGTTCTTACTTGGCGGACGCCGATTTCTATCTCGCCTACTGTTTACACTGTTAAGCAATGAATAATAATTGTCATTTAACTGCTACAACTTAAATACAAACAACAATCCTTATTAAGGATACTACAATTAAGAACTTTAGCTCTTTTCCTCGTGTCTAGCTGGAACGCAACCCCAAAAAATTTTGTTAAATATTAATAATTTTTTTTGTTTTTACCCCCAATAACTGTCATAAACTATATCCGTGATTTATTATACATATATATGTACATACATATATGTACATTCATATGTAACGTCAACCTAGTTTTTTGGAATAGTGTCAATTAATTGTCAAAAGCCGCCAAACTCTATCGAATATTCATGACGAACGAATTTCGATGATTGCCTTGCCCACTCTATTCAAGTGTGTGTGTGTGTTTTCCTGTAAGTGTGTGGGTGGCAGCCCAGTATGAGGGGGAAATAAATCAAATATGTGATTGGTTCTGTCAATCAAATGTAAAACATTAAACGGACACATTAATTGAGCAATATGTAAGCGGGTTTGTGCTGGAGTTTTATTAAACGTTTATTATGTGCTGCAAATGGTTGATGAACTTATGATGACATGTATTCTGGGAATTATTACTACGAAAAATCAATCCAATTTATTGTCGCTAATTGGTCGAACAACAAATTAGTTGGAATTTCAATAGTATAAAGCGATACATGGTGACATTGAATGAGATTACAAACTATAATTATGAGTTTACTGTTGGCGTTAATGAGATTTCGAAGTTTATCATAAAGAGGTCAACTGTCAGACCTCCACTCAGTCTATACGGAATAAAATTATAGCATTGTAACAAAGTCGAATGGGGATGAAAGAAACCAAGGAACGGTTATGGCTGGCTTTAACATGGCGAAACCTAGGGCTTATCTTAATTTCACTTTCATCTCAAGTGGAAAGTAGCCTTATGTGGTATCACCTGGGCTTCTGCATTTGACACCCGTTAAATATAGTGAACTAATTTGTGCCGCGCGTTCTAACCATAAGAACTTCAGTTGGGCATTGGCCTAATATCCCACCCCTATAAAAACTATGTATTATAAAAAAATAACCGAAAAACTGTAAAGTTGATGACCCAGCAAACGTTTCAAGGACCGTGATCTGAGCCGGGAATGTTCGCATATAATCGGTGTCCTGTACATGATATAACAATTATTCTAGGTGCGTAGAGATGTTTTTTAGACCCTTTCTAAATAAAAGGGTACTTCTATACAACCTTTCTGAATAAAAGGCGCTTCTATACAACCTTTCCGAATGAAAGGGTGCGTCTACAGAACCTTTCTAAAGAAAAGCGTGCTTTTACAGAATCTTTCTAAAGGAAAGGGTGCTTCTACAGAACCTTTCTAAAGGAAAGGGTGATTCTTCAGGAAAGGAAAGGGTGCTTCTACAGAACCTTTCTAAAAGAAAAGGGAGCTTCTACAGAACCTTTCTTAAGAAAAGGGTGCTTCTACAGAACCTTTCTAAAAGAAAAGGGAGCTTCTACAGAACCTTTCTTAAGAAAAGGGTGCTTCTACAGAACCTTTGTAAAGGAAAGATTGCTTCTACAGAACCTTTCTAAAGAAAAGGGTTCTTCTACACAACCTTTCTAAAGGAATACGTGCTTCTACAGAACCTTTCTAAAGGAAAGGGTGCTTCTACAGAACCTTTCTAAAGGAAAGAGTGCTTTTACAGAACCTTTCTAAAGCAAAGACTGCTTCTACAGAACCTTTCTAAAGGAAAGGGTGCTTCTTCAGGACAGGAAAGGGTGCTTTTTCAGGAAAGGAAAGGGTGCTTCTACAGAACCTTTGTAGAGGAAAGGTTGCTTCTACAGAACTTTTCTTGAGGAAAGCGTGCTTCTACAGAACCATTCAAATGGGAAGGGTGCTTCTATAGAACCTTTCTAAAGGAAAGGGTGCTTCTACAGAACCATTCAAATGGGAAGAACCTTCCTAAAGGAAAGGGTGCTTCTACAGAATATTTCTAAAGGAAAGGGTGCTTCTACAGAACCTTTCTAAAGGAAAGGGTGCTTCTACAGAACCTTTCTGAAGGAAAGGGTGCTTCTACAGAACGTTTCTAAAGGAAAGGGTGCTTCTACAGAACCCTTCTAAAGGAAAGGGTGCTTCTACAGAACCTTTCTAAAGGAAAGGGTGCTTCTACAGAACGTTTCTAAAGGAAAGGGTGCTTCTACAGAACCTTTCTAAAGGAAAGGGTGCTTCTACAGAACCTTTCTAAAGGAAAGGGTGCTTCTACAGAACCTTTCTAAAGGAAAGGGTGCTTCTACAGAACCTTTCTAAAGGAAAGGGTGCTTCTACAGAACGTTTCTAAAGGAAAGGGTGCTTCTACAGAACCTTTCTAAAGGAAAGGGTGCTTCTACAGAACCTTTCTAAAGGAAAGGGTGCTTTTACATAACCTTCCTAAAGGAAAGGGAGCTTCTACAGAACCTTTCTAAAGGAAAGGTTGCTTCCAGAGAACATTTCTAAAGGAAAGGGTGCATCTACAGAATATTTCTAAAGGAAAGGGTGCTTCTACAGAACCTTTCTAAAGGAAAGGGTGCTTCTACAGAACCCTTCTAAAGGAAAGGGTGCTTCTACAGAACCTTTCTAAAGGAAAGGGTGCTTTTACATAACCTTCCTAAAGGAAAGGGAGCTTCTACAGAACCTTTCTAAAGGAAAGGTTGCTTCCAGAGAACATTTCTAAAGGAAAGGGTGCTTCTACAGAATATTTCTAAAGGAAAGGGTGCTTCTACAGAACCTTTCTAAAGGAAAGGGTGCTTCCAAAGAACCTTTCTAAAGGAAAGGGTGCTTCCAAAGAACCTTTCTAAAGGAAAGGGTGCTTCCAAAGAACCTTTCTATAGGAAAGGGTGCTTCCAAAGAACCTTTCTAAAGGAAAGGGTGCTTCCAAAGAACCTTTCTAAAGGAAAGGGTGCTTCCAAAGAACCTTTCTAAAGGAAAGGGTGCTTCTACAGAACCTTTCTAAAGGAATGGGTGCTTCTACAGAACTTTTCTAAAGGAATGGGTGCTTCTACAGAACCTTTCCAAAGGAAAGGGTGCTTCTACAGAACCTTTCCAAAGGAAAGGGTGCTTCTACAGAACCTTTCCAAAGGAAAGGGTGCTTCTACAGAACCTTTCCAAAGGAAAGGGTGCTTCTACAGAACCTTTCCAAAGGAAAGGGTGCTTCTACAGAACCTTTCCAAAGGAAAGGGTGCTTCTACAGAACCTTTCCAAAGGAAAGGGTGCTTCTACAGAACCTTTCCAAAGGAAAGGGTGCTTCTACAGAACCTTTCCAAAGGAAAGGGTGCTTCTACAGAACCTTTCCAAAGGAAAGGGTGCTTCTACAGAACCTTTCCAAAGGAAAGGGTGCTTCTACAGAACCTTTCCAAAGGAAAGGGTGCTTCTACAGAACCTTTCCAAAGGAAAGGGTGCTTCTACAGAACCTTTCCAAAGGAAAGGGTGCTTCTACAGAACCTTTCCAAAGGAAAGGGTGCTTCTACAGAACCTTTCCAAAGGAAAGGGTGCTTCTACAGAACCTTTCCAAAGGAAAGGGTGCTTCTACAGAACCTTTCCAAAGGAAAGGGTGCTTCTACAGAACCTTTCCAAAGGAAAGGGTGCTTCTACAGAACCTTTCCAAAGGAAAGGGTGCTTCTACAGAACCTTTCCAAAGGAAAGGGTGCTTCTACAGAACCTTTCCAAAGGAAAGGGTGCTTCTACAGAACCTTTCCAAAGGAAAGGGTGCTTCTACAGAACCTTTCCAAAGGAAAGGGTGCTTCTACAGAACCTTTCCAAAGGAAAGGGTGCTTCTACAGAACCTTTCCAAAGGAAAGGGTGCTTCTACAGAACCTTTCCAAAGGAAAGGGTGCTTCTACAGAACCTTTCCAAAGGAAAGGGTGCTTCTACAGAACCTTTCCAAAGGAAAGGGTGCTTCTACAGAACCTTTCTTAAGGAAAGTGAACATTTCTAAAGGAAAGGGTGCTTCTTCTGATCCTTTCTAAAGGAAAGTGTACTTCTTCAGAACCTTTATAAAGGAATGGGTGCTTCTTCAGAACCTTTCTAAAAGAAAGAGTGCTTTTATACAAACTTTCTGAATGAAAGGGTGATTCTACAGAACCTTTCTAAAGGAATGGGTGCATCTACAGAACCTTTCTTAAGAAAAGGGTGATTATACAGAACTTTTTTTAAGAAAAGGGTGCTTCTACAGAACCTTTCTTAAGGAAAGTGAACCTTTCTAAAGGAAAGGGTGCTTCTACAGAACCTTTCTAAAGGAAAGGGTGCTTCTACAGAACCTTTCTTAAGGAAAGTGAACCTTTCTAAAGGAAAGGGTGCTTCTACAGAACCTTTCTAAAGGAAAGGGTGCTTCTACAGAACCTTTCTAAAGGAAAGGGTGCTTCTACAGAACCTTTCTAAAGGAAAGGGTGATTCTACAGAAACTTTCTTAAGAAAAGGGTGATTATACAGAAACTTTCTTAAGAAAAGGGTGATTATACAGAACTTTTTTTAAGAAAAGGGTGCTTCTACAGAATCTTTCTTAAGGAAAGGGTGTCTCTACAGGAAAGGGTGTCGAAGCACTTTTTAAAGAACAGGGTACTTGTTCAGAACATTTCTAAAGGAAAGAGTGCTTCTTCAGAACTTTTCTAAAGGAAAGGGCGTTTCTTCAGAACCTTTCTTAAGGAAAGGGTGTCTCTACAGGAAAGGGTGTCGAAGCACTTTTTAAAGAACAGGGTGCTTGTTCTAAAGGAAAGAGTGCTTCTTCAGAACTTTTCTAAAGGAAAGGGCGTTTCTTCAGAAGCTTTCTAAAGGAAAGAATGTTTGTATACAAACTATCTGAATGAAAGGGTGCTTCTACAGGATATTTCTAAATGAATGCGTGCTTCTACAGAACCTTTGTTAAGGAAAGGGTCATTTACCATGAAAGGGTGCTTCTATATAACCTTTCTGAATAAAAAGGTGCTTATATAGATCCTTTCTAAATGAAAAGGTACTTCTATAGATAGGGCATATACGATGCCCTCGTTAGCCAAAGAGCTGAGGTTATAAATAACAACTTGCGCCTTTTGTAAGCGCAACAAAAAATCTTTCAAAACGTAAATAATAACATTTTAATTTTCCACGAAAATATTTATCACAAACAGTTTACCGACAAAAGGAAATAATAATTCATTACCAACAACACATACATTTCATGGCATGCCATTCCATTTGGTTTGGGCCTTAATTTATTAACCCCATTAAAACTAAGCAGCAATTGGAAAAATCTATATAAATTTCCTCCATTCCAAAAGATTACATTGCCATATTTATCTTGGCAATCTTTAAACCAAAAATAAAAAAAGAATTGCAACTTTGGCATGTGACGTTGGCTAATCGTAAAATGTCTGTCCCCGTGCTTATCGTATGGCTAGTCAGTCAGCAGCCGCCACTTCGATAGCCAGTCAGAGATTTGAAATTATGATTATTTATATTTGTGTAAATATGTTTTTCTTTTGCCAATTGCTTGCAATTGTAATTTCATTTGCAATGAATTATTTAAATAGTCAGCCAGCCAGCCTGGGTTAAATATGTCCAAATTCGTTTGATAGGCCTTTTCATGTAGACATTAAAGACTTGGGAATTTTTCTCCGTTGCTTTAATTCGCCATTGAGGCCTTGCCGCATTACATATTAGATGTGGAGATTGTGTTCGTTTTAGTAACCTGTATTTTATTGCTGTGTCAACAATTTTGATTTGCCAAAATGGTAAACGATAGACGTTGAAAAGTTTTGCCGAGCAGCAAGTAAAAGTAAACAACAGTCGTGGGATGGGATATTATGGAAGGCAAGGCACCGGACAAAATATTTTAAACTGAATAAAAATTTATTTTAATTTCAATTTTATATTTCATATTTTTGTTAATCCAGAAAAAAATTATACGTATCCGATTTGGTAGTAATATTTCCTTCATTTCCCTTCCCCAGACACGCCTTTAAATTCTATTGATTTGTGACTAAAATCAACTGCAGTGGCTCAATTAGTGCACTTGCAAAAATCAATCTCTTTTCTTACTATGTAATTAGTTGTGTGATGATTTTCTTTTATATTAGTACCCTTATTCATTTTTTCAGAAAATTACTTTCAAAGACCCTAACTAAGCTATTGCCACAGCAAACTGCATTAATGTCCAGCCTAATAATTTCGCCACAGACTTTATTTATGGAACCAGTTTATGCAATGCCCAAACTGCGGTTACATATTTTACGCACTTTTCACAAATAGTTCTGTTTTATTTTTCTTGTTATTGATTTTGAAGTGTGGGCTTAAAGTGTGGGACAAGAAAACAGAAACTCAAACAGAAGTATTGAATGAAAACTCCCAAGTAGTACTTTTTATTGTTTGTTAATTTTTGTTGTTGGTGTTGTTTTTATTTAAGATTTGTCAGACTTTTTCTACACCTGTGTGAACACATATCTACAGAAAAAAATGTTGGCAATGAAGGTATGACAAAGAACTTGGAAACAAAAACTTGTTGAACTGTAAGAAATAGTTATACGTTTGTAAAGAATTTTGTTGGGTACAGTTGATTTCAGAGAATAATATACTCCAAAGAAATTCTCAATATTTGCAATTGGAATTCTTCACTCACTTTCTTCATTACTACATGGGCCTTTGGGTGCATAGTAGATGGCCCTTTGGTTCGTCTACTGTAGAGTAGATGGCCCTTTGGGTCGTCTACTGTAGATTGGATGTCTCTCTGGGTCGTCTCCTCTATATTAAATGGCCCTTTGTGGCGTCTACTGTCGAGTAGGTGGCCCTTTGGGTCGTCTACTGTAGAGTATATGGCCTTTTGGGTAGTCTACTGTAGTGTGGATGTCTCTCTGGGTCGTCTCTTCTATATTAGATGGCCCTTTGTGTCGTCTACTGTAGAGTAGATGGCCCTTTGGGTCGTCTACTGTAGAGTAGATGGCCATTTGGGTCGTCTACTGTAGAGTAGATGGTCCTTTGGGTCGTCTACTTTAGCGTAGATGGCCCTTTGGGTTGTCTACTGTAGAGTAGATGGCCCTTTGGGTCGTGTACTGTAGAGTAGATGGCCCTTTGGGTTGTCTAGTGTAGAGTAGATGGCCATTTGGGTCGTCTACTGTAGAGTAGATGGCCATTTGGGTCGTCTACAGTAGACTGTAGAGTAGACGGCCCTTTAGGTCGTCTACTGTAGAGTATATGGCCCTCTGGGTCGTCTACTGTAGAGTAGATGGCCCTTTGGGTCGTCTACTGTAGAGTAGATGGCCCTTTGGGTCGTCTACTGTAGACTGTAGAGTAGACGGCCCTTTAGGTCGTCTACTGTAGAGTAGACGGCCCTTTAGGTCGTCTACTGTAGAGTAGATGGCCCTTTGGGTCGTCTACTGTAGAATAGATGGCCCTTTGCGTAGTCTACTGTAGAGTAGATGGCCCTTTGTGTCGTCTACTGTAGAGTAGATGGCCCTTTGGGTCGTCTACTGTAGAGTAGATGGCCCTTTGGGTCGTCTACTGTAGAGTTGATGGCCCTTTGGGTCGTCTACTGTAGAGTAGATGGCCCTTTGGGTCGTCTACTGTAGACTGTAGAGTAGACGGCCCTTTAGGTCGTCTACTGTAGAGTAGATGGCCCTTTGGGTCGTCTACTGTAGAGTAGATGGCCCTTTTGGGTCGTCTACTGTAGAGTAGATGGCCCCTTGGGTCGTCTACAGTAGACTGTAGAGTAGACGGCCCTTTAGGTCGTCTACTGTAGAGTATATGGCCCTCTGGGTCGTCTACTGTAGAGTAGATGGCCCTTTGGGTCGTCTACTGTAGAGTAGATGGCCCTTTGGGTCGTCTACTGTAGAGTAGATGGCCCTTTGGGTCGTCTACTGTAGACTGTAGAGTAGACGGCCCTTTAGGTCGTCTACTGTAGACTGTAGATGGCCCTTTGGGTCGTCTACTGTAGAGTAGATGGCCCTTTGGGTCGTCTACAGTAGACTGTAGAGTAGACGGCCCTTTAGGTCGTCTACTGTAGAGTATATGGCCCTTTGGGTCGTCTACTGTAGAGTAGATGACCCATTGTGTCGTCTACTCTAGAGTAGATGGCCCTATGGGTCGTCTACTGTAAAGTAGATGTCCCTGTGGGTCGTCTACTGTAGAGTAGGTGGCCCTTTGGGTCGTCTACTGTAGAGTATATGGCCCTTTGGGTCGTCTACTGTAGAGTAGATGGTCCTTTGGGTCGTCTACTGTAGAGGAGATGGCCTTTTGGGTAGTCTACTGTAGAGGAGATGGCCTTTTGGGTAGTCTACTGTAGAGCAGATGGCCTTTTGGGTCGTCTCCTTTAGAGTAGATGGTCCTTTGGGTCGTCTACTGTAGAGTAGATGGCCCTTTGGGTCGTCCACTGCAGAGTAGATGACCATTTGGGTCGTCCACCGTGGAGTAGATGACCCTTTGGGTCGTCTACTCTAGAGTAGATGGCCCTGTGGGTCGTCTACTTTAGAGTAGATGGTCCTTTGGGTCGTCCACTGCAGAGTAGATGGTCCTTTGGGTCGTCCACTGCAGAGTAGATGGTCCTTTGGGTCGTCCACTGCAGAGTAGATGGTCCTTTGGGTCGTCCACCGTGGAGTAAATGACCCTTTGGGTCGTCTACTCTAGAGTAGATGGCCCTATGGGTCGTCTACTGTAAAGTAGATGGCCCTGTGGGTTGTCTACTGCAGAGTGGATGGCCCTTTGCGTCCTCTAGAGTACAGTAGACGGTCCTATTGTAGGGTATATGTTTCTTTGGGTCGTCTACTTTAGAGTAGATGGCCCTTTGGGTCGTCTACTGTAGAGTAGATGGCCCTTTGGGTCGTCTACTGTAGAGTATATGACCTTTTGGGTTGTCTACTGTAGAGGAGATGGCCTTTTGGGTCGTCTACTGTAGAGTAGATGACCTTTTGTGTAGTCTACTGTAGAGGAGATGGCCTTTTGGGTCGTCTACTGTAGAGTAGATGACCTTTTGGGTAGTCTACTGTAGAGTAGATGGTCCTTTGGGTAGTCTACTGTAGAGTAGATGACGCTTTGGGTCGTCTACTGTAGAGTTGATGGACCATTGGGTTGTCTACTGCAGAGTGGATGGCCCTTTGCGCCCTCTAGAGTACAGTAGACGGTCCTATTGTAGGGTATATGTTTCTTTGGGTCGTCTACTTTAGAGTATATGGCCCTTTGGTTCGTCTACTCCGGAGTAGATGACCCTTTGTTTCGTCTACTGTAGAGTAGGTGGCCCTTTGGATCGATAAATGTAGAGTAAATGGCCCTTTGGGTTGCCTACTGTAGAGTAGATGGCCCTGTGGGTCGTCTACTTTAGAGTAGATGGCCTTTGGGTCGTCTACTGTAGAGTAGATGGCTTTTTGAGCCGTCTACTGTAGAGTAGATGGCTTTTTGAGCCGTCTACTGTAGAGTAGATGGCTTTTTGAGCCGTCTACTGCAGAGTAGATGGCTGTTTGGGTCGTCTACTGTAGAGTAGATGGCTTTTGGGCCGTCTACTTTAGTGTAGATATCCCTTTGGATTTTTGTTTTCTTTTTTTTTTTAAGAAGCACCTGTACATTTTGTAGCATGTTCCACTGACGGCCTCACACCTATGTCTGCTTTTTCACAATTCTGTTGTACTTGTCTTCTAGATTTTCATATGTAAATTGTGTATTTCTTTTGTAACATATTTCAAATCAATGACTGCCGTCAATTGCATTCGAAAACCGAAAGTTTCTACCACAATATTTGTACACAAAAATGTTCTTCGATTCGAGAAAAACGAGCACGAATTTAGTTTCGGCCAATTAGAAGATATGTCTGTTTATTTGGTGCTCCATTAGCCTTGTATTGTGTGGTGCTAATGCGACTGGGTGACTTACAAGCGTGTATGCACCACTACTTGTGGCATATTTCTATGCTGCAACCACCCAGGCACACACACGCAGTAGCCGCAGCACCATTTTAACTATAAATATTGTTGCAAATTCTATAGAACTGATTAGTTGCAATCGCTAACAAAATCAAGTTGGAATAGTGCGTAATTATTTTGGAAACAACAACAACAAAATAATTTTGTTCCATTTTCAAATACCAAAAAAAAGAGAAAAATGAAATTTCTTGTAAGTTTCAAGCAAACGATTTTCTTGATTTGTTATACAAGTGCGGGATCTTCAACAGAAAAATAACAAAAATAATACTTTATAAATCCATCAGAAATTGTGTTGAACATTTATAAGAGTACCCTCAGAGAAATCTCATAACTAACAAAAGATAGTTAATGTGAATTCATGCTGAAGTTCTATTTAGATAATTATTTTGTCATACACAAAAGAGAGAGAGAAAAAGTAGATTAAGTCTTATTCGAAAGATAAGGAAGGACACATGGGTAAACAAACCGAGTACACCAATTTCCTCTGTAGCGAAAAGGTCAACAATGCAATTAATGTCCTTCAAAATGTCATTGCAATCATTAATTACACTAAACAGCAGCTCTTTGGAAGCAACAGCATCATTACAAAATTCCCGCGAGCTACGTTATATTGTGAAAAGACTCTTCAAATTGCTTTCGTTGAAAGTCATCACCATCATCATCGTCATCGTCAACAGCAAAAGCAACATCATGGTTTAAAATGAGCTTCCTTTTTATTTTTATGATGTTTTAATGAAATGTGCAATGATGAAAACTAACAATTGAGTAATGGACGACCACCATTGGCAATGTTTCGATTTTAGTTGGTTAGTAGGTGGTAAGCGCTAACCATGGGTCATTAGTTTCAAGTTAATATAGCTGGCGAACAATAATACCGAATTTAAGAGTGTTTCGAAGGTTGTTTTTTTTTCATAAAATTTTAAGGAACTTCCGTGGTCTGTGAATGTTGTCGAACACTAATTTTGTTTTACTATTTTGACACAGGTCTAGCTATGGACTTGTAGAAAACAAATACATGGCAAAAGGATAATCTACTTTTTTAATAGAATTAAAACATTCCCAGTAATCAAAATCCTAATTCCCATTAACAATGTACTGTTGTACAACTCCTACAAAATTATATAATTCAGTGTTTCATATAATCAATATTGCAATATATTCTGTAATTCAATATTCCATTATTTCTTTCCTTATAATTTTTTCTATTTTTCCAATTGCAGGTGCTTTTACTAGCGACGGTTGCCTTATGCCAATCTGCTCCTGTTGAAGATGCAAAATCAAAACGTGGCCTTCATCTAGGACTTGGTTATCATCACTCCCCCTTTGTGTCCCACTCATATATTGCTCCAGCTGCTGTTGTACATCATGCCCCAGTTATTGCCCACGCGCCCATTATTTCACATGCTCCCCTCATTGCTCATGCCGCTCCCGTCTATACATCACATCATATTTTACCTGCCTATCATTCATATCATCATTTCAAGTAAATTTCCATCCGCCACTGGACTGGATAACAATGTTGTTGACTCTACAACCCAGAAGGATAAAAATTGATGCATGCAAATTTTTCGATAAAAGGAAAAAAGTCAACAACGAGGGTCTATTGTTAAATAAAATACAACAAATTTAAAAACATGTAAATGAAACAAAATACAACAACATTTAAAAAACATGTAATGGAGTTGAACAAGAAGGGCATGATTTTTTTAAATAGGCTTTAATAGATTGAAATTAATAAAGTTAAAATTTTTTGAAAATAAATAAAAAATATAAATTATAATCCTCCTTGGGTGTGAATAGTGGAAGAATATCCAAATATATCTTGGATGAGTGGGAATCGAATAAAAAGTCAGGCACTATTCATCGGATTTGGAAGGAGTGTCTTGAAGTAAATATTCATTGATAAATGAATCTACTGGACTCTGACCTCTCTATGATGTCAATTTTACCCAGTTGCATTTAAAGGTAGTGAGCTACCATAAGAACGATAAAAATCTTGAGTTGGGATAGTAACCCACACCCATAAAAACACAAAGAAAAAGAAAAACAAATCCCTCTAAAGCAGGGACGAGCTTCTTTGCTTAGATCGTATAGTGAGGGCGCCCACTGAGTTGTTTTTGCATTTGCTTCTCTCTCTCACGTACAGTGTAAATGAATGAAAACAAACAAAAACATAATGTGGTTGTTGCTTTTTTCACTCATACGTTCATACATGTCTTCGCTTTGGTTGTATTTCTGCGGTCGTCGCTGCTCTAAAGTTAATGACCCACAGTGATTCAGAATCGTTTTTGGTGGTCAAAACTCGATAACTTTTGATTTTTTTTCGATCATATTGGGTCTAGTAGTTGCAGAAAACTTCGGTCGGAATTAAAATTTTGAGTATTTTTCCATATTCTCCATATTTTGCATCAAAATATTAGTGTTTTTTCTTAATTTTCTAAACTATTAAAAAATGGTAAACACCAATAAACAAACCATAAAAATACATAACAAATTATTATTATTATTATTATTATTATTATTTTTTTTTTTTTGTAAAAAATATTTTTTTTTTTTTTGACAAAATTTTCAAAAAGTTGAAAATTTGTTCAAAAATTAAAAACATACTCCTTGGTTTGCAAAAACGCATATATTTAAAAAACAAGTAAGAACGGCGTTAAGTTCGGCCGGGCCGAACTTGTTATACCCTCCACCACAAGTTGTATTGAAGTAAAATGGAATAATTAGTTTCCTTTCGTGTATGAAGAAGACTTAATACTAAATTTCAGCAATTTCGGTAAAACAATGTGAGGCACCATTCTATGAGGGCTATTTCAAAACGTCGATCTAAACCGACAAATTTCTGACGGAAAGTTTTTAGGCTCAAAGAAGACTAAATACCAAATTTCCTCTATTTCGGTAATAGAATGTGGCTAAAACTAAAAAATACCGAAAATCAAGAAGTAAGCTTCTATGAGGATATAGGAAGACGTGGACCTATACTAATAATACTCTTCTGGAATATGTTATAACTCTTGGAAGACGAAATAACGAATTTCAGCCATTTCGGTTGGATATTGACGTCACAATCTTCAGTATTACGAAAATCCGGACGTACCGTTCTATGGGGGCTATATCGAAACGTGGACCTATACCGACGAATTTTAGTCAGAAATGGGGCAATATGAAAGCGTGGACCTGTACAGACATATTTCTGGCGAACAGTTTTATATCACATTGAAGACTAAATACCAAGTTTCAGGCATTTTGGTGGAATATTGAAGACACAACCTTCAAAATACGAAAAATCGGGAGGTACTTTTCCATGGGAGCTATATGAAGGCATGGACCGATACCGACAAAGTCCTGTAGGACTAAGACTACGTACCAAATTTCAGCCATTTTGGTAGGATAATGAAGCTAAAACCTTCAAAATACCGAAAATCGGGAGGTACCGTTATATGGGGGCTATATGAAGGTGTGGACCGATACCGACAAAATTCTGGGGGAAAGTTTTGTACCTCAAAAGAAGACTACGTACCAAATTTCAGCCATTTTGGTAGGATAATGAAGCTAAAACCTTAAAAATACCGAAAATCGGGAGGTACCGTTCTATGGGGGCTATATCAAAACGTGGACCGATATATCCCATTTTCAATACCAACCATCCTGCAAGTAATAAAAACTTCTGTACCAAATTTTGACTCTATATCTTTAAAATTGCGAGCTGTATCTTGATTTCAACATACAGACAGACGGACATGGTCAAATCGACATAGAATTTTATGCTGATCAATAATATATATACTTAATAGGGTCTCCGACGAATATTTCGATGCGTTACAACGGAATGCCAAATTTAATTATACCCTCCATATGGTGGAGGGTATAATAAATAATTTAAATGGGAAACGGTATGGAAAAAACACACATTCGGTCGAAGTTAAAATTTTGAACACTTCAATATCTTCTGTCGAAGAAAATCCTTGGACACGCCTCTTTTCTTGATGTGTTGGCGTAAAAAGAAGTCATTGGGTGCAAAGTCAGGCATGTACGGAGGATGACCCATCAATTTCACGTTTTGACTCGTCAGCCAGCAAGACAGACAGACGGACGGACATTGCTTTATCGACTCCAAATTGTCTGAAACGGATTTCGTCTAAACATACATGGGGTCTAAAATCATAATTTCGATAAGGCACATTTTGCCCGTATATCACCAATATTTTTGAAAATTTAACATAGCTGAAGCCAAGGTTTACCCTTTTAGAATACGCGACTTGTGATTCTATATTATACAAATTAAATATTTTTGGATAAAATGAACTGTTTTTGGACGTGGCAAAAAATATTGGCCTTAAAAGATAATTTGGGTGGAAGCTGTGGCTATATTTATGTTAAAAAATGGGTAAAAATGGGTTGAAGCCACCATTAGGGTGTCCAAAAAACCGGTTTTTCCAAACAAAACGGTTTTCGGTTAACAGAAATTTTTAATTTTTTCAAAAACCGGTTTTTGGTTTTCAAAAATTTTCAAAACCGGTTAACCGGTTTTGTTAAATAGGTACAAATTTGCTCATAATTGATATATATTTGATTAAAAATGTGCGGCAAGGGGTATATTAAGTATAATGACTTCGTTATTACGAGTATATAATACTTATCTCATAATATCCTTGTTATTGGAAAATAAACCTCGAAGTGGGGACAGCAAAATTAAGACCGAAATTCTGCCCTAAGGATAGTAAAAGCCCTTACAAATATAAAATTGTGTACTAAAAGAATTAAGTTTACATTTTATTAAGTTCGGATTCTTCGTCTTGCTTTGCCAACCTCAAATTATCGTGAAATGCCTGAAAATTCGGCGGTCATTTTAATAATGACTAAGTTGGGCCAACCACTCGTTTTAAATTGTAGCTACTATAACTCTAGTTCCTAGTTCACTGTATTAGTTCCAAAATGTATGAGTAACTTCATACAAACTAACGTGCGATATCACGTATACGCAAATGGTGGGTACCATTGGAACTGCGCAGTGAACTAAATTGGCACAACTCTACATTTTACACAAAATATTTTTAAGATTTTAAGATATCTGACATTTAAAACTTTGCCCTACCTGGCGTTAGTTAAGTTTAGCTTACATTTAAGAATACAATTGTAATGAAATATTTAAAATATTACTACTTTTTTTTAAACCGGTTAACCGACACAAATAACCGGTTTTTACGGTTAACCGAAAATGACGTTTTTGGCGAAAACCGGTTTCGGTTTTGTAACCCAAAACCGGGTAACCGGTTAACCGGTTTCGGTTTTGGACACCCTAGCCACCATGTCTTTTTTGTTTTCTCTCGATTTGTGAGTAAACCACACTTCTCTCTATTTTCCTGTCAAAGAAAAAGTAGAAGCAAACTAAATAAGGATCATCTCACTAATGTATTACTTTTCAAAATTTGAACTGCTTCCGCCATTAAATGATGCTGACATTTTGAAGCCAGATTTACAGTGTTTTTCGAAATTGTCTTTTAATTTCATTCCGCAAACAGGAATTTCAAAAAATCATATATAGGATTATAGTACTTGCGATTCTGAGTTATTTGATACGTATATTGTGAATGTAGTCTGCACAGCTTCATAGAAATCTGCATTCAAATGCGGAAATTTTGTGCGAACATTTTTCTAAAAATCATATTTTTCGGGTCTAATATTTGCAATTGTCTCTAGAATACCACGCACTCCATTGCACATTTTAGTTTTTTAAGTTCCGGATCCAATAAATCATTCCTCGTGAAAATCCATCTACAAAAACGCGAGTTACGAGAAGTTCCAAAGTAGAAAAATCACCTAAAATTGTTTTTGAAAATATCGCGTATTTTATCGCGTTTTCTGCGGATCGTTTCCACTGCAATGAAAAAACTAGTGCAGCGTCTTCGTTCTAGCGGAAACAGAGATTTGAAAACTTCACTGATAAGGAAGCTACATTCATTTTATCCCAAAAAATAATGTGTGATGCTACATCCACGGTTCTTGATTGATCGCCTTCAAATAGATATATATCGATGTAGATTTTCATGGTGAACACTGAAATCGGATGCGGACAAAAATTGTATGCACTTTGCGCAAATTAGCGATATTTTATATGTTTTTTAATGCTAAGATGCAGCCGATGCTACATCTTAGAGTCCAAATTATATTTCGAAAAATATATACAACTTAATAGACATGACCTTGCTGTACATGAAAATCACATGCGGACAAAATGATTTTGATAATTACGCGATTTACAGGTATTTTAAAATGCATATAAATTAAAATGGGTTATTTGACCTCTATTTTCATTTCAGAAGCTTTGAAATAAATCCTCATCAACCCAATTACCTTCCCTAATGGGAAGGTTAGGTTAGGTTAGGTTGAAAAGAGGGGCGAGTACTCGCCACATGTCCTGGTGGACATACACATAAGCCATGAAGTAGGCCTGTTGTGCGCTCTAGTCTAAGTTTTTGAAGAAGGGGACTCTACTATAATTTAATTAAGGAACTCTGTTCCCTTAACAAAATCCCGTAATTGTTTTAGGTCGTCTACAATTACCTGATTAAGATCTGGTATTGTGTCGTTCCCTAAGAACTGGGATCTGATGTTTGCGAAAGCGGGGCATTTGCAGAGAAAATGCTCCAATGTTTCATCATCCTCTCCGCATGCCCTGCATACGCTGTTGTCTGCACAATTAATTTTGTGCAGATGAGCTTGTAAACCGAGGTGACCTGTAAGAACACCTGTAAGTCTACTCAACTCTGCTTTACCTAGCAGTAGTAGGTTTTTAGTTTTTTCCTCATTTGGGTCTCCCCATAGGATTTTTGTGGTTTCCCCTAATTCCTCTCTATTCCATAGGGATAAGTGGGCATTTTTTGCCCAATTTTTTAACTCTAGCCGAGACGCATTTAGTGGCTTTGCGTTCGCTAGGTTTACAGTTGCTAATTCCCTTCCCTTTTTTGCCAGAGAATTTGCTATCTCATTACCTCTATTCCCCGCATGTCCCGGTACCCATATTATACGCACCGTGCCATGCTGAGTATAGCTGTTGATCGAATTTATACAATCCAGGACTGTTTGTGATTTTACTGTCTTGGATGTTATTGCTTTGATTGCAGTTTTACTGTCCGTAAGGACGTTTACAGTAGTTGGCCTCGTGTTGGCATTTAGCCAGTTCAGACACTCTGTGATCGCTCGGATCTCCGCTTGATGGACCGTATTGTGATCCGGCAAACGAAGAGATATTTCGGTCTCTGGTTCTTCAATAAAGAGACCCAGTCCCGTTCTCCCACCTAGCATTGAGCCGTCTGTATAACAGCAGTTTCCAGTCGGCATTTGTGCTAGATTTCCGCCGATCCACGAGTCTCTGTCTGGAATTAATGCCTCGCATGAGGCAGCTACAAATGTTTCAGGTATACGGTCCGATGCAATGTTATCCATTGACTCTCCCGTTGTTACCTGTAGAATGTTTTGATGGTATGTTACGTGGTCCTTACTGATCCACTCGTCCATCGCTTTAAGTCGAATAGCTGCGACAGCCGCTTCATACCTTATCTGGATTTCTATTGGGTGTATATATAGAATAGTTTCTAAAGCCCTCGTTGATGTTGTCCTCATTGCGCCGCTTACACTTAGACAGCACATTCGTTGGACTTTCTGTAGTATTTTAATATTACACTTTTTATCCATAGCTGTCCACC
This sequence comes from Musca autumnalis, assembly GCF_047663935.1. Classification (NCBI taxonomy): domain Eukaryota; kingdom Metazoa; phylum Arthropoda; class Insecta; order Diptera; family Muscidae; genus Musca; species Musca autumnalis. The sequence goes on from NW_027412088.1 coordinate 26,644,124, forward strand.
AGACTACTGATGCGTATGTTAGAATAGGTCTAACTACGCTTTTGTATAGCCAGTGTGTCATCTTAGGATTAAGACCCCACTTGGCGCCTATAGCCCTTCTACAGGTTGACCAACATCTATGAGCTTTATTGGCTCTTTCCTGAATATGGTCTTTCCATTTAAGTTTCCTATCCAGAATTACTCCCAGATATTTGACTTTATTGGAAATATTGATCGTCTTGTTTAGGAAAACTGGTTCTTCAAAGTGTCCCAGTTTTGTTTTCCTAGTAAACAGACATATTTCCGTTTTTCCGGGTTTACATTAAGACCTCTTGGTCTAGCCCAGTTATACGCTATTTTTAGGGCTGATTCAGCTCTTCTGCATAGCAAGTTTGGATTTTTACCCCTCAGAAGTATTATAACGTCGTCTGCATAACAGACTGGGTCAAATCCCTCATCGGTTAAAGTCCTTAATAGACTATTTATGGTAGTGACCCATAGGAGTGGGGATAAAATCCCCCCCTGTGGCGTACCCTGACCAACTTTGTCCTTTATTTTTACGTCAAGTAGCCCGCAGCTTATCCATCTATTCCTTAGCATGTGGCTTATCCAGTCCCTGAGGGCCCGATTCACCTGAAACTTATCTAAGGATTGGATAAGGGTTTCGGTGCTGACGTTGTTGAAAGCACCCTCGATATCAATGCATACCGCCAGTGTATACATCTTCCTGTCGAAGGTGCTTTCGATGTGGTGTACAACCTCATGTAATGCGGTTTCCACTGATCTACCTTTAACGTATGCATGTTGTTTGTATTTAAGCATATCGTTTGGAATCTTGCTCTTAATCATGGTGTCGACTATTCGTTCCATGGTTTTAAGCAGGAAGGATGTTAGGCTTATCGGACGATAAGACTTAGGAATTGCGTAACTAGCCTTCCCAGGTTTGGGGATAAATACTACCCTCGCCTCCTGCCAGGCTTTAGGAGTATACGCAAGTTTTAAGCATGCGTTAAAAATTCCAGATAGTTTGGGCGCAATGTAGTCCATCTCTTTCTGGAGTAAGGCCGGAAATATCTCATCCGGCCCCGCTGCTTTGAAAGGTTTGAAGCTCTTGATGGCATCCTTTACCATCGCTTCATCAATTGTTGGTGCTTCCTCTGTATCACATTCCCTCATTACCGGCAACCCTGCGTGCGTCGCAGTGTTCGGCGGGAAATGTGTATTCATCAAAAGCCCCAGCGTGTCCTCGATTGTTTCCATCTTATTTCCCATATCATTCACCATGATCTCGGTTTGTGTATGGGTCCCTAATGGGAAAGCTTTAATATGAATGTCAATAAAGCAAAATCCGTCTATTTTATTGGGAGATTTAAGCAAAATGAAGGAAGTATTTCTACAGATTTTTACAATATTTTCTACTACATAATGCATGTGAAAAAATATTTTTTTTTCAAACAAAAAATTATTTTTTGACCAAAATATGTGCTTATTTTGGCTGTAACATCGAAATTATAACACCAATCTGTATGATTGTAGTCTCATTTGATTCGCCGTGAAGTTTTGATCCACAAAAAATTGTTATGTAATTTTAAGACCACTAAATGGGCCTTAATTTTGAAAAAAGTTGACTTATATTAAATAATTTATCAATTTTATGTACATTCCGCGAATTCTGTGTAACATTTTGCAGGTATTATGCAATCTACTCGCTGAAGTCACTTCGAGAGAACTTTTTTGTAACAATTGTGCTCATTAAAATAATTAGCGTTTTTATAGTATTTTCTTTCTTAAAAAGCGAAATAAAAGCGCCATAACTTTTGTCCGCAACAACCAAAAATTGGCTCACGACCAGATTCTTACTGGGAATTTTTTTCTTAACCTACATATCAAAAATCGTTGATGTAGCGCGAACAAAATTTATCCATTTTTTCTGAAATGGAATATGAAATAATTGTCAATATTCCTGATATACACTTTCATACGGGCAAAATGTGCCTCATCGAAATAATGGTTTTAGACCCCAAGTATGTTTGGACGAAATGTGTTTCAGACAATTTGGAGTTGATTTAGCCATGTCCGCCCGTCTGTATGTCTGTCCGTCTGTCTGTCTGGCTGGTGCGCACGATAACTCTCGTACGGATGAAACTGGGTTCAAACTTTGGTTTTCGTAATATTTTGTCCAAACTTAGTTTAAGTTCGAAGATGAGCTATATCGGTCCACTCCTTCCGGTACCTCCCCCACAAAAGTTCCAAAATGTTCGGAAAATTTGTGGGCATGATAACTCTTGAAGGAAGTAACCGATTTGGTCCATACTTTGCACATCATGAAATTTCTACCAGACTTAGATGAGGTTCCAATATGGACTCAATCGGCCCACTCCTTCGGGTACCTCCCACACAAAATTTCGGATAAGTTTAGTTTAGGACCATCTCTCGAATCGCTCTGATTTTTGTTTTAGCAACTTGTATTCACCGCCCTCCATACGACGGTACAATGAGAAAATAGCCTTAAAGTTGCAAAAAACCCTTATGACACCGTGTGAGGTGGTTGGAGCGCAAGATAACGGATCTGCCGATTCGGTCCAAAATTTGGCCTTAGTAATATTTTTTCCAAACATAGTTTACGTTTGAAGATAAGCCATATCGGTCCACTCCTTCAGGTACCACCCCCACAAAAGTTCAAAAATGTTCGGAAAATTTGTTTATACGGTAACACTTGAAAGGAGTGGCCGAATTGGTCCATACTTTACACATCCTAATATATTTACTAGATATAGATCAGGTTCACATATGAACTATATTTGTCCAATCCATCCGGTACCTCCCACACAAAATTTCGGATAAGTTCACTTTAAGACCTGCTATCGAATCACTTTGATTTTTGTTGAAGCAACTTGCATTCGCTGCCTCAATAAACGTTTTTTTCAGGGGCAAGTCCATACTTCTTGAGCAAACATCCCGAAGGGTGTAAAAGCACCATATGTAGTAGCTGGAGATCCACTTCCATAATGGTCAATGTAGATCCATTCCTTTTAGTATCTCCTCCGCAAAACTTTTGATCTCTAATCCTAATGAACATTTTTGTCGGTTCAAATTCCTAATATTTTTAAAAACCCCTAAATACACACGTTTTTTTGGGAAAAAATTGTTTCAATATATACAGGCTGAGGGTATATCTCTGTCAGCCGACGGATACTTTTTTACTTGTTTTTATTTTATTTTAATTTTTATTATTTATTTTTACCGTATTTTATTTTTATTTATTTTATTTTTGTTTTATTTTTTTTATTTTTTTATTTTATTTTATTTTTATTGTTATTTTTTTATTTTTATTTAATTTTTTATTTTACTTTATTTTATTTTTAATTTATTTTTAATTTATTTTTATATTATTTTATTTTATTTATATTTTTATTTTATTTTTATATTTGGTTTTGTTTTATTTTTATTTTAATTTATTTTATTTTTGTTTTATTTTTTTTATTTTTTTATTTTAATTTTTTAATTTTATTTTATTTTTCTTTTATTTTTATTTTATTATTATTTTATTTTTATTTTATATTTTATATTTTATTTCTATTTTGTTTTTATTTTATTTTTATTTTATTTTTAGTTTTAATTTTATGTTTATTTAATTTTTATTTTATTTTTGTATTATTTTTATTTTAAATTTTATTTTATTTTTCTTTTATTTTTATTTTATTTTTATTTCTTTTTATTTTTCATTTTATTTTATTTTTATTTTATTATTTATCATTGCCAAGTAGAAAATAATGCAAAGATGATAAAACTGTTCTGTGGAACAAATAGCATCCACACTTTGCAAGAGGACGGAGAGACTTAGATGGCGGAAATATAAGCCAAGAGAGCACAACCACTTTGCGAAAGAGAACAGGGACCGTCAAATTTGCTAAGTACAAAGAAAAACTGAAAACACTGTGGCACAAAATGGAGGTGCAAATCTGGGTCAGAGATAATTCCTTTTGGGAATGAAAGCCCTTGATGAGTATATTAAGAATCCCAAAGGACAGATCCGCTGTGAGTTGAACTTTTGAGTTACGGCGTGATGAAGTTTCTGCTGAAGACCCTGTAAGGCATCTGCAATTAGCATTATATCTTTGTTAACTGTTGTTTTAGCTTATTTATGAGATGTCATGTCTACAGTCAAATTGTATGAGGATTATTTTCGTAGAGCATTTCGACCTTCTAACTCGCTTCAATCAATGTCCTTTTCGTCCCTTATTTTTAGAACCGCTATAAAAGTACCACAAGATGACGTTTTTCATGCCAATGAGAGTCGTACCTAAAATTTTCTGAGCGAAATTTTTTCAAAGCTAAAAAACGTCATCTTGTGGTGCTTTTATACGAATGGTGTCTTAACCCAGCAAAAATTCGGATCCATCAGTCATTACGTAACCCATTACAAAGTAATGTAAACAAGCTTATTTTCGCATTACAAGTAATCTGAAAAGTAATGGGATACTTCTTAAAAAAATTAGAAGGCAAACCTACTTACTTTGCTCCTCACTAAGTAATGAGGACGGTGGCACAGTGAGTGTGTGTCCGACTATAAATCCTAGGGTTGTGTGTTCAACGCTCACTGCGGCACGCGAGTTTTTTTTAATTAAAAAATAACAGTTCGTTGTGCACATGTGCACTGCACATTTAAGTTCTTAAGCAACCCTTAATGTTCGTGTGCGTGGCATTGTATGTAGTGTCTTTGGTTAGAAATCAGAGGGTTCGTGTGTTCAACTCGCACAGCGAGCGAAATAAAATAAAGTAAAATAAAAGTAAGTGTGATGAAATTAAAAAAAAATCTCTGCATCAACTGTTCTAAAAATAGAATTTTTTCAACTTACTTTTCAACTTCTCATGGCCACAGAATAACTAGTTATTCTAGTGGTCATAAAATAACTACAAACTGAGTGCGACATGCCCTTGTAAAAATAATGGGGAAGAAAGGGGGTTTGCGAGTAGTTACGGCTGCCAAAAATCCCTTACAAAACCCATGATTTTGGGAGGACTTTTTTTGCTGGGAAGACATGCCGTTCGGACTTGGCGATAAAAAGGAGTGAACTCATTGATATGGGAGAAGTCCCCTTGTTGTATTATACTAATTGTAATACTAATATAACCGATTGAGAACTCCTGAGGATAACACAATCCATTTCAATGTGTTCCTCGTTTATTCATCTATTGTTGTGTGCAATTGCCCTAAAACTAACACTGCAACTCAATGGTTGTCGGTCGTCTTTCTCTTCAAATGTTTTAATGACTTCGTATTAAGTTCTGTGTTTAGAAGCTGTAATTATTTTTACCTCCACTTAAAGTGTGCAAAAGTTATTTCCTTCCTTCCTTCCTTCCTCCCATTTGTTTGTTCGTTTGTTCTTTTCACTGTTTATTTCATTGGGCCAACTCATTAAAGTTTAAGACACGTGTGTGTGTGTGTATTTGTGTACAAATATCCCGATGGGTGGTTGCCTGCCCGCCTGAAGTGAATACCATAAACTTGCATTGTTCAGCTTGAGACAATTGCATCAGTAAATATTTGTGTATTGCGGATGTTGTAACTTTTAAACTTAAGGAGAGCACTTCTTCTTCTTCTTTGGCAAAATGTTGGCATTATGAGCAATTATTCTTTAATGATGGCTATGATGATGACGTTGTTGGTGTGTGGTTGGTGATAAAAGCCGTACGTTCCTTATGTGTATTTTTGGAAATGAAAAACTTACAGAACTTTGTATAGGTACACCATGACCTTAAGTATGATGTGGTTTCTTTGAATGAAAGGAAAACTCAAAACATTTTCTTTTACAGGATGTGGTCAAAACTTTTTAAATAACTCAAACCGATGGTTAAGTAAAGGCTGAGACACATAAGCAGCATGGCGAATTTCTCTGAAGTCACCGACTGGTTTTAAGAGCTACATGAAATAAATTGGCCTTGTTGCCCTTTAATTGAAATGTTGCTTAGACAAGCTGTTATTCTTTACTTCAAGCTTGACAACGACGTATGCCAGAGTGATAATGACGTACGCTAGGATTCAAAGAAAATTCAGCAAGTAATGTAAATGTTGGCAAAAATAGTAGTTCAACGATCACCGCTCCCAGCAAAAACAAAGTCATAACAAATGGATCTACTAACCCATTATTTTAACAAGGAGATATCACCAGAAATAAGTACTTATATATTGGCCACTAAATGTCGAGGATATTTGCATATTTCTCGCGTGAAATCATCCGCATACGTTACGATCTCAATGTCGTCTGGATGTGGCCGTGGAATACAGTTTAAACAGTTCCAGAGATGACATCCTACCTTGGGGAATTCCCTGTTTCCCTCTACGGGGCTTCGACTTCTTGTTACTGAATTCCACGTACGACTGACATCCATACATACAACTGATTTTCAAACTTGGCCGGATGGTAGTCTGCTCAGTGTCCTCAAACATTGTGAGTCTGGTAGAGTCATCGCCTAATATGTTTGGAGATGGCCCATGCTGATTATCGGCAACCGGATAACTATTTTTGCCGTTGGAGACTAGTAAGGCCTCAGAAGTCTTATATACTGGCGACAAAAGCGAAAACTATACGATTCGCCTTTGCTGACATCCTTTTTGGGATTCTGCCCATTTTCCAGACTTCGAGAACGACGTGGAGAGGATAAGAACTTTGGTGAGACATTCCACTCTCGGCTCATCCAGCAGATTTATCGTTCCTTATTGTTTAGCTTTCCTTATGGTATTCGCAACATCGTCCTGTGTAAATAATGGCGGTTCATTCTCGGCAGGAATAGATCTAATGCGGCGTAGTACTCTTCTTTTCGTCACTTCCTAGGTGTTCGACAAACTGTCGTTTAAAATAACTTGCGCACCTCTTCGACTCAGTGAGCGTAACATCGCCAAATGAAACGGAGGTATTAGCTTCCCTTCTTCCCCAAGTTCGAGAGTGACTTAACCGTTATGTTTACCGACCAACCTGTAAGCTTCCAGTGTCAGTTCTCTTTCTGGGATGATGGTGCGAATGCCATCAGGAACGCTATATTATCAAAGGCGTTGAACTCTGATGGAATCTCTATAGTAATGTTGAAACAGCTGGCTGTGCCAGGAGTGTCTCACTAAAGTCGTCTGTCGCCACACACTCATATCGTTCCTGAAGTCTGGAATATGGGCAGGGATGCCTGTTAATGTGAATCGTACAGGCCGATTTCGCTTTTGTCGCCCGCAGAAAGACCCGTGATGCCTTAGTCCTCCCCAGTTTCAGGAATAGCTATCAAGTTACCGATCATCAGCATGGATTCCGTAAGCAGCACACCACGACAACAGCGCTGCACGCCATCTCTACATATATTTGTCAAGGACTCAACCAGAGACCGCCGTATGATATCTCCGGAACTGTTTAAACTGTATTCCACCACCTCTAGACGACATCGAGATCGTAACGTATGCTGAGGATACTGGCGTCAGGTGCATGACATCTGTGAAAGACTGAACTCCTATTTAACCGATATTAGCATCTTTTTCCAATCGAGGAATATGCAGATTTCCGCCACAAAATCTTCAGCTACTCTGTTCAACACATGAACGAAGCAAATGAGAAGAGAGTTGAATTTCGATGGTAGCAGAATCCCGACCACAAACTGTTCCAAAATTTTTGGGGTCACATTCGACACTACTTTCACGTCGTGCACGCACGCCACAAACTGAAAAGTAGGAACAATGTCCTCAAGTCCCTAGCCGGCAGCACTTGGGGTGCAGATAAAGAAACCTTTTTGACCACATATAACGCGATAGGTCGGTCTGTGGTAAGCTATGTGGCTCCAGTTTGGTCCCCCGAGATTATGGGATACGAATTGGAAAAAGATTCAATCATGTCAGAATGCCGCCCTGAGAACAGCAACAGGGTGCCTCCTCAAGTCTTCAGTGGACCATCTACATGAGGAGGCAAAGATTCTTCCAGTAAAGCAACATAATGAGATGCTTTCGTCGCAGTACTTGCTTGGGTGTTACCGTGAGGACCATCCCAATCACCATCTGCTGGCTAGGCCCGACACATTCAGGCATATCAGGAACGATATTCATGCTCTAGAGAGGGAGGTCCAACAATATAGGAGATAACGTCTAGAACAACAGGCATATCAAGCAGGTGTTCACACGGATGCAGTTGCTAAGGCCATAAGCATTTGTAGTGTGAATAAAGTCCTCGGAGTACATCCCCCATCTATCGCAGCTGAGGAGCGTCAGCTGCCACGACAAACCAGAGTAGTTTTGGCTCAACTACGCTCTGGGTATTGCAGTCGCCTAAATTCTTATTGGGCGGAAATTGACCGCGCCGTGCATGACATCTGCCCAGTATGCGGCATCTGCCCAGTATCGGCCCGCACGACACAAAATACCATTTCAACTGCCCCGCCAAACCAACTCATCTAACTCCAGTGGATCTGTGGTTACATCCCATCGAAGCAGCCACTTTCCTAGAACTGGAGATAGACCAAGAGCCAGATTGAGCAGAAGAACGAACATACAAACGTAAGAATAAACACTGTTACAACAACAATAATACGGGCAAAATGTACCTCATTGAAATAATGGTTTTAGACCCCAAGTATGTTTGGAAGAAATAGGTTTCAGACAATTTGGAGTCGATATAGCAATGTCCGTCCGTCTGTCTGGCTGGTGCGCACGAGATCTCTCAGAATCGCTTTGATTTTTGTTGCAGCCACGCTGTCCCTATCACGACGATACCAGTTTTTTAAGGGGTAAGTCCATAATTTCCGAGAAAATATCCCGAAAGCTGTAAACAACCCCACCATGTGTAGTGGCTGAAGCGCAACACGATCACTCCAAAATTCGGCCATCGTAATATTTTGTCCAAAATTAATTTAAGTTTAAAGATGAGCCATATCGGTCCACTCTTTCAGGTACCACCACCATAAAATTTCAAAAATGTTCGGAAAAATTGTGCGCACAATAACTCTTGAGGGGAGTAACCGATTTGCACATCGTGAAATTTCTACCAGACATAAATGAGGTGTCAATATGGATCAATCGGTCGACTCCTTCGGGTAACTCCCACACAAAATGTCGGATAACTTCAGTTTAAGACCTGCTCTCGAATCGCTTTGTTTTTTTTTTTTTTTTTTTTTGTAACAACTTATACTAGCTACCCCCATTACGACGATACCAGTTGCTTCAGGGGCAAGTCAATATTTCCTAAGAAAATGAGCGAAACTTGTAAAACATCTCCCTATATGCAGTGGCTTTACAATCAGTAGCAAGGCGTAGGGAACGAGAGAGGTATCGGGAGAAAAGGAGAAAGGAGAAACGTCTTTTCCGCAGGAAAAAGAGAGAGAGATGGAAAAGCGGGAGTGTGAACAAATCGAGATGTACAGGAGACAGAATGAAGTCCGAAAATTCTACCAAAGAGTGAAACATCAAACTGATGGCTGGCACATCTTCCTGTAGAGACCAGCAAGGTAATCTGGTAACTGATACAGATAGTGTGCTAAGGATATGGAAAGAAAATTTTTCCAAATTGTTGGTATCCAATAGTAGCGAAGTCGACGAAGATACCACAGATCCCATCCCAGAAGATGATATTGAATGTATACCACCTGGCCAAGATGAGGTAAAGACAGCAATAAACCGGCTGAAAAATAATAAGGCAGCAGGAACTGATGGCCTACCAGCCGAGCAGTTTAAAACCGGAGGCGACACGCTGATAAGATGTATGCATTAGCTAGTTAGCTCTATCCTGTGTCCCGTTCATAAGAAAGGAGATAAGACTTTATGCTCCAACTATAGGGGCATAAGTCTTCTCCCTATCACCTACAAGATAGTGTCAGGGATATTGTGCGAACGACTAAAGCCCATGGTCAACGAAATAATTAGACCATACCAATGCGGCTTTAGACCTGGCAAGACCACCATTGACCAGATATTTACCCTGCGGCAAATCCTGCAGAAGACCCAAGATATGCAGATCGACACCTATCACCTTTTTGTCGATTATAAAGCAGCCTTCGACAGTCCGCTACGTTCAAAGGTATTCCAAACCATGTCTGAATTTGGTATCCCCGCAAAGCTCATTCGGATTTGTAAAATGACTCTAACTGACATAAGATCTTCAGTTAAAATAGGAAAAAACCTCTCCGAAGAGTTTTGTACCAAAAGAGGTTTTAGGCAAGGAGACAGCCTTCCGTGTGATTATTCAGCATCCTGCTAGAAAAGGTTATACGAGAGGCAAACGTCAAAACGAGTGGCGCAATCTACACCAATAGTCACATGTTACTTGCTTATGCTGATGATATAGACATCATGGGACGATCAGTAAAAGAAGTAACTGATACTTTTATGAAGGTCGAAGGAGAATCTGCTAAAGTGGGTCTGGCGGTGCAAACGTGGTGCAATGGTAGGCACGCCCGCCTTGCACGCAGAAGTCGGGGGTTCGATTCCCCGGCCAGAAAACATCAAACATTTTTTCAACGGTGGCAAAATACCACTCAGTATTGTTGGCGACATTTCCTGAGTATTTCAGCCTTGAAAACTTCTACATAAGTGGTGTCTTAAGACACGCCGTTCGGACTCTGCGATAAACAGTAGGTCCCACATCATTGAGCTAACTCATTGATATGAGAGAAGTCTCCCTTGTCCCGTATGGGATGTTGTGCAACAATGTTTTGTTTTGTTGGGTCTGGCGGTAAACGGCGAGAAGACCAAGTTGTTGGTGTCGACGCGCAATGCGTCCATTGAGATCAGACCAACTGTTGAAGTTGGTTCCTATAATTTTGAGGCAGTAAAAGACTTGGTATACCTCGGCACCGCCGTAAACACAGCAAACGACATCAGTTGTGAAATAAAAAGAAGAATTGTTTTGGCCAACAGATGCTACTTTGGCTGAAGTGAGCACTTTAAAAACAAAGCCACAACTCGTCAAACACAAATAACGCTTTACAAAACACTGATACTACACGTGCTGATGTATGGTTCCGAAGCATGGGTACTTGCGCAAGCAGATAGGGCAGTGCTTGGCGTGTTTGAGAGAAAAATTCTTCGAAAGATCTACTGACCTATCTGCGTTGACGGTGAATATCGACGTCGTATAAACCACGAGCTGTATCTGCTATACTACGACATCAGTATAGATAAACGTATCGAGATGCAGCGATTACGTTGGCTAGGCCATAAATAAAGAATGAGCGATGATGAACCCGCCAAAAAGGCGTATAAATACGAGCCACATGGCGGTGCACGCAGAATTGACAGACCAAAGAATAGATGGCGCAAACAAGTGGATGAAGAGATGACAAGGCGCGGTATTCCAGAAAGCGATGCACTAAACAGAGATAATTGGAGATATTTTCTTAGTTCGGTCTATGGAACAAATGTTATGGAATGGGCCAGATAAGTAAGTAAGTGCCATTTCGATAGAACTTGCGGCTTCCAAGCAAAATCGTGAAAACCCAAAAACCCCTAAAAATGTCAACTTGAATCGCGATTTACTTAAATGGCGCTCCGGCGATTTTTTTGTTTTTTGATTTTTCTTATCTATGCGCATTGTAGTTTCAGAATCCGCAAAAACTTTCTAGGTTTAAGCACCTTCCATTTAAAGTTGTCCGTATATTAATGTTCCAATTCACATAGGCTGAGGGTATATCTCCATCGGTAAAGCCGACTAATAATTTTTTTAATTGGTCTACCGTTCGAGTTTTTGGAGTGCCAATGTAATGGTCAGTGCGAGTGTTTCTCTGGTCACTTATCAATTCGTGGGAACAATTGAAATAGACAGGTGATCTGACAATGATCTGTCTTCCCTGCCTTACCACTTAGTAAAAAATGGTAATGGTTATTTTTTGTCACTTGTAAATAAGTAATATTTCAATAAAATATCAAAACAATGGCCCTTGCATTCAACCTAATGGTTTTGAATAAAACAAACAAAAAGAAAATAATTCCTTTCCTAACAATAATATCGAACAATTTGCTTGGCCTACAAAATATTACCATTAATATCTTCATTCCTTACAAATATTTATTACTTTCACAGTCTTTCACTTTATAAACAAAACAGTTCACGATTTCATGCCACTGGGAAATCAATGACTTTTCACAAGAGAGCTGTCATCCGCAAGCAAGGCAAGATACGAAAATACCTTACCAACAAATATTTTAATCAGTAAAAATTTTTTAAAATCTCCAGAGTAATTTATTGAAATTGATTGCAAAACAATCCACTTATATTACAACAGTATGGAATCTCCCGACTCCTACACTACCTCCTCCTCAACCAACCAACCGCCACTGCATTCAATTTAAGTATAATTTGTGAATCGAATCGATATCAGGAAAAAAACACATTACCAACACTTCCGTGGTGGTGTGTCGTTGCTATAATTCATTGACTTACCTCAATTACTGAAGTAGGTGGCGGCGGCATCAAAATATGCCATTCAGGATGCTGGCTTGTAGCTGTTATTATTGCTCGATATTGCTTCCAGCGTGTACTCCACCGATTGCTGCTGATGTGTTGTTGTAGCGTGTTAATGTGATGCCAAGATTTATGGTGACATTAAAAGGAATCTAAAGCCAGAAAAAAAAAGAAAATACAAAGAAAATCAAGTGGATGACGATGATGAAGATGTGAAAATTGAAAAAGATTAAAGCAATACACATAAACTCAGGCTAAGGGAGGTATTAAGAAATGTCGACGAAGCTGTAACAACAACAACGACAACAAACTACTACTACTACTTCAACAACCAAACAATAACAGGAAAATCATCAGTAATTGCAATAGCTGATGAAGAAGAAGAAGATGAAGACGATGTTGAAGCAACGACTTTGGAAAATTAAATTAAATTGCTCACGGCAATACGTGCGCCGCGAATGCAACACGTAAGCAGCAACGACAACAAAACAAAGTATTGCTTAAACACCTTTTGCTGCAGATGAAAGTCATTACCCAGAAGTCGTCGTCAAAATCCTCTCCATACAAGATTCTTGCAAAATGATAAGCTGAATGCCCAGCTAACATTTTCGAATTCGGACAGAATTCCTGAAAAAATTTCCGATTCTGATGCCAAATTCGTACCGAATTCGCTACGAAAGTTGTATGGATGTGGTCACCGAAATCGGAACGAATTTTCTAAAGAAATCCTTAGAAAATATTAGAGTTTCGCGACGAATTTGGTCCGAATTCGAAAGTAAATTCTTGGAAAATTCCGAGAAAAATTAGATTTCCTGATAGAATTGGGTCCGAATTCGAAAAAAATTCCGAAAATTTTAGATTTTCTTAAGAAAATCGATACGAATTCGGATAGAAATTCTGGAAAAATTCGAAGAAAAGTTGAGATATTCTGAAAAAAATCGAAACAAATTCTTTGGCGTTTACGCCACTTACAGACAATTTTCTTTTAATGCGCTATTTATGGAAGATCCTAATTTCAAACTTTGTTTGTGCAGATTCTGAAACTACAATGCTCATAGATGAGAAATATCAAGAAACAAAAAAATCGACGGAGGGATTTTCAAATAAATCGCGATTTAAGGAGGCGATACAGTCAGTGCATTGTCGCAATTTGAACTTCTATATCTCAAAAACGGTAAAACCTACAAAAATATCATAAAGGTCAATCTTGTGGAGAATTTTTACAGCTACGACATTTTAATTAGGCCCATTTACATAGGACTCGCGGTTCCAAGCAAAATCGTGAAAAACTAAAGAACCCCTAAAAATGTTAACTTAAATCACGATTTATTTGAAAATCCCTCCGGCAATTTTTTTTTTCTTTCTTGATATTTCTCATCTATGAGCATTGTAGTTTCAGAATCTGCAAAAACTTCTCAGGTGTAAGCACATTCGATTTAAAATTAGTAAAGGCGCACCGTGATTTATATAACAAAAAATTTTGAAATTGTATATGCGAATTTTATAACCAGTCATTTTGTTTTTCGACAACAACCGAACAAAATAATCACTTAGAGAATCGATTATAAATCGGAACGAAGATTCTTAAGATGTTCAGAAAATGTGCAGAAATTCTTAAAAAAAAAGATTTTAGAAAATCGGTCCAATTTCTAGGAAAATATTAGAGAAATCGGCACATTTCTAAGAAAAATATTTAGAAAATCTCTGAAAAAAATCGGAAATCGGAGCCCTCGGAAAAAATTGTTAGCTGGGTGTGTACGTGTGTTTGTATGTGTATGAGTGTTGCACAAAGTAGGTTTAACGAACAGAAATATGTATCTTTAATGGCAATACTGCACAGTGGTGCCACTTAAATTGGTATTTGGAATATAGATTTTTCAAAAGTTGAAACCGAACAGAACACATAAAAGGCAGACTGAAGGAAGACAGAGAAGACAAAAGATCTGAGAAAGATTTAATATTTATAATAGATGTGTATAATGTAGAACGTCTTCTGTCTACAGGTAGATTGTAGACCAGTTGAAGTTCGTCTGTCTATCGAAAGCTGTAGTAAGTCTTCTCTTTATAGAAGCCCCCTAGGAGGTCTTCTATCCATTAAAGTCCTGTAGGAACTCCTCCATGGAAGATCTTTAGAAGGTCTTATGTATATAGACGATATGTACAGGTTTTCTGTATAAAGATGATCTGTAAGGGTCTTCAGTCTATACTAGACCTGTTGAAGGTACACTGACCATAGAATACCTTCCGTATGATATGGCCGGAAGAAGGTATTAATGTCTAAACCAGGAGGAGGCATTGTGACTCACAAGAGAGCCCATGTGCTCTAAGTGAGCGTAAATTTCTTATCGCTCACAGCCTGTGTAGATGCTAACACGTTGTGAACAACAACAAATTTACGCTCATTGAGAGCACAAGAGAGACCCAAAAATGTTCTCTGCCTCACTCTGGTCTAAACAAAACCTTGAGCAATGAACGCAAACAAACAAAACTATTTCCGTACCATACACACAAAGTCACAAACTTTTCAGTTTCTCTGAACCGTTTCATTCTCACAACCAAAACAAAAAAACAAACTTTTCAATGTAAAAAGATGAAAACCGTACGATTGTTGAAATGCACTTCGGCTATGCTTTGCCGAGTTGTTTCATTCACCACTGAAACAAAAAGAATTTTTGGCAAACGTTTGCTGTGCGAAATGATCAATGCCACACTCAGCCACACATGCACACATTTGATTGCTTAACAACCCTATCAGCTAACATCTTCATTAGTGAGTGGAGATAGAAGCTCTCTTTGTTTGCTCGCGAGATGGGGAATGTTGTTTTTCAACCACCAAATTAATCATTCATTGAATCATTCATGTGTTTTGAACTTTTTCGTTTTCTATCTGTTGTTAGTAGGCGAACTTCTAATTCAGAGAGAACTCGAAATATAACATTACGATAAACTAAGCTATCCATTTTAATATGTGCAGACAGGGTTTTTTTTGGAGCTTTTAAGCCATTATCTCAGGAAGTATGGACTTACTCCGAAAAAAATTGTACCTTTGTAATAGGGACCGTGAAAACAACCTTCTGCAAAAATTTGAAATAGATCCGAGACGAGTTCTCAAACTGCATTTTTCCCAAATGTTGTGTGGGAGGTACCCTAAGGACCTGATAATTGAATCAGAAACTCCCTGCTAGAGTTATCTTGCGGATTTTCCCATTTTAGTTGATGCCGTCCGGGTTTCTTTTAGCTTTTAGGCCATTATCTCTAGAAGTATGGACTTGCGCCTGAAAACAATTATACCGTTGTAAAGGGGGCTGCAAGGAAAACCTACTGAAAAAAATTCAAAACGATCCGAAAGGAGCTCTCGAACTTCACTCTATCCGAATTTTGTGTGTGAGGTACTCGATGGAGTCGACCGATATTGTTCATATTCGAACCTGATCTATATCTAAAAGGAATAATATGATGTGCCTAGTTTGGACCAAATCGATTGTTATTGAGAGTTATTGTTCACACTATTTGACAGAAAATTTTGATCTTTTGTAGGGGAGGAACCCTTAGGAGTGGACCGCTAGGCCCATCTTTGAACTAAAACTAAGTTTGGGCAAAATATTACAAATTGCAAAATTTGGTTTGAATCCGTTGATCCGTTAGAGTTTTCGTCCGCACCAGCCAGACAGATGGACGGACATGGCTAAATCGACTTCAAATTGTCTGAAACGAATTTCGTCCAAACATATTGGGGTTTAAAACCGTTATTTAGATGAGTCACATTTTTTGTCTTATCAAAGTGTATATACCCTCATTAGCCTAGAGGCTGAGGGTATAAAAAGGCCCGCAGAAGATTTCATGCCTATAGAAGGCCAGAAGATAGACTTATTGTATACATAAGACAAGCAGAAGGTCCATTATATATAGATGACTATTCTACATCCTCAGATAGAAATATAGAAGACAATTTTTCCATTTCCCCCAAAATAGACGTCGAACAATTTTGAGTTTTTTTCTGTTTGAGTCGGTTGACAGCACATAACACGAGTATTTCTTTGTCTATACGATAATTTGACTATGTCCATTGTCTATGGAAGATATGTAGAAGGAGTTCTGTCTACAGAAGAAATGTAGAAGCTCTTATGTTTATAGAAGACGCGCAGAAGGTCTTCTGTCTATAGGAGACATGCAAAAGGTATTCGTGTCCGTACAAAAATCTACAGTAGACCAGTAGAAGGTCTTCTGTCTATAGATGACCTATAGAAGGTCTCTGTTTATAGAAGACCTGTAAAAGGTGTTCTGTTTAAAAGGGTTTCTTGTCTAACGAAAAACTGTAAAAAGTTTTTGTCGAAAAAAGACCTATAGAAGGTCTTCTGTGCCACCGTGGTGCAATGGTAATCACAACCGCCTTGCACGCTAAAGCTCGTGGATTCGTTTCCCCGGCCAGGCAGCATCAAATTTTGAACAGTGGCAAAATACCTCTCAGTATAGTTGGCGACATTTCCTTAGTATTTCAGCCATGTAAAACTTCTCTAAAAGTGGTGTCATATGACACGCTGTTCGGATTGGGCATTAAACAGTAGGTCCCATATCATTGAGCTAATATGAATCGGGATGCACTCATTGATATGAGAGAAGTCTCCAGCAAAATTTGAAGGAAGGGGTTCCATGCGATGACGTGATTTCATGGCATCTTTTGCATTGGTTCCAACGAAGTCGTGAAAGATCTGATCTTTTCATCAGCAGTTGAACCCATTCTATCGATCCAATGAAGATGAATTTTGTGTTTTTATTTATACACAATTTTGTAAATATATTTCATAGCTACATCATTTTCTTTAGTCCCATTTTGATAGGACTTGAAGTTTCCAAGCAAAATCGTGAAAACCTAAAAAACCCCTAAAAATATCAACTTGAATCGCGATTGTTTTAAAAACGGCTCCGACATTTTTTTTTTTTGTTTTTTGATTTTTCTCATCTATGAACATTGTAGTTTCTGAATCCGCAAAAACTTCCCAGGTGTAAGCACCTTCCATTTAAAGTTGCATCAAGAGCACCGTGGTTATTTTAATGCGACATGCCCTTGTTAAAATAATGGGTTAGTAAGGGGTTTTGTAAGTTGTTAAGTACTATAAAAACGCATTATTTAGTAAGGATTTTTTGCTGCGTAGTAGAAGGCCTTCTGCCTATAGAAGACCTGTAAACGGTCTATTGTCCGTAGAAGACTTGTAGAAGGTCTCCTGTTTATAGAAGACCTGTGGAAGATCTTCCTTTTTGTTGAAGACCTGTTGAAGGCCTTCCTGTCTTGACTAAAGAAAATCTCTAAAAAGTCTCTTGTTTATAGAAGACCTAAAAACGGTTTTCGTGTCTGTATAAAAACCTACAGTAGATTAGTAGGGTCTTCTGCTCAGATCAGAGTAAGACAATGTGACTTTCGTTAGCCTAAATTTACTCTCGCTCACAACCTGTGTAGACTCTAACTGGTGGTGAGCGAGAGTAAATTTACGCTCACGAAATTCGCATTGCCTTACTCTGGTTCAGATGACCTGTAGAAGATCTTCTGTCTGTAAAGGACTTTTAGAAGGTCGTCTGTCTATAGAAGACCTATAGAAAGTCTTCTATCTATAGAAGACCTGTAGAAAGTGTTCTGTGTAAAAGGCTTTCTTTCTGTAGACGACCAGTAGAGGTCTTATGTTCATAGAAGACCTGTAGAAAGCCTTCTTGCGTAACAAAAACATGTAAGCGACCTACTTGTCTAAAGAATACCTGGAAAAGTTTTTTTGTCTATAGAAGACCTTTTGAAGGTTATCTGTCTACAGAAAACCTCTAGAAGGTTATCTGTGCTCAGAAGACCTGTAAAAGGATTTGCGTTTCTAGAATATCTGTAGAAAGTCTGCCTATAGAGAGCCTGTACAAAGTCTTCTGGTTTACAGGTCTGTTAAAAATCTACAGTATCTGTCTGTATAAAAATCTACAGTAGACCAGTAGAAGGTCTTCTGTGTACTGAAGACTAGTAGAAGACCTTCTTTCTCTAGAAGACCTGTTCTCTGTCTATAGACGACCTGTAGAAGATCTTTTGCCTATAGAAGTCCTGTAGAAGGAGGAATATACACTTTCATACGGACAAATGTGCCTCATCGAAATAATGGTTTTACACCCCAAGTATGTTTGGACGAAATCCGTTTCAGACAATTTAGAGTTGATTTAGCCATGTCCTGGAGCGCACGGTAACTCTCGAACGGATCAACCGATTTGGTCCAAAATTGGGCTTTCGTAATATTTTGTCCAAACTTAGTTTAAGCTCGAAGATGGGTTATATCGGTCCACTCCTTCAGGCACCCCCACCCCCACAAAAGTTCAAAGATGTTCGGAAAAATTGTGGCCACGATAACTGTGGAAGGGAGTGGCCGATTTGGTCTATACTTCACACATCCTAATATATTTACCAGATATAGATCAGGTTCAAATATTTGTCCACTCCTTCGGGTACCTCCCACACAAAATTTTGGATAAATTCACATAAAGACCTGCTCTCGAATCACTTTGATTTTTGTTGAAGCAACTTGCATTCGCTACCTCAATTACGACAGTAAAAGTTTTTTCAGGGGCAAGTCCATACTTCTTGAGAAAACAGCCCGAAAGTTGTAAAAACCCCTATGGCACCATATGTAGTGGCTGGAGAGCTCGAACCGAATACTGCGTTCGTCCACACTTTGGATATTGTAATATTTCTTCGAGTATTAGATGAAATTCGAAGGTGGAGCTTATAGGTCCACTCCTTCCGGTACCTCCCCCACAAAAGTTCGAAAATATTTGGACGTAGCAACCGATTTGGTCCAAACTTTGGATCTCTAAATATTGTCGATACTTATTTTATGTTCAAATTTGGGCCCTATCTGTCCAATCCTTGTGGAACCACCCACACAAATGTTCAACATTTTTGTTTGGTTAAGGGTCTGTTGGAGAATCCTTTGGACATTTTTACCGAAGGTTTTCCCAGTGGCCCTGTTTACAGCGATATTATGTTTTTCGTAGGCTAGTGTGATAAAAAAAACTCTATCTATCGATATCCCCACAAATTTTTGAGCTTTAATCCTATCCACACTTTTGACGGTTCATACCCCCAAAAATTGAAAACCCCCCTAAATACAAAGTTTTTTTTTGGGAAAAAAGTATTTCAATCCACACAGGCTGAGGGTATATCTCTGTCGACAAAGTCGACTGATACTTTTTTACTTGTTTATTTGTAGAATACCCTTAGAAGGTTTTCTGTCTATAGAAAACCAGAAAAAGCTCTTGCGTTTATAGAAGACCAGTAGAAGGCCTTTTTGCGCAAAAAAGACCTGTAAAAGGTCTGTCTTATAACATTAATTATGTCTTATAATATAACCCCAAAAGTTAGAGCAAAAAGCTATATTATCTTCATTCTAGTAGACGGGGCATAGAATACTTAGGTTTCAATCATCGGGTACGCGTAATTCCTGGCCGACGCATACACCTCCGAGTCGCCTCCGGTTTTGAACAGCTCGGCTGATAAGCCATCGGATGCTTCTGCCTCATTATTCTGCCTTGGCTTTCTCTTCGCTAACAGCACGACACTCTTGGCAATACCAAGAGTTCCTTGATAGAGGTCTCTGGTATCCAAGTATGGATTTTGTGTCTGTTTTGATGGAGTAGGCAATACTTTGCCACTGTGCTGATATTTTATTAGAAAAAGGAGTGCTTTCATCAGACAATTGGGCCAGTTGAGTGGAATATGTGGATATCTGTTGTGATTGCAGCTTACCGATATCCAACTTCCGTGTTGTGTCTGTTGTTAGTGTATTTGCTAATTATAAAGGCTAGTGACCATTAGCGCGAAGAAATTTTGAAAAAATACGATCGCTGTGCTTCAAAAGACGCTTATAAGATCGTTACAGGTGACAAATAATGGATCTATGCGTATGAGCTCGTAACAAAATAGCAAACAACTGTGTGGGTCTTCGAAGACGAACCAAATCCAACAAAAGTCGTTCGTTGCAGATGCACTTCGAAGCAAATGGTTGGCTGTTTCTTTGTCAAAACTTGAGCAACGTAAGACGGTCAATTCTGAGTGGAACACCACAATTTGTCTTCAGAGAAATTCAGAGAAGACGAATCATTTTGCATCATGACAATGTCAGCTCTCACGCATCGGCTCCAACCGAAGCCTTTTTGAAGGGACAAAACTTGGAATAAGTGTTAAAAATTCACGCTTTGAAGGTGTCTCAATCAAGTGGAAAATGTGCTTCCACCATTTTTGATGATAAATATTCGCCTTTTCTCATTATTAGACCAGAAAGAAATTAAATAAAAATACAGGACTACAAAATTATCCAAAGTGTACTTTAATTTGCATTTTTTGCTGCACACTTTCAATTCTCGGTACAAATTCACAAACACAAGAATATCCAATTAATAGGAAAACAATTAATTATGATTTTATGGATTGCCATCCATGTTTCTTCATTTCACTTTATTTGCTTCTCTTTTGGAAGTTTCAACAATATGCTCATTAACTTGATTAATGACATCTTGAAATCCAGTGAATGATATGGCTATTCAGATTGCAATTATGCCAACCTTTCAACCAGCACCACCACCCATCCGTCATCCATCATCACAAGACCTCACGATGTAAAGCTACTCATTGAAAATTTCCGTTTGTCATTTGCCATTGAGATTCATTCCTCCCTCAATGATATATAGCTGCGTATGCGGTCATAATTGGAAATATATATATATATATATATATATATGTATAATTACTCGGAGTTTTACAAGGAAATACAGGAACACATGTTGTTTTATTTACCAAGAAATAACTTGCCAAAGCGACGAAGTCATGCATGTGGTTTTCAAGAAAGCAGTTCTTTTAATATTTACTTATGTGATATTTTCATATTTCTTCTATGTAAAACTTCTCTATAAGTGATGTCGTAAGACACGCCGTACGGACTAGGCGGTAAACAGTTGGTCCCATATCACTGAGCTAATATGAATCGAGGTGTACTCATTGACATGAGAGAGGTCCACATTGTCCCTTCGGGGATGTTGTGGGAACATATGTATGTACCTTCCAAATGATGTTTTCGATGCGAAAAAAACAAAATGGCTGAGAAATTATTTGTTGTTTATCTTGGACACCACTGTGTCTCTGTGCCATCATCATTAAAGTAGTTTACATGACCTTAAAAGTTCGTAAATGGGCTAGATTCAAATCATGTCAATGAGAGAAATCGATAAACTAAATGTTAGTCCTGACGACGAAACGTGATAACATAAATTAAGATTGTTAGAACAATAGGGATGTCGATGTCGAAAAATAATAATAAAAACGGTTGTAGACCCCAAGTATGTTAGGGCGAAATCCGTTTCTGACAATTTAGAGTCGATTTAGCAATATCCGTCTGCCTGGAGCGCACGATAACTCTCAAACGGATGAATTAATTTGGTCCAAAAATTGACGTTCGTTATATTTTGTCCAAACTTAGTTTAAGTTCGAAGATGAACCATATCGGTTCACTCCTTCGGGACCTAAAATGGTGTGCACGATAACCCTCGAAAGTAGTAACCGATTTGGTCTAGACTTTCTACATCCTAATATTTTTGCGAGACATAGATGGAATATGGACTATATCGGTCCACTCCTTCGGCTATCTCCCACACAAAATTTCGGAAAAGTACAGTTTAAAAGCTGCTCTGGGCAAGTCCATACTTCCTGAGAAAATAACCGGAAATATGTAGAAAACCCCCCATGGCACCATGTGTAGTGGCTGGAGCGTCACGAGAGCGGCATTCACACTGTATTTTGTACTGCCTACGTAACTACATCGGCGTAACTATTATTCCAGCCTACCTGGTAGTCTCGTTTGTAGCTCACTCTCTCTCTCTCTTTAGATTATGAAGATCTCTCCTAACATGCCTGGATGGGGGACGCCTTTACACTAGATAGTTGTAGTTGATAGATGTTAAACTGGTGTCGTGAAGAGGCAACCTGTTGCAGTCCTCTGGGCGGCATTCTGGGAAGTTTAAATATTCTTTCATTGTCTAGCGCTAACATTTGTATGCCACGATAACTTACCATGCTACGGCCTATTGCCATATAAAAGGTCAACGAGCCTTCTTTGTCAGCAATCCAAGTACTGTTGGCTGGCTTCTTGAGAATCTACTCCTACTTCTGGTCTTTCTAAGCTTGCATGTAGCGAAGTTTGTGGTCGGAATACGGACACCATCGACCAATATGCTCTGAAGAGCCTCTTTTCAGCCATGCAGGTGGTGACCAGTATAACAGTGGATTTTGAAGCATTTTCCTCTGATGGAAGAGCTTGAGCTGTGTAGATATTTAACCTATCACAGATGTCATCCACGATAAGACACGACCCCAATCATCCGCATATCTTACGATCTCTATGCTCTCTGGAGGGTGTGGGATTTCAAAAAGATAGATGTTAAACCTTTCCAAAGATATCACCACGCCTTGGGCAACTCGTTATTTTACTCTACTGGGTCTTCGTATTTCTGAATTCCACAAACGACTGGCGCCCACCCGTACATATAATTCAAACACGTATGCAGGGAATTCTTATCTATATCCTCTAACAGCTTGAAGGTATCGAAGGCCTTCGATAGGTTAAGAGCCCCCATATTTGGTCGGTCCATTGACCTGTTTGGGGTAAGTCCTCCACTGATATGTGTGTAGATATGACGAGTACTGTTGTAAGGCTATGCATTTTCCGGAAACCATGCTGATGTTTGGTAACTGGGAAACTGCTTCTCCTTATGGGAAGGAGTAGTGCCTCAAAGATTTTCGCTACTGATAGCAAGCGTGAGATCAGCCAGTACGATTCGCCTCTGCTGTAATCCTTGAATGGCTTCAGAAGCGGACCAACCTACCAACTTGCCAGACTTTCAGGTACAATATGGAGGGCTAACGATAAATTGGGCGCACTTCCCAAATACTTAAGCCCAGGTGCATCCAATTGCTAAGGCAATAGCATTGAGATTCCGTGTGATCCCAAAGCTAAGAATGGTATTGCGTTTCCTATGACATATGCAACATCGCTCATCGTAAATTGAGGCTGTACACCTACTCGGCTAAAGGGCTTTTATACGGGGTAGTGTCCTCCTATCACTCTCAGGGTGATGTATAAATTGACGTGTAAAATAACGGGCGCCACCCCTTCGGATCTGTCACGCCGTTGACTTTAATTCTCGGACTCGTGAGTATTTTAACCGTTACCCACAATTTACTCAATCCTCTAGCAACGTTTTAATGGCTTCAGGTGATCTTGCTCGACTACTAGCCTCTTATGCTCGCCCACTAGCCTATTGACTTCGTCGATAAAAAGTTTCCTTATTCTTGGGCCTTCAGGGCCTGTTGACTTTAAGAATAAGTTCCCTAACTCTAGGGTTCGTACGACGAAGTTCATCATGCTCATTTGCTAGTCCCGTCGCTTCTGCCGGGAAAATTTCTTCTAATTTCGAATATTCAACTAGAAGGTATGTAGAAAGGGGCTGTAGCTGTAAACATATCCCGGAAAATACTCTTAGCTACCGGAGCATTTTAGAGAAAGAATGGCGATCGAAGAATTACGAAATCGGTGAAGATGACGAAACGACGGGATACCAGACAAAAATGACAGTCAGACAGACCTTGGGCAACAATGGTCGGTCAATGGCAAACCAAATCGTTCCGATTTCTATACGATTTTTCGTAGGGGAATTCGTTCAGATTTCGTTCCGATTTCGAAGAGAATGTCGGAAGTAAATTTCCCTTCGAATATACCAATGTTTTTTTTTCGATTTCAGTACGAATTCGGAGCGAAATGTCGGAAACAAATTTCAATTCGCACAACAACCACCTTTTGTATGTATCTAACAGCAAGGGGTTGATTTCATTTTAGTTTGTTGTCGAAAAACAAAGAGGTTGGTTATAAAATTCGCATATACAATTTTTAAATATTTTAATTATAAATGCAACATATAATTTAGGCTAGTGCTGATAGAATCAACATATTCGTACACAAAGTTTCCAAAAGAGAAAACCATTGGAAACGTTTGAAATTACAATCCAATAAAAGGCTTCAGAGAGAAAATATTGTTTCCTTCGATATTCATACGACATTGTTCTGAAACAGTTCAGAAAACTTTACGAAGATTCGGAATGTACCTCTGATGTGCATACGACATTATTCCGAAAGAGTTCCGAAATCTGTAGGAAAATTCAGAAGAAAAAATTCGCGCTCCGCAATTCCCAAGGATTTTCTTCCGATTTGGTAGCGAAATCTGACCGAAATCCATCCAATTTCGTTCCGACATTTCGTTACGGAATTATCTCAACCATTTTATACAACTTTCGTTAAGTTATCGTTACGATTTCGATACGATTGGTTTGCTGGGAGGTAGCTGTGACAATCTCCTCTTATTCTCGTACAAGTCTATTGGTGCAAAATGAGGAACTATCAACTTGCTCGGACAGCGTTGTATGCCTGTGGAGCATAGGACCGTTCATGGTGAGAATTGACGTTCCCTTAGCACCAGACGGTTGGTTATTCACCTCCAAAAGCGAATTTATATCAGGCATACAACATAGTGTACCACTATTCATCGGTGTACATTGTATCTCGCTTGAGCCTGTCTCTAACGACTCGTACATGGAATGTGTAGCTGAACGTATACATCCTGAACGTATACATCCTGCCGAGAAATAGCTGTATCTGAGATTATAAGCCTGACATTAACCCGGTTCTGTAAGGTCATAATCGTCTGGTCCTGGGGGACTTCAATGCGCATCATGAGATGTGGCATTCTGCCCTTGGAAACGACCAGAGGGGTATAGCACTGGCTGAGCAGATTGATAGCTCTACGTTTTGCTCGGTCAATGAGGATGCTCTTACCAGAATTAGTGGAGCGTGTCACAGTTCGCCAGACATAACCATCGTGTCACATGGTCTGACAAATGACGTTACCTGGCAACCCGTCATTTCCCTTGCATCAGACCATCTCCCCATAAATGTCTCCATCAGCAGACCACCCGATTTCATCACCTCTGAACGCCGCACATTCGTGGGAAAGCTGATTGGCCGAGTTTCAGAGAGTTCACCTATCACCGCTTCAGAGAACTGCCCAATCCTTCTGATGTTCGGGTAGCGGAAAGGACGTTCCGAGACATCATCAATGCTGCCGCCGCTCGCCATATCCCTGCTAGTCGAATACCCGAAGTAAGACCAAACTTCCCAGCAGAGGCGACGGGATTAGCAAATGAGCGTGATGAGCTTTGTCGAGCCAACCCCAATGACCCCGGAGTCAGGGAGCTGACACTGGAGGTTAACAGGCTGGTCGGCGGGCATAAGCGGAACAAGTGGTTAAATCATCTAAAGAGTTGCAACATTGGAGCCGGTATAGGTGAATTGTGGGCAACAGTTAAGTCACTCTTGAACCCTGGAAGAAGGGAAGATAGGACCTCAGTCACGTTTGGCGACGTTACGTTGACTGACCCGAAGAGGTGCGCGAGTTATTTCAATCGACAGTTTGTCGAGCACCCCTAGCACGTCGCATTAGATCTCTTCCTGCCGAGGATGAACCACCACAGTTTACAATCATCAAAAGCGTTGGGCCCTGATGGAATCTCCATGGTAATGCTGAAGCAGCTGGATGAGCCGGGAGTGGAGTATCTCACTAAAGCTCTCAACTTGTCGCTAGCCACCCTCGTTATTCCCGAAATCTGGAAAATGGACAGGGTGGTCCCGCTACTGAAGCCAGACAAGGATGCCAGCAAAGGTGAATCGTACAGGCCGATTACGCTTTTGTCACCCGAAGCGAAGACCCTGGAGGCCTTAGTCGTCCCCAGCATTAGAAATAGCTATCAAGTTGTCGATCATTAGCATGGATTCCGTAAGCAGCACAGCACGACAACAGCGCTGCACGCCATCTCCACCCTGATGACATCTGTGAGAGACTAAACACCTATTTAACCGATCTTACCACCTTTTTCCATGCGAGGAATATGCAGATATCCGCCACTAAATCTTCACCACATGGACGGCGCAGTATAGAAGAGAGTTGAATATCAGGGTCGATGGTAGCAGAATTCCGACCACAAACTGCCCTAAAATTCTAGGGGTCACATTCGACACCACTTTCACGTCGTCCTCGCATGCCACAGCTATCTGCGATAAACTGAAATGTAGGAACAAGGTCCTCAAGTCCCTAGCCGGCAGCACTTGGGGTGCAGGTAAAGAAACCTTGTTGACCACATATAGGTCGGTCTGTGGTAAGCTATGAGGCGCCAGTGTGGTATGCAAATGTTACCGCTACACAGAGGAAGAATATTAAAACCTGCCAGAACGCCGACCTGAGGACTGCGACATGTTGAGCGAAACTCAGCACAACAAGATGTTGTTGATGCAGTACCCGAAGTTTTTCGTGAGAAAGTCCATAAAGCCTGACATAATGGTCTTAGGACCATAAAAAATTAAAAAATCCTACGGCGAATAACTAAACTTTCTGATTGGCAAAATAACTGTCGAATGGTATGACTCCCAAAATATGACCCAGTTTAAAAGTTCAACACTTCTCTATCACAGGTGGAAAGAATTCGCCTCATTTGAAAGACTGTCTGGTCGACAAAGGAACATCCACCCTTTTCCACGCGAGGAATACGCAGATATCAGCCACTAAATCGACGGCCAATCTGTTCACCACATGGACGGCGCAGTATAGAAGAGAGTTTAATATCAGGGTCGATGGTAGCAGAATTCCGACCACAAACTGCCCAAAATTCTAGGTGTCACATTCGACACCACTTTCACGTCGTCCTCGCATGCAACAGCTATTTGCGATAAACTGAAATGTAGGAACAAGGTCCTCAAGTCCTTAGCCGGCAGAACTTGGGGTGCAGATAAAGAAATCTTGTTGTGGTAAGCTATGCGGCGCCAGTTTGGTCCCCGAATTTATGTGACACGCAGTGGGATAAGATTCAAATTTTGTCAGAATGCCGCCCTGAGAACAGCAACAGGGTGCCTCCTCAAATCAACAGTGGACCATCTACATGAGGAGGCAAAGATTCTTGCAGTACGACAACATAATGAGATGCTATCGTTGCAGTACTTGCTCGGGTGTTACCGTGAGAGCCATCCCAATCACCATCTGCTGGCCACCGATGCACCCAGACATATCAGGAAGAATATTCATGCTCTAGAGACGGATGTCCAGCAATATAGAAGAGAACCTCTAGATCAACAGGCATATCAGGCAGTATTGAACAGCATTCACACAGACACAGTTGCCAAGGCCATAAGCAATTATAGTGTAAATCCAGTCATCGGAGTTCATCCCCCATCTATCGCAGCTAAAGAGCGTCAGCTGCCACGAGAAACCAGAGTAGTTTAGGCTCAATTAAGCTCGGGATATTGCAGTCGCCTAAATTCCTATTGGGCGGGAATTGATCGCACCGTGCAAGACATCTGCCCAGTATGCGACATGGGCCCGCACTATACTAAGCACCTATTCAACTGCCCCGCCAAACCTAATCATCTAACTACAGTGGATCTGTGGTTACATCCCATCGAAGTAGCCACATTCCTGGAACTGGAGATAGGCCTAGAGCCAAATTGAACAGGAGAACGAACATACAAACATAATAATAAAACACTGTTACAACAACAACTATTCATCGGTGGTATGTGCACAGTCCCATACTTTACTGCTACCTTTACATGTTCCGTGTACGGATCCTAAAAGTATTCTGTAGATAGAATACCACATAAAGCTCTAATATAGATAATAGACCTTCTAAAGGTCTTCTGTAAATAGAAGACCTCCCAAAAGTCTTCTGTAGATAGAAGACCTCCTATAGGTCTTCCATAGACAGAAGAACTTCCACAGGTCTTCCATAGACAGACAGAAGACTTATTGAAGGCCTCCTATAGACAGGAGATCTCCAAAAGATATTCTTTGTATAGACGATCTCCAAAATATTTTATTTATATAGAAAGTCTCCTAAAGGTCTTCTATGGAGAACCTTGTAAACATCGCAGCGTTTTAAGTTACAGCTGACGCTGAGCTTCGTTTCCTGGACCGGTTTGAAAATTGAATGCTGTGGCATTCACGTCATTTCGCATCATCATGCATTAGGCTAAGCTCCTCAGTAAACCCAATTCAATGAAGCTTTTTACGCATTTTTTCCTTGTTTTGAAAAAATCAATATCCACAACATTTTCGATTTCCCAAACTGCATCCCCTAGTTGATGGATGGAATAACTTATCTACTTATGCCTAGAATAAAGTAAAAAAGGATCTGAACAATGCAAAGGATGTTATTTTAAGTAGTTGCTGTTGTTGTTTGTTCAACCTTTAAGAGCTATATGGTGGCTATAACGTTGACATGGCAGCAACCATCCTCAGCTGTATAGCTCTCCTACACCTAACTATTATTGTTATTTTTACACGGGTTGCAAAATGAGATGTACACAGCACAGCCGTCATGTTTCATGAATTGGAGCGTGGTTGTAAACATCGTACTGCTTTCCTGCGTTTGTTTTATCTGCATAAGGATGTGTCAGCGACGACGTCAACATTGCTTGTACAATTCAAAATACATGGTCCAATGTTGCACAAGGGAGTTGGCAGGCGGGCGGACGGGCGGGTGGGCATATTTTAACAAATAATGACAACAGCGCACCAATTTCTCTTCTTCAATGTTCAAAAGAGAGAAGAGTATATTGGGTAAACTTAGCGGAATTTCAAGGTAAAAATACATTCAAAAACATATTCATAGAAAACTTATTATAAGGAATTTTTAAGGAAAAATGGATTTATTTTAGAGGAAAAGGAACATTAATAAATAAATTAATAAAATATTTTTCTAAAAATAAAATCCGCTGTGGTGATTGGGTAAAATTCTCGGAAATATATAATCGTGGTTAGACTAAAGAGATTATTTATTTACATGAAATAATGGTTTTGGACCTCAAGTATGTTTGGACAAAATCAGGTTCGCACAATTTGGAGTAGCTTAGCGTAGCTCGGACATCTGTACGACCTATAATTCACGAATGAATTAACCGATTTTGTCTAAAATTCGTAATATTCAGTCCAACCTTAAATCAAGTTCAAAGACGGGCCATCTCAGTACCTTCTCCACAAAAATTTACAAATTTTCTCTAAATGGTCCATCACGGTGCGCCTTAACTACATTTAAATGAAAGGTGCTTACACCTGGGAAGTTGTTGCGTTTCTGAAACTACAATATCCTTAGATGAGAAAAATTAGAAAACAAAAAAAATCGCCAGACGGGGTTTCAAATAAATCACCGCGATTAAAGTTCACATTTTTAGGGCTTTTTAGGTTTTCACGATTTTGCTTGGAAACCGCAAGCCCTATCGAAATGGGTTTTTATCTCAAAAATGGTAAAACCTAGGAACAAATCATAACAGTCAATCTTGTAGAGAATTTTTTGTTTTTTTGATTTTTCTCATCTATGTACATTGTAGTTTCTTACTTACTTACTTTACTTAGTTGGCCCATTACAGAACATTTGTTCCATAGACCGAACTAAGAAAAGATCTCCATTCCTCTCTGTTTTTCGCTTGACTTTTTGGAATACCGCGCCTTTCCATTTCTTCATCCACTTGTTTGCTCCATCGAAGCTTAGGCCTGCCGATTCTGCGTGCACCGCCATGTGGCATGTATTCATACGCCTTTTTAGCGGGTTCATCATCGCTCATTGTCATGATATGGCCTAGCCAACGCAATCGTTGCATCTCGATACGTTTAACTATATGCATGTCTTTGTATAGCTTATATAGCTCGTGGTTCATACGACGTCGATATTCACCGTCAAGGCAAATCGGCCAGTAGATCTTTCGAAGAATTTTCTTCTCAAACACACCAAGCACTGCCTTATCTGCTTGCGCAAGTACCCATGCTTCGGAGCCATACATTAGCAGGGGTAGTATCAGCGTTTTTTGTAGTGTTATTTTTGTTTGACGAGATGTGGGTTTGTTTTTAAATTGCTTACTTAGACCATAGTAGCATCTGTTGGCCAATACAATTCTTCTTCTTATTTCACAACTGATGTTGTTTGTTGTGTTTATGGCAGTGCCGAGGTAGACGAAGTCTTTAACTACCTCAAAATTTTAGGTACCAACTTTCACAGTTGGTCCGAGCTCTATGGACGCTTTGCGCGTCGACACCATCAATTTGGTCTTTTCGCCGTTTACCGCCAGACCCACTTTCGCAGATTCTACTTCGACCTTCCTAAAGGTATCAGTTACTTCCTTTACTGATCGTCCCATGATGTCTATGTCATCAGCATAGGCAAGTAACATGTGGCTATTGGTGTAAATTGTGCCATTTCTTTTGACATTTGCATCTCGTATTACCTTTTCCAGCAAAATGTTGAATAGGTCACACGAAAGGCTGTCTCCTTGTCTGAAACCTCTTTTGGTACAAAATTCTTCGGAGAGGTTCTTTCCAATTTTAACTGAGGACCTAGTATCAGTTAAAGTCATTTTACAAAGCCGGATGAGCTTTGCGGGGATACCAAATTCAGACATTGCATGGTATACCTTTGATCGGAGGGGACTGTCGAATGCTGCTTTATAATCGACAAAAAGGTGAAATATGTCGATCTGCATCTCTTGGGTCTTCTCTAGGATTTGCCGCAGGGTAAATATCTGGTCAATGGTGGACTTGCCAGGTCTAAAGCCACATTGGTATGGTCCAATTATTTCGTTGACCATTGGCTTTAGTCGTTCGCACAATATCCCTGACACTATCTTATAGGCAATAGGGAGAAGACTTATGCCCCTATAGTTTGAGCATACTGTCTTATCTCCTTTCTTGTGGACGGGACATAGGATGCTCAGGTTCCAATCGTCGGGTACGCGTTCTTCCTGCCAGATGGTGCTAACTAGCTGATGCATACACCTTATCAGCGCGTCGCCTGCGGTTTTAAACAGCTCGGCTGGTAAGCCATCGGCTCCTGCTGCTTTATTATTCTTCAGCCGGTTGATTGCTGTTTTCACCTCATCTTGGCCGGGCGGTATACATTCTATACCATCATCTGGGATTGGATCTGTGGTATCATCGTCTTCGCTACTATTGGATACCAGCAGATTGGAGAAATGTTCCTTCCATATCCTGAGCACGCTATCTGTATCTGTTACCAGATTACTTTGCTGGTCTCTACAGGAAGATGTGCCTGTACCAAAGCCATCTGTTCGATGTTTCACTCTTTGGTAGAATTTTCGGACTTCATTCTGTCTCCTGTACATCTCGATTTTTTTCACACTCCCGCTTTTCCATTTCTCTCTTTTTCTTGCGGAAAAGCCGTTTCACTTCTCTCCTTTTCTCCCGATATCTCTCTCGCGCGCTACGCGTTGCTACTGATTGTAAAGTAGCTCTATATGCCGCATTTTTCTCTTCGGTAGCAGCACGACACTCCTGGTCATACCATGAATTCCTTTGTGGAGGTCTCTGGAATCCAAGTATGCAGTTTGCGGCTGTTTGCATGGAGTGGGCAATATGTTGCCATTGTGTTGTTATGTTATCGGGAGAAGGAGTGCTCGCATTAAGCAATTGGGCTAGTTGAGTGGAATATGCTGTAGCTATCTGTTGTGTTTGCAGCCTATCGATGTCCAACTTCCGCGTTGAGTCTGTTCGTGCTTAATTTGCAACGTTTAGACGGGTACGTACCTTTGCTGCAACAAGGTAGTGGTCCGAATCAATGTTTGCGCCTCGGAACGATCGTACATCCAACACGCTGGATGAATGTCTTCCATCTATTACAACATGATCAATTTGATTACTTGTTCTTTGATCTGGAGACAGCCAGGTGCCCTTATGAATATCGAGATGATTAAATCTGGTACTGCTAACTACCATGTTTCTTGCAGCTGCAAAGTCTATCAGCCTCATACCATTGTCAGATGTTTCACTGTGAATTTCCCGACTGTTGGGCCAAAGATATTCTCCTTTCCAATTTTGGCATTAAAATCGCCTAGAATGATTTTAATGTCATGGGCAGGGCAACGGTCATATGTTTCTTCTAAGCGTTCGTAAAATATATCTTTGGTCTGTTCGTCCTTTTCTTCGGTGGGAGCATGAGCACAAATAAAGCTGATGTTGAAGAATTTAGCTTTTATTCGAATTGCAGCAAGTCTTTCATTCACTGGGGTGAAGCTGGATACCAGATGTTTTAGTCTCCGACTAACTACGAATCCGCAACCAAACTCATACTTTCCGTCATGGCAGCTATAATACAGTGCGTCACCTTTAGTTGTTGTTGTGACGCCTTTCCCAATCCATCGTATTTCCTGTATGGCAGTAATATCGGCCTTGTACTTTTCAAGTACGTCTGCCAATGCGAAGACTGCACCTTCTCTATAAAGAGTGCGAACATTCCAGGTGCAGATTCGCAGATCATGGTCCTTAAGACGTTTGCGGGGTTCGTCAACTTTAGAGGGGTTTGTTTTTCTTTTCTTTCGTTTTTTCATAGTAGGATGTTTTTTCTAGGGGAGGGTTACTAACCCGACGCCCAAACCCAAGTTTTTAACGTTCTTATGGGTGAATGCACATGTTAGCTCACTACCTTTAACGGGTGTTAAAGGCAGTTCCCCAGGTGACACCACGGGGAGGTCAGTGTCAACTTGAGATGAAAGAGGGACCAAGATAAATCCTGGGCTTTGCCATGTTAAAGCCGGTCAAGACCGTTGCTTGGTATCATTCATCCCCTACGTCACCCACATTGTAGTTTCAGAAACCTCAATAACATCTCAGGTGTAAGCACCTTTCATTTAAATTTAGTTAAGTCGCACCGTGTCATGCGATAGCTCTCGAAGCAGTAACCTATTTGCTCCAAAATTTTGCACATTATTTCTAAAAAAGTTCAACATTTTCGCATAAGTTCAAAAGGTATGATAAATATCGCAAGGAGTAATTAACATTGCTCAAATCATTGTCCATCGTAACATTTTCGAAGATGGACCATAATGAACAACTCCTTCGGGTACCTACCTCCAACACAAACGTTCGAAATTTGCACATAACTGAAGTATAAAGGTTTTTCGAAGACTACTTTGAAATTTTCATCACAGGTGTTTCTTGTGATTCTGATTACAACAATCTAATTCTATTTCGTGATACAGTGACTTAAAAAAGTTTTAAAATGTAGACCTCATAAAGGTCTTCTGAAGATAGAAGACATCTTAAAGGTCGTCTGTAGAAAGAATACCTCTTAAAGGTTGTCTGTAGATAGAAGACCTACTAAAGCTCATCAAAAGATTGATCACCTCCTAAAGCTACTCAAGATATGGCGAGGTCTTCGCATCGTCCGAGGGGGACAAGGTGAGGACCTGTGTGGTAGGTAGGAAGAACCTTAATCTAATCTTTCTATCTAATTATAGTAATGGAGACATGTGCACGGTGCGACTGGAGAACGGCAGAGAGAAGGCCACTCTCCTGTCCTCAATCTACATGCCATATGAGGATCCACCAAATCAGGGGGTACACAGGCTGCTAAAGGAGAACCTGGGCGTTTGTAACGTAACGTATGGATGTGACGCCAACGCCCACCATTTCCACTGGGGCAGTAAAGATACACACACTAGAGGTGAGTCAATTTTCAATTTTATATTATCTTACAATCTAAGAATATGTAATAAAGGAAATGACCTTACCTTTAAAATTAGAGACAGGGAGGAGGTCATTGATCTAACTCTGTCAAATTTAGATGATTCTGTCGTCAAGAACTGGAGGGTATGCAACAAATGCTCCTTTTCGGATCATATGAGGATATACTTTGAAATCTCTTTCGACGGAGTCCGCCAAATTCCTTATAGGAACCCGAGAAGGACGGACTGGGGCAGGTTCACTGATCTAACGAACCATCAACTGACACTCACCGGAAGGATAGTAACAGTTGCTGAGCTTAACAGTAAAATGTCCAACCTAACAGAAACCTTTCTTCGCTGCCATAAGGATGCCTGTCCATTAACTTATCCTGGGATGAAATCCCAACCGGTGTGGTGAAACAAGGATCTTGGCGAACTGCGGAAAAACACCAAAAAGTTGTATAACAGGGCGCACGCGACACAACTTGACAGTGACTGGGAATCGTATAAAGCGATTTTCAACAAATACAGGAGTGAAATCAAGCGCGATAAAAAGAAGTCATGGGTTTGTTTCTGTGAGTCTGTAGAAGGAGTAAACGACGCTGCCAGATTCCGCAAGATGCTCTCCAAGGACCCCAAATCCATTGGTAGTATCAAAAAACCCGACGGCACGTGGACAGACTCAGGTCTTGAGACTCTAAACCTTCTAGCTGAGACCCACTTCCCTGACTGCACGGACGCCAGTAACCTTCACATTGAATGTGACAACTTCCAAGTCCAAGAGTCAGTGGACGAGAGCCTCATCGATAAGGTTGTAAGCAGAAACAAGATAAAGTGGGCAGTAAGTACATTCAAACCCTATAAGTCACCTGGTCCAGATGGAATAATTCCTGCGATGCTTCATTTTGCCGCACCGCAGAGGAGATCTTCAGGGCCTGTTTGTTTCTTTCCTGCGTACCAGATCTGTGGAAGGAGGTAAAGGTAACATACATCCCCAAAGCGGGGAAAGCCAGTCACTCTGCACCAAAAGACTACAGACCTATAAGCTTATCCTCCTTTCTCCTCAAGACGCTCGAACGACTGATCGATCTGGAGATTAGGAGCTTTGCAGACACTGCCTCGCTGAGCAACTCGCAGCATGCTTACACAAAAGGTAAATCTGTGGAAACCGCTCTTCATGAGGTCGTGGGTTTTATTGAGAGAAATATGGAGAATTCAAACTTTACCTTGGCGGCTTTCCTGGATATAGAAGGAGCCTTTAACAACGTAAAACTTGAGTCCATTCATCTCTCGCTTAGAGCGATCAACACCCCGGAAACCCTGATATGCTGGATAAAAAGGATGCTTGAGAGCACGATCATTATTTCCAGTATTGGGGAGTTGACAATAGAGAAGACAGTAACTAGAGGTACCCCCCAGGGAGGTGTACTCTCACCGCTGCTGTGACTACTTGTGATAAACAATATTTTGGCGGAATTCGACAATCACGGCATCAAGGTTGTCGCATACGCGGATGATGTGGTTATACTAATAACTGGCAAATTCTTGTCCACAATATCGAAGCTTATGCAAGAGCATAATCAAA
The DNA here is from genome assembly GCF_047663935.1 of Musca autumnalis. NCBI lineage: Eukaryota > Metazoa > Arthropoda > Insecta > Diptera > Muscidae > Musca > Musca autumnalis. The sequence continues at coordinate 26,679,730 of NW_027412088.1, forward strand.
GCTGTCCCGTTGGGCCACCGCAAATGGCCTTGGTGTAAAACCAACGAAAACAGAACTGGTATTGTTCACCAGAAAGCGTAAGCTTGGATGGAGTGCAATTACATCTATCTCCTGAGGCCAAATACCTAGGTACAATCCTGGATTCTCAATTGAGATGGAAGAGGAACGTCGAGGAACGGACGAAGAGAGGTATGATTGCACTTTATTCATGTAAGAATTCGATTGGGAAAAGCTGGGGATTAAATCCAGCTATTATACACTGGCTGTATAATACTGTTGTAAGACCCATCTTATCCTACGAATGTCTTGTCTGGTGGCATTCGCTTCGACATAAATCGAACTCCGGCAACATAGACAAGGTGCAAAGGGCAGCCTCGATCCTGATAACTGGAGCTTTTAGAAGTACACCACAAGCAGCTCTAAATGCGATGTTGAACCTCTTGCCCATGAGACTCAGCATCAAAGGTCAAGCAGCACGTAGTGCCCTAAGGCTACATGAATTGAATCGTTGGCGTGACAGCACCTATGGACATGCATGCATTCTTCGGGAGCTTCGGGACCAAACCTTAGCTTAAATCTGCAGGGGAAATTCAGCGACAACTTATCACCAATCCAAAGATTTGAAGATTTTGAGGTCGTTATCCCTAGTAGAGATGACTGGATCCGTAGTAACCCTCCTCTTGACGGTCTGGCTTTCTACACAGACGGTTCCAAGATGGACGAAGGTACCGGAGCTGGCGTCTACTGCGAAAAGCTTTGTCTCGAATACTCATATAGGTTGAACAGCGACTGTAGTGTTTTCCAAGCAGAAATCTTCGCGATCAAAATGGCTGCTGAGTTGATAAAAAGTCTGAATGCAGAAATCTTTGAACCGGTGACTATCTTCGTAGATAGTCAGCCGGCTCTTAAAGCCATCAAATCCTCCAACATCAAGTCTGAGGCCGTTCTTGAGTGCAGAACTGCTTTGGCGAACCTCACAAACGCTGTCCGACTCTGCTGGGTACCGGGACACTGTGACATTGTGGGAAACGAGAAGGCAGATGAAATGGCAAGACATGGATCCCAATCAACAAGTCTAGCAATCACTGATTCAATCAAACCACCCATATGCCACCTTTTTCGGAGAGTCGAGACGTTCTTTGAAGAACGAGCCAAGGAACTATGGCATAATGAACCAAGGTACAACGTGTCAAGGGCCATTTGGCCGACTCTATCAACAAACAGAACAACTTCACTCTTAAATTTGAGCAAATCAGAAATCAGGGTATTGACGGGAGTCATTACCTGTCATTGCAACATCCGAGCTTTTATCGGCAAATGGCAGGATGATGACGTGGACTATTGCAGGCTCTGTGAAGATGAGGAGGAAACGGAGACTATTGATCATATTTTATGTCGTTGCCCGATGTTAACTAGAAACCGATATAGATTAACAGGAGTATGCTTTCCTCCAAGCTTAACCTTCTACTCAAACATGGAACCAACAATCATAAACAACATCATCAAAAATTTGAATTGGCTGGGACGGCGCGACCCATAAGCGTAACTACTTCTCTGACAGTTTTCTACCATCACCAAATAAACCATCCTCCTTTCTTTATTACATCTTCATATTTAATAATCCATTTATTATTACTTTCCCAACCCCACCCTCCTTTTTTTCTTTTCTCTTCTTTTGTCTTTTCAGGTAATTCTGAACCTCTTTTTTCTGATTTATGGATGATCACAATTGACCGAAAGGTGTCCGAGTGGCGTAGTCAATATATATTGACTACACATCCCCTACTCAAGATATGGAAGACTTTCTTACCATCTTCTGTAGATGGAGGACCTTCGAAAGGTTTTCTATATATAGAAGATCTTCCAAAGGCCTTCTATAAATAAAAGACCTCCTAAAGATCGTTCATAGATGAAAGACCACCTAAAGGTGTTCTGCAGGTAGAGGATCTCCTACAGATATCCTGCAGATTGAAGACCTTCCAAAAGTATTCTATAGACAGAAGACCTCCTGAAGGTCTTATACATTTAAAATACCTCCTAAAGGTCTTTTGCAGATAAAGGTCATCCTAAAGGTCTTCCAGAAATAAAAGGCTTACAAAAGGTCTTCTGTAGATAGAAGACCTCCTAAAGGTATTCTGTAGACAGCAGACCTCCCAAAGGTCTTCTATACATAGAGGACCTCCTAAGGGTCTTCTATAGTTAGAAGACATCCTAAAGGTCTTATACACATAGATGACCTCATAAAAGTCTTCTGCAGATAGAGGACCTCCTAAAGGTATTCTGTAGACTGAAGACCTCCCAAAGGTCTTCTATACATAGAGGACCTCCTAAGGGTTTTCTATACATAGAAGACCTCCTAAGGGTCTTCTATAGTTAGAAGACATCCTAAAGGTCTTCTGTAGACTGAAGACCTCCTAAAGGTCTTATACATTTAAAAGACCTCCTAAAGGTCTTCTATAAAGGTCTTCTATACATAGAAGACCTCCTAAGGGTCTTATACAGATAGAGGACCTCATAAAAGTCTTTTGCAGATAGAGGACCTCCTAAAGGTCTTCTGTAGACTGAAGACCTCCTAAGGGTCTTCTATAGTTAGAAGACATCCTAAAGGTATTATACAGATAGAGGACCTCATAAAGGTCTTTTGCAGATAGAGGACCTCCTAAAGGTCTTCTGTAGACTGAAGACCTCCTAAAGGTCTTATACATTTAAAAGACCTTCTAACGGTCTTCTATACATAGAAGACCTCCAAAGTGTCTTATACAGATAGAAGACCTCATAAAGGTCTTCTGCAGATAGAGGACCTCCTAAAGGTCTTCTGTAGACTGAAGACCTCCTAAAGGTCTTATACATTTAAACGACCTCCTAAAGGTCTTCTATACAGAGAAGACCGACTAAAGGTCTTCTATAGTTAGAAGACATCCTAAAGGTCTTATACAGATAGAGGACCTCATAAAGGTCTTCTGCAGATAAAGGACCTCCTAAAGGTCTTTTGTAGACTGAAGACCTCCTAAAGGTCTTATACATTTAAAAGACCGCCTAAAGGTCTTCTATACATAGAAGACCTCCTAAGGGTCTTCTATAGTTAGAAGACATCCTAAAGGTCTTATACAGATAGAGGACCTCATTAAGGTCTTCTTCAGATAGAGGACCTCCTAAAGGTATTCTGTAGATAGCAAACCTCCCAAAAGTCTTCTATACATATAAGACCTCTTCTATAGTTAGAAGACATCCTAAGGGTCTTCTATAGTTAGAAGACATCCTAAAGGTCTTATACAGATAGAGGACCTCCTAAAGGTCTTATACATTAAAAAGACCTCCTAAAGGTCTTTTATACATAGAAGACCTCCTAAGGGTCTTCTATAGTTAGAAGACATCTTAAAGGTCTTATACAGATAGAGGACCTCATAAAGGTCTTCTGCAGATAGAGGACCTCCTAAAGGTATTCTGTAGATAGCAGACCTCCCAAAGGTCTTCTATACATAGAGGACCTCCTAAGGGTCTTCTATACATAGAAGACCTCCTAAGGGTCTTCTATAGTTAGAAGACATCCTAAAGGTCTTCTATAGTTAGAAGACATCATAAAGCTCTTATACAGATAGAGGACCTCATAAAGGTCTTATGCAGATAGAGGACCTCCTAAAGGTATTCAGTAGACAGCAGACCTCCCAAAGGTCTTCTATACATAGAAGACCTCCTAAGGGTCTTCTATAGTTAGAAGACATCCTAAAGGTCTTATACACATAGATGACCTCATAAAAGTCTTCTGCAGATAGAGGACCTCCTAAAGGTCTTCTGTAGACTGAAGACCTCCCAAAGGTCTTCTATACATAGAAGACCTCCTAAGGGTCTTCTATAGTTAGAAGACATCCTAAGAGTCTTCTATAGTTAGAAGACATCCTAAAGGTCTTATACAGATAGAGGACCTTATAAAGGTCTTCTGCAGATAAAGGACCTCCTAAAGGTCTTCTGTAGACTGAAGACCTCCTAAAGGTCTTATACATTTAAAAGGCCTCCTAAAGGTCTTCCATACATAGAAAACCGCCTAAAGGTCTTCTATACATAGAAGACCTGTTAAGGGTATTCTCTAGTCAGAAGACATCCTAAAGGTCTTATACAGATAGAGGACCTCATAAAGGTCTTCTGTAGATAGAGAACCTCCTAAAGGTCTTATACATTTAAAAGACCTCCTAAAGGTCTTCTATACATAGAAGACCGCCTAAAGGTCCTCTATACATAGAAGACCTCCTTAGGGTATTCTATAGTTAGAAGACATCCTAAAGGTCTTATACAGATAGAGGACCTCATAAAGGTCTTCTGCAGATAGAGGACCTCCTAAAGGTCTTCTATAGACTGAAGACCTCCTAAAGGTCTTATACATTTAAAAGACCTCCTAAAGCTCTTCTATACATAGAAGACCACCTAAGGGTCTTCTATAGTCAGAAGACATCCTAAAGGTCTTATACAGATAGAAGACCTCATAAAGGTCTTCTGCAGATAGAGAACCTTCTAAAGGTCTTCTGTAGACTGAAGACCACCTAAAGGTCTTATACATTTAAAAGACCTCCTACAGGTCTTTTATACATAGAAGACCGCCTAAAGGTCTTCTATACATAGAAGACCTCCTAAGGGTCTTCTATAGTTAGAAGACATCCTAAAAGTCTTATACGGATAGAGGACCTCATAAAGGTCTTCTGCAGATAGAGGACCTCCTAAACGTCTTATACATTTGAAAGACCTCCTAAAGGTCTTCTATACATAGAAAACCTTCTATACATAGAAGAACTCCTAAGGATCTTCTATAGTTAGAAGACATCCTAAAGGTCTTATACGGATAGAGGACCTCATAAAGGTCTTCTGTAGATAGAGGACCTCATAAAGGTCTTATACATTTAAAAGACCTCCTAAAGGTCTTCTATACATAGAAGACCTCCTAAGGGTCTTCTATAGTTAGAAGACATCCTAAAGGTCTTATACAGATAGAGGACCTCATAAAGGCCTTCTGCAGATAGAGGACCTCCTAAAGGTCTTCTATAAATAGAAGACCGCCTAAAGGTCCTCTATATATAGAAGACCTCCTTAGGGTATTCTATAGTTAGAAGACATCCTAAAGGTCTTATACAGATAGAGGACCTCATAAAGGTCTTCTGCAGATAGAGGACCTCCTAAAGGTCTTCTATAGACTGAAGACCTCCTAAAGGTCTTATACATTTAAAAGACCTCCTAAAGCTCTTCTATACATAGAAGACCACCTAAGGGTCTTCTATAGTCAGAAGACATCCTAAAGGTCTTATACAGATAGAGGACCTCATAAAGGTCTTCTGCAGATAGAGAACCTCCTAAAGGTCTTCTGTAGACTGAAGACCTCCTAAAGGTCTTATACATTTAAAAGACCCCCTAAAGGTCTTCTATACATAGAAGACCTCCTAAAGATCTTATACAGATAGAGGACCTCATAAAGGTCTTCTGCAGATAGAGTACCTCCTAAAAGTCTTCTGTAGACTGAAACCTCCTAAAGGTCTCCTGCAGATTGAAGACCTTTTTAAATTTTTCTAGAGACAGAAGACACCCTAAAGGTCTTATATAGATAAAAGATCTCCTATAGGTCTTCTATAGATAGAAGATATCCTAAAGGTCTTCGGTGGACAGAATACCTAAAGGACTTATATAGATAGAAGACCTCCTAAAGTTTTTTTGCCATACATAGAAGACAACCTAAAGGTCTTCTCCAGATAGAAAACCACCTAAAGGTCTTCTGTAGGTAGAAGACTTCCTAAAGATCTTTTGTTGATAGAAGACCTTCCAAAGGTCTTCTTTAGATAAAAGACATCCTAAAGGTGTTCTGTAGACAGAAAACTTTTTGAGGATCTCTGAGGATAGACTGGAGACCTGAAAAAGGTCTTCCATCGATAGAACCTTGTAAGTATCTTCTATCGATAGAAGACTTTGTAAGTTATTCTATAGAAAGAAATCTTCCTAAACGTCATCTATATATGACTTCTTGAATTTATATGTAGATAAAAAATCTCCTAAAGGTCTCCTGTAGACAGAAAACCTTCTAAGGGTATTCTATAGACAGAAAACCTTCTAAGGGTATTCTATAGATAGAATACCTCTTAAGGGTATTCTATGGATAGAAGACTTCCTAAGGGTGTCCTATTTACAGAATACCTCCAAAAGGTCTTCAATAGACAGAAGACTTCTAGAGACTCTCCTCCTTAGGGTCTTCTATTTATAAAAACTTCCTAAATGTCTTCTGTTTATAGAAGTAGGTACTCCTAAAAGTCTTCTTTACATAGAAAGGTCTTCTATAAAGAGAAACTCCTAAGGGTCTTATATATACAGAAGATCACCTTAGGGTCTTCTATAACAGAAGACCTACAAAAGGTCTGACATATGATATCACAAGGTCGACCACTCTCCACTATTATATACCATTCTTCGTTGTTTTCATTCTGATATTGTTTGTTGTGGAAAGTACTTTATTCTGATAAACGACTTTTCTAATTCTCTAATTCTTTACACTTACTCACAGTAACAAAATGAAGAAAGTATTAAAGACAAACGACAAGAATCTGGAATATCTTATTTCATCATCATGATGACGATACCTTTAAAAAGAGATGATGATACCTTTGAAAAATAAACCATCAATGTCATTTGCATTATTTTTTTTTTTTAACAAGATGTTACCAGCTGTTTGTTACAACAACATTTAGCCAGAACAAAGTGCGAAATGTCACAAGGCTAGCTTAGAACTTGTATATCCAACGAAAGAAACATGGAGTAAATCTATGTACATCACGTCATTACACACAGGTGCACACTGCACAGCACAAAGACATTCGTCGTCTTCAGGTGTATGTCATCCCCACCTTCAACACCATTAGCAGTTTTAGTTAGATTATTACAAATGAAGTTTTATTGTTCGTTCAGTCTTCCTTAACTTATTTGTTGCCACAGTAATGTCACAGTTATTTCCCGATGACAGGCAAACAACATTGTCATCGCAAAAAAAACAACAACAACAACGGATACGACAATAATAATAGGGAATTTAAATTCTCCACCATATGTGACAGAACGAAAGAAAGAAATTTTTTGCGTCGCATATTTTCTTCACTCACCATCTGTTTGGGGAGACAACGGCTGAGATCACGTTCACCCAGTGAATAATACATCAATTTGCCTTTTAGTACACCTTAGTTGTGCCATCAGTTGGTATTGTAAAAGCCTTCTTAGCACTAAACTACTGTCATGGGGTGACTATAAAATGAACCACCATTGTGTCAAATTGAAAAGAATGAAGATATTAGCTTATCCTGAGACTACTTACGGTGATGTTGTAGAGGACGTTTATTTTGGCAAATTTATTTCTATATTTCTATGTGCCACTGTGGTGCATACCCGCCTTGCACACATAGGGCCGTCGGTTTGATTCCCCGGCCAGTAAACATCAAAATTTACAACGGTGGCGATAAACTGTAGGTCCCATATCATTGAGCTCATATGAATCGGGGTGCACTCATTGATATGAGAGAAGTCTCCCTTGTCCCGTATGGTATGTTTGTAAAACAATTATTATTATGTTCCATACTACGAATTCAATCGATATTGAATTGCTTTATCGCCGTGAAGTCCACGACATAAGTTAGTCTCTCTATCATCTCAAGTGATCATCGTGGTGTCACCTGAAAAATCTAACTCGAACCGGTGTTAGGTAAAAACAAGTAAACAAAGTGTCAGCCGATAGCTGAATACCCTCAGCCTGTGACAGTACAAAAAATAATAACAGAAGTGATGTACCTAAGTGTACTATGAACAGATTCTTAATTTTAAAAATAAATAGCATTTCTGCAGGTGACAAAATAAGTTTCGGACAGGGTTTTTGGGAACATTCGGGTCATTATGGGGAGAAGTATGGAGAATAAAACAAGTATCAGTCGGCTTTGCCGACTTCACATAGGCACTCAGCCTGAAACTTTCATCTACGGACAGATCGAATGTATTTAGAGTCATTTCTAAATCTTGTCTATTTTGGAAGAGGACCACTAGTCATTTCAGTGGGTCATCGTATAACTTTTGAACCAGTATGCCAGGATGCATGGACTTGCCCACGGAAAAAATAATATCGCTGTAAAAAGGACCACACTAAACAGCATCGGTATACATTTCCAAAGGATCTTTGAACAGACCCTAAACTGCACTTAAATACAAATGTTGAACTTTTGTGGGGAAGGTACCCTAAGGAGAGGACCGATATGGGCCAAGATAAACTAAATTTATACAAAATATTAGGAGATCCAAAGTTTGGACAAAATTAGTTGCCCTGTTCAAGATATATCGTGCATACCATTTTAGAGACATTATATAAATATTGTGGGCAAGTACCGGAAGTTGTGGGCCGGTATTCCACATTAGGGTTATGGCTTTTTAACATTTTTTGATTTCCTGTAGTGAGAATGAATGAACTTTTGCCTATTAATGCCTAAAATATCATTCATTCCATTTTATTATAAAAAATAGTATCCACACAAACCACTTTTTTTGAAAAAAAAAATTCTCAAAAAATTATTTCCTGTTGCAGGAATGAATGACCTTTTACCTATTAATGAGTAAAATAACTTTTATTGCATTTAAATATTGTAAAAGGTCCCGCACAAACCAATTTTAATTTTTACGATATATGAAATAAAGTTATATATAAGATAAAATGATACTATGTAATAACACGATGATAAAATTATTGGGAAACGAACGGTTACGTCATTTTAGTTATGTATTCTTCTTACAGTGACTTCAAAAAATTTTCGAAAGTTCTGAAGAATAAAAACTTTAAAAGCTTTTTTTGCAAAAGCTTTTTTATCGAATCACTCTATAATTAAGATTTTATGTAATCTTAGGTAAAAACTCATCAAAATATCATACAGGGATATGAGGTTATAAAAAAGTCACAACACTATTGCACATCTTCGAACTGAAAATAAGTTTGGACAAAAAGTGACATAGGCAAATTTTGGACCAAATCGTTTGATCAGTTCGAGAGTTATCCTGCTCTCCAGCTACTACATATGGTGCCATAGGGTTTTTTTACACCTTTCAAATTGTTTTCTAAAGAAGTATGGATTTGCCCCTGGAAAAACTTTTACCGTCGTAATTGAGGCAGCAACTTGCAATCGCTTCAACAAAAAATCAAAGTGATTCGAGAGCAGGTCTTAAAGTGAACATATCCGAAAATTTGTGCGGGAGGTACATGAAGGAGTAGACAAATATAGACCATATTTGAACCTGCTCTATACCTGGTAGATATATTTGGATGACTAAAGCAGGGACCAAATCGGTCACTCCCTTCAAGAGTTATCGTGCGCACAATACAAGTTGTTACAAGAAAAATTAAAACGATTCCAGAGGAGGTCTTAAACCTAAACAAATAAAACAAGTTGATGTACATATAAAATAATTCGAATTACAAATGGAATAATTCTAATTTCAAAAGTGGGCACTTGTGTACAGCCATCTTATGTTTTTCGTGGGCAAATCCATGTTTCCTGATATAATTGTCCAAAATCTCTAAATAATGTTGTGACCAACTGAAATTACTGGTGGGCACGATATCTATCGAGAGGAATGACTCCCAAAATAAGACACACTTCCAAAATGGACAGCGTCGGACCATTGCTTTAGGTACTTCCCCCGTAAAATGTTTGAGCTTTTATTCTAATACATAGTTTTGTCTGGAAGTTCGTACGCTAAAAGTGTTTCAATTCACACAGGCTGAGGGTATATTTCTGTCGGCAAAGCCGAATCATACTCTTTCACTTGTTTTTTTTTCTAAGGAAGGTGACCGAATCTGTTGTCCAACCTGGGCCTTCTTGGAACTAGATCTACGTTCGGAAAGGATTTACAAAATTTTACGATGTGGAAAGCTCGACGAATTGTCAATAAAAATAATTTGCGCATCTCTTTGTGTAGATCAGAGTAACATTGCAAAACATGACTGAGGTCGATTTAGTCTCATATCGGGTATACGACCAGCAGGAACTTCCATTCTGCTATCTTACATCGGAAAGGTTTACTCTGTTTTCTCTGAAACTATGCAAATTAGCTTCCCCATGATTAATGAAAGTGCCGTGTTCAGAGGTGATGAAGTTGGGGGGTCTGTTGATGGAGACGATGATTATAGGGGGAAGGGGTGACCAAAGAGAAACGTCAGGTTTCTCGGAGCCGTCATTTATTAGACCAGGGGCACGATGATTAAGACTGGCGAATTCGGGTGGGGGGGTCCTCTTTGCGGGCAGTCTCGTATTCTGATGACGATGACTCATGGGGGGCTGTGTTCTCGCAGAATGCACCAACATAGCCCCTGTCGTAGTCTCTACCATAAACGAGTCCAGAGCTATCCCTAAGATGCAACCCTAAGTTTGAGTGTGGTTGATGGATGTAACAAGGATTTTTCTCCTTCCCGATACAGACAAAAGAATACAGAGCATGCATTCCGGGATATACAGCATCCAACACGGAAAAACGGTACAAAACCCAACAAACCAAACGTTCCAAAATCGCTACGATATTCGGATGTTACGTCCGATTTCGGATCCTTAACGAAAATTTAATGATGAATTTAATGATTGACATAATTTCGGTTAAAATCCTTGAGAAAATCGGAATGAAAATGTATTTTCGACATTTCAATTCAATTTAATACTAATAAAGCCATTTAAGGCCAATTATACTATTGGAAGATTAACTTACAAATTCGAAACAATGTCTGAATGAAATTGGTGACAATTTTTTTTACGAAAGTCGAATAGAAATCGCACATGTCGGACATCCATCATTTGGTTTTCCTGGTACAAACATATTTTTCCTGAAGTGTCGCAGATGTAGCGAAGTTCCGGTTTAAACCGGTGTAAAGAAGCTGATAATGAAAGTATGCAGTGTCAGCAATGAACGCAAACAAACAAAACGATTCCCATACCAGTCACACAAAGTCACAAATTTTTCAGTTTCTCTGAATCGTTCCGTTCTCAAAAACTTTTCAATGCAAAATGAAATGAAAACCGTACGATTGCTGAAATGTACTTCGGCTATGCTGTGTCAAGTTGTTTCATTCAATAACGAAACAAAAAGAATTGTTGGTAAACACCCAGCAAACCAAATGTCGGATATGCGTCACATCAGAACAATTTCGGAAGCAAAATCGTTTAGATTTTGTTCCGATTTCTAAACAATTTTTCGAAAGGGATTTCATTTGACGTTTAAGCAATGGAATTGACAGTAGAAATCGAGTGGATTTCGTAAATGTTAACCTACTATTAGCCTCAATAAGTATATTCTTCTTCATGATGGGATCTCTCAAATAAAACGCTTGCATTTAAACCATGGCAGAACTAACAGGTAGTGGTATCACACCAGCTGATCGAATATGAAAAGTCAAATCCCTTTATAAAAAATTATTTTTGTTGTAATTTCCCCAACAACATAAAGAAAGTTTTGACATAACATATTCAAAATTTTACGATGCCACTACCTGGTAGTTCCGCCATGATTTTCCCCCAGTTTTTGTAAAAATTTTTGTTCTTCTCACACGAATTGTCAAATTTTGTAGATCGATTTACTCGCTTTAGCGCAAATGTAGAGCGCTGATTTTTAAATGAGGAATCCTTAATGATGTATGGAACGGGTATACGAAAAATTAGATGTGTATGTCATCTGGGGGCTGAGCTATGAATGCCTAAATTATTACGAATATAGACGAACGAACAAAAATTAGTTACAAAAACTGGGGATTCGTTCCGAATTCGGAGCGAATGTCGTAAGTAAATTTCCCTTTGAATATATCAAGGATTTTCTTCCGTCTTCGGTACGAATTCGGAGCGAAATGTCGGAAACAAAGATGTTTTTTTTCATTTTAGTTTGTTGTCGAAGAACAAAATGGTTGGTTTAAAATTCGCATATACGTTTTTTAAATATTTTAAATATAAATGCAACATATAACAATTTAAGCTAGTGCTGATAGACTCAACATATACAAAGTTTACATTGTTCTACTATGACTTCAAAATGATAACAGTGAAAATTATTAGACACGTTTGAAATTACAATCTTCCAATAAAAAACATAACACAGAAAAAATTTGAAAAATCAAATTTGAAAAAAGAAAAAATTATCAATAAAACAAGGCGTCAGAGAAAATTTTTTCTTCGATATTCATACATTACTCCAAAATCTTTACGAAGATTCGGAAGGTAACTCTGATTTTCATACGACATTATTCCGAAATCGTTAAAAAAATTCGGAAGAAATAAATTCGCCATCCGAATTTCCCTAGGATTTTCTTCCGATTTCGTTCCGAATTCTGACCGAAATCGATCCGATTTTGCTCCGAAATTATGTCAGCCACTTCATACAACTTTCGTTAAGATATCGTTACGATTTTGGATCCGACATCGGACGTAACGTCCGAATTTTGTTCCGATTTCGTTACGATGTCGGTAAGATTGGTTTGCTAGGTAGAAACGTTTGAAATTACATTCTTCCAATGTAAAACATAAGGCCAAAACCTAAAACTTTGCGTGCGTTCAAAAATACAAAAAAACAAAGTACATTTGTTTCAAATTGAAATACATGTATTTTGTTTTTGTCTTTTTTTTAACGCACACGGAGCACGCAAGGTTATAGGTTTTGGCCTAACAAAGAAACATTGATCAATAAAAACGAGCAGTCAGAGAAAATATGTTCCTTCGATATTCATACGACATTATTCCAAAATTGTTTACAAATCTTTACGAAGATTCGGCAGTTAACTCCGATTTTCATGCGACATTATTCCGAAATTGTTCAGAAATCTGTACGAAAATTCGGAAGAAAAAATTCGCCTTTCGAATTTAGGTATAGGTCCACGTTTTGATATAGCCCCCATTGAACGGAACTTAGCCCCATTATCTTACCGAAATGTCTGTAGTTTGGTACTTAGTCTTTTTTAGGGCTACAAAACTTTTCCCAGAAAATTTTCAGTATAGATCCACAGTTTGGTGTTCCCCCATAGAACGGTACAACCCGATTTCGGTATTTTCACCGTTTTAACAGAATTATCCAACAGAAATATGTAAAATTCAGTATATAAGAAAAAGACATATTTTTTAGTTTTCCATCAAAAAAAATTGTAAGCTACATGAAAGATTTTTATACCCTCAGCCTTTAGGCTAAAGAGGGTATTTACACTTTGATACGACCAAAAATGTGCCTCATCGAAATACGATATCCGTTTCAGACGATTTTGAGTAGATCTAGCAATGTCCGTCCGTCTGTCTGTCTGTCTGTCCGTCTGTCTGGCTGGTGCGCACGATAACTCTCGAACGGATCAATCGATTCGGTTCAAATTTTTGGTATCGAATTATTTTGTTCAGATTCGATTTAAGTTCGAAGATGGGCTATATAGGCCCACTCCTTTAGGTACCTCCCCACAAATGTTCAAAAATTGTCGCAAAACTTGTAGGGACCGATTTGTAGGGACCGATTTGGTCCATACTTTGCACATCGTGTATTTTCTACCAAACTTAGATAAGGTTTCAATATGGACTCAATCGGTCCACTCCTTCGGGTACCTCCCACACAAAATTTCGGAAAAGTTCAGTTTAGAACCTGGTTTCGAATCGCTTTGATTTTTGTTTACGCAAGTTGTATTTGCTGTCCTCTATACGACGCTGTATGTTTCATTAGGGGCAAGTATATACTTCCTGAGGAAATAGCCTGAATGTTACAAAAAGCCCTATGACACCGTGTGTAATTTTTGGAGCGCAAGATAACCCTCGAACGGATCTGCCGATTCGGTCTAAAATTTGGCTTTCGTAATATTTTGTCCAAACTTAGCTCAAGTTCAAAGATGAATTATATCGGTCCACTCCTTCCGGTACCTCCCCCACAAAAGTTCGAAAATGTTCGGAAAATTTGTGCGTACGATAACTCTTGAAGGAAGTTAGCGATTTGGTCATTACTTTGCACATTATGAAATTTCTACCAGACTTAGATGATGTTCCCATATGGACTCAATCGGTAAACTCCTTCGAGTACCTCCCACATAAAATTTCGGAAAAGTTCAGTTTAGGACCTGCTCACGAATCGCCTTGGTTTTTGATGTAACATCTTGTATTCACTGTCCCCTATACGAAGGTACAAGTTTTCTCAGGGGCAATTCCATACTTCCTGAAAAATAGCCTGAAAGTTGAAAAACAAACCCTATGACACCATGTTTATGGGTGGAAGCGCAAGATAACACTGTGCAACATTTTTAAGGTGATCTTGTGCAAACAATTCGAACTGAAGATTTTTTGAAAGTACAGACCCAAACGACCAAAAACTGTAGTTGGGTTTTGTTGTGTCAGATCCAGCTCGGTTTTTATGGCCCCATCTAAACATGGTTAAATATTGAGTTTTCAAAGAAATTCGGGGCTATATCTCTGAAACCAACGCGAATCTTCTTCTGATCTCTGAAGCAAATATGTAGATAAAGACAAGAGTACAATATGTGGAGAAATAATGAGCTCGAAAAACTACATTAATTGGCTCAAATTTCAAAATATATGCAAAAATACCACAATTTTTATGCATTTCGCACAGTATCTCCAGGACCGTTAATTTTTTCTGAATATTTTCTACTGGAAAAATATTCCCTGGAATGTAATACACAACTCTTCAGAACATTTCATTATTGCAGAATGTCTTTATCCCGTTGTTTTCAGTATATTTTTCTACGACGATTTAATAAAAATGTCAATAATGTAGTGAAATCCGAAATGCGAGGATAAACTGTTGGTGTGAACTGTGTTTGAAATACGTGTTGTAAAAGATATGATGCAAAATACAGCTGAAACAACATGAAGTAAGCATTTTAGAGTTTCAGAATGTTCTAAAGAATTGTTGAGAAGTTTATTTGGAAGATTTTTGCAAAAGGTTACTTGGTTCAACTCCCAATAGTTTAGCCGATACTGACCCTTGGGGCCATCTACTCTACAGTAGATGACCCTTGGGGCCATCTACTCTACAGTGAAATAACTTTTACCATCGTAATTGAGGCAGCGAATGCAAGTTGCTTCAACAAAAGTCACAGTGATTCCACATCAGGTCTTAAAGTGAACTTATCCGAAATTTTGTGTGGGAGGTACCGGATAGAGTGGACAAATATAGTCCATATTTGAAACTGATCTATATCTGGTTGATATATTAGGATGTGTAAAGTATGGACCAATTCGGCCACTACTTTCAAGAGTTACCGTACGAACAATTTGTCCGAACATGTTTGAACTTTTGTGGGGGAGGTACCTTAAACTATGTTTGGACAAAATATTACTAAGGCCAAATTTTAGACCGAATCAGCAGATCCGTTCTAGAGTTATCTTGCGCTCCAACCGCCTCACAAGCACAGTGGTCCCACTTGTATGAAAAAGAGTGCCAAAAATAGTTCTAATCGAGGTACCGCCTCCAAATTTCAAACGTAGGTTTATAACAATCCAAAATGATAGAAAACTATTTTTAGTGGATGTAGGTCCATATTTGGGTATAGCTCCCATACAAAGGCACAGCCCGATTTTTGGTATTTTGTCGATTTTGGCCAAATTTATTAACCGATTTGGATGTTATTTTGCATTTTGAGTTCTGAGTGAATAAACTACCTCCTTGCAAAAAATATTTAATATAGGTCCCTACAATTTTCAGTATTTTGAGAATTTGAGCGAAATTTTCCAACTGATTTGGCTGTAATTTGGCATTTTGAGTTCTATGTGAACTAAATGGTCAATATCGGTCTACGTTTAGGTATAGCCCCCATAAAACGTACCTCCCGAATTTCGAAATTTTGATGATTTTACCCACATTTTCCAACCGGTTTGGCTGTAATTTTGCATTTTAAGTTCTGAGTGAGCAAAATAACTCATTGCAAAAAACGTTCAGTATAGGTCCATGTTTAGGTATAGCTGTCATATAAACGTACCTCCCGATTTTCGGAATTTTGACGATTTTACAGGCGTGGTATAAGAGGAATAACTTAGCGGGTGGCAGATGGGGGCAGCTAGACTTTTTTTAATCGAAAACTAGAGACTATCCCCTGCATAAAAAAAAAATTCGAGACTCACAAATGCTCACAACATTAGTAAAACTCAACATAATTTTATAGTAATTATATTAAAAATAGTAGAAAAAATCATTTATAAAGAAATTATTTTTAATGAAGTTAGAAAACGAATTATGAATTTGTTTTTTTTTTCGTTAAAACATTGACAATGTCCATCACCTATAAGTGTCATTTTGAAAATTACACATTCACCTCTCCAATTTTTTTATAATTTTACTTATAACCTACGAATGCTTTGCGGATGTATTTTTCGTTTTTAAGGCCTCACATACAAATTACAACATCTTCGACTTAACTTGGCATATAACAGCTGTAAATTTACAAAAAAAAGGCTGGGTGTTAAAAATTTGATATGTTTAGAGAATATTTATTTCAATCGCAATCAAATTTGTCGCCATAAATTTTTCGATTTTTGTTCACGGGCGGAACCACTGTGACACGGTGTCATAGGGGTTTTTTGCAACTTTCATATTGGGCCCATATTAGAACCTAATCTGAGTCTAGTAGAAGTTTCACTATGTGCAAAGTATGGACCAAATCGGTTACTCCCTTCAAGAGTAATCGGGCGCACAAATTTTCAATATATATATAATATATCACGAATATTGTCAATTATTTCATATTCCATTTCAGAAAAAAATGATAAATTTTTTTCGCGCTACATCAACGATTTTTGATATGTAGGTCAAGAAAAAAATTCCCAGTACGAATCTGGTCGCGAGCCAATTTTTGGATGTTGCGGACAAAAGTTATGGCGCTTTTATTTCGCTTTTTAAGAAAGAAAATATTATAAAAACGCTAATGATTTTAATGAGCACAATTGTTGGAAAAAAGTTCTCTGAAATGACTTCAGCGAGTAGATTGCATAATACCTGCAAAATGTTACACAAAATTCGCGGAATGTACATAAAATTGATAAATTATTGAATATAAGTCAACTTTTTTCAAAATTAAGGCTCATTTAGTGGTCATAAAATTACATAAAAATATATATCAAAACTTCACGGCGAATCAAATGAGACTACAATCATACAGATTGGTGTTATAGTTTGGACGTTACATCCGAAATAAGTACATATTATGGTCAAAAAAAATTATTTTTTGTTTGAAAAAATATTTTTTCACATGCATTATGTAGTGGAAAATATTGTAAACATTTATAGGAATACTTCCTTCATTTTGCTTAAATCTCCCAACAAAATAGACGGATTTTGCTTTATTGACATTCATATTAAAGCTTTCCCATTAGGGATGCTAATTGCGTTGATGAGGATATATGTCAAAGCTTCTGAAATGGAAATAGAGGTCAAATAACCCATTTTTATTTGTATGCATTTTAAAATACGTGTAAATCGCGTAATTATCAAAATCATTTTGTCCGCATGTGATTTTCATGTACAGCAAGACCATATCTGTTAATTTGTATATATTTTTCGAAATTTAATTTGGAGGATAAGATGTAGCATCAGCTGCATATTAGCATTAAAATACCTATAAAATATCGCTAATTTGCGCAAAGTGCATACAATTTTTGTCCGCATCCGATTTCAATGTCCACCATGAAAATCTACATCGATATATATCTATTTCAAGGCGATCAATTAAGAACCGTGGATGAAGCATCACAGTTTTCAAATCTCTGTTTCCGCTAAAACGAAGATGCTGTATTAGTTGTTTCATTGCAGCGGAAACGAACCGCAGAAAACGCGATAAATTACGCGATATTTCCAAAAACAATTTTAGGTGATTTTTCTACTTTGGACGTTCCTGTAACTCGCGTTTTTGTAGATGGATTTTCACGGGGAATGAACGGAACGTAAAAAACTAAAATGTGCAATCAAGTACGAGCAAATCGAATGACAATTGTAAAAATTAGGCCCGAAAAATATGTTTTTTACAAAAATGTTCACACAAAATTTCCGCATTTAGATGTTTGCGGAATGAAATTAGAAGAAAATTTCAAAAAACACTGTAAATCTGGCTTCAAAATATCAACATCATTTAATGGTAGAAGCACTTAAAATTTTGAAAAGTAATACATTAGTGAGATGATCCTTATTTAGTTTGCTTCTACTTTTACTTTGACAGGAAAATCGAGAGAAGTTTGGTTTACTCACAAATCGAGAAAAAACATAAAAAGACATGGTGGCTTCAACCCATTTTTACTCATTTTTTAACATAAATATAGCCACAGCTTCCATGCAAATTATCTTTTAGGGCCAATATTTTTTGCCATGTCCAAAAACATTTCATTTTATCCAAAAACATTTAATTTGTACAATATAGAACCACAAGTCGCGTATTCTAAAAGGGTAAACCTTGGCTTCAGCTATGTTACATTTTCAAAAATATTGGTGATATATATTGATATAATATATATATTGATATAACCCATCTTCGAACTTAAACTAAGTTTGGGCGAAATATTGCGAAAGCCAAATTTTGGACCGAATCGGTTAATCCGTTCGAGAGTTATCGTGCGCTCCAGCCAGACAGACGGGCGGACATTGCTCAATCGACACCAAATTGTCTAAAACACATTTCGTCCAAACATACTTGGAGTCTAAAACCATTATTTCGATGAGGCACATTTTGCCCGTATGAAAGTGTATATACCCTCCCTCGTTAGCATAAATGCTGAGGGTATAAAAACAAATGTTTCATACAGTATTTTTACGTACGCCATATGTCGGTAAGTGCTATTCTGTATACAAATTTTAGCGATTTTTGTCGGCATTTTATGACGGTAATTATCGAAAATAATCGGTCGGACGGTTACCGGTTACCGACGAAAAAAAGGAGTCGTTAAGTCTTCCGACATAAAAGAATTTTCATATTTTAAACAAAACAAGAAGAGAACGGCTTTAAGTTCGGCCAGACCGATCTTGTTATACCCTCCACCACGAGTGGTATTTAAGTAAAATGAAACAATTAGTTTCCTTTCGTTTATAAAGAAGACTTAATACCAAATTTCAGCAATTTCGGTAAAACAATGTCGCTAACCTTCAAAATGCCGAAATTCGGGAGGTACCGTTCTATGGGGGCTACATCAAAACGTCGATCTATACCGACAAATTTCTGGCGTAAAGTTTTTAGACTCAAAGAAGACTAAATACCAAATTTCTGATATTTTAGTAAGATAACGTGGTTAAAACCTAAAAAATACCGTAAATCTATAGGTACGCTTCAATGGAGGATATAGGAAGACGCGGACCTTTACTGATAATTCTTTTCTGGAACATTTTATAATCCCATAACTTTGAATGCGCATTATTTCGTTTAAAGTGTGGTGATTTTTCCATTTCTCCTAAAAATAACAAGAAACTTTTAAAAAATTAGAATAGTTTATGTACTTCTTTGAAATTGAGTCATTCCACATAGGTTTCAATCAGGAAATTTTTGGCCAAAACCCTATTTTTGAAGTTTCGAAATTTGAACTTTTTTTTGCACAGAATAATAAAAAACACCTCAAGTCATCTGAAAATAATTAGTTTTTGTAAATAACGTTAGTATTCGTTGATTGGCGCAGTACCAAAGTTGGCACTTTTTTATGTAAAAATAAAACGGACTTTGTGGCGTAAAATATACAATTTTTGTTGTATTGCCTCGCTGCATAAATATACAGAAGTGAGACCAAAGTTATTATGCATCGGAAAGCTGTTAATGAGTACTTTCATAATATTTAAAAAAGGGCGATGAAATTTGTAAAATTAGCGTAAAAAATCAATTTTTATATATATATATTAAAAATTATTTTTTACAAATATTTTTAAAATATATTTAAACTTTTAAAAAAATGTCCAAGTTTGTCCACCTCCAAATTGATTTTGGAAGATAGCTGGGGGTCTGAACTAATAAATTGAGAAATAAATTCTTGCTCAAATTTGCCACAGTTAAAATAAAGTGGATTTTTCTATTTTAAGATGGGAGAATTTTTTGTAAATACCTGTTGTGACTGTACGTAGTATCCAAATGAAATAGAACGGTAATACCCACATCTATCAACCGATTTTTCTTAAAATTCATATTTAAGGGTTTCAGAGTGTAGAAAACAAGTATGTGTAAGTTTTTTGAAAATAGGTCCATTTTTTGTCATAGCCCCCACATAAAAGTACCGTCCGATTTTAGATATTTTGTGAATTTTAGCGACACTTTATGACCGATTCGGCTGAAATTTGGTATTTCGACCTCTTGGAAGATATGAATCATTCGTACCAAAAATTGTTAACATAGGTCAATGTTTTGGTTTAGACCCCACACAACGGGACCACCCTGTTCAACAAATTTTGGCAGTTTTTGGTCATTTTGGTCGATAAAACGTAAGAATTGCTGTCTGTACACATTTATTAAAAATAATAATTAATTTCAATAACAAATGGACCTTGAAATAGTTTTGGCCAGAAAATTTGGATTTGGGACCATTGTGCATTCTACTGATATTCGTTGTAATTTTTGTATCGATTACTTAAGAGTTACAGAATAGCACTTTTGGTATTTCAACCGAACATATTAATTAGTTAATTAACGTTATCGGTTCGGTAGGAAAAAAGTCACAGAATCCCACTACAGGGCAGTAAGGTGTACCTAAATTAAAATGACCATTTAGGAGTGCAATACTTCGCATTAATTATGTATCACTGCGATATGAAATAGGGTGCTCAAGACATTTACAAAGCAACTGACGCTTCGGAAGTCAGCCCTTCTGCACGAGAGGTACACGAAGGAATGGACCGATATGATTCATCTTTGAACACGATCTATGTTTTTAAGAAACAGTACGAAGTCTAAAGTTTGGACCAAATCGTTTACCTTCCTTGAGACTTATCGCGCGATGACAAATTATCTGAAACAGATTTGGACTTATTATTGTATGTGAGGTATAATATTCTTAAGCCATAAAGCTGAGGATTAAACACCTGCATGGATACAACTGAATATATCAGTTCCGACATTTTCCAACATTGAGTGAGTATGGATATGTAGAATGTTGAATGATGTTGAATGATGTTTAGGTAACCATACTTGTCCATTGTCGATTCAATAAATACAAGTTGGTCCACTCCAAATTGGTGAGTTTAGTTGTAATTGTTCATGTCCTTTTCCACAAAAAAATGTGGAAAAATTAAATTTTTTATGAAATTTTCCTTAGAAGTTATTCACGCAAGCCTATAGTATCTGTTGGTATCTGTAGTATTTGAAAAATATCTGTTGTACAACAGATACTTGAGAACTAAAAAACAAATAAAGTTCTAACTCGTTCATATACAACACAGAACTGTTTCAATCAGTTATGTTATTGTGAGTATACACAACCCAAACAATATCATACCAGTTACACTCATTCACACATTTATATCATATTATATCTGTTATATATCTGTTTTGTTGATACAAACAGTTATACCATTGCACGTGTTTACTGAGGATAGTAAATCTGAATAAATACTAATAATACTGATGATGGATGTTGGAAGAAACTATTTCGAACATGTTCGGTAGTAGATGGAGCTTTCACCACTGATTATTTTGAAAACTATAACTTATATTTAAACATCATTTTGATCGCTAAATTGTGTATTTATCAATGATATTTTACTTGTCAATTTTTGCCTCGTCCATAATATTTGAATGATTGCATTGATTTTTGGGGAGTGGCAAAAGCTCTCCTTCTACCCTACATGATGTGTTTATTTGTTTAATAGTTTTAATTCACTTGACTGTACTTACACATAGTTTTCCAACATAAATTTTTCCCAATTTTTTTTTTAATTTTCATTATTTTTTATTAAATTTTGTATTTGTAAAATAAAAAAGAAAACATGATTTGTGTATTTTTTGCATTATAAAAAAACTGAAATTGTTTAAAAACTATTTATGTAACTCTATACATAAAAAATACAATTTCTTATATTTAGATCAAATATTTCGTAATGTTTAATTGCTTAGATTAAGGAAAAAAACAAAAACTAGTTGCTATATTGCAAATTGCAAAGCAAATGAATAGAATTGTAAATGTCAATTTTGATTGCATGCCACAATGGTCAAAAATAGAAAAACCAAGAAAACAAAATCTGATCAACAGATATATGAAAAAAGTGTTCATAAGTAATCAGTAGTTTCTTTTTTTCTTTCTTACTTAATCTTCTTACGCTTACATCAATTGTATTGTTAGTTAACTTAGATTTTTTTAGTCCGAATAACTATCACTCCAATAGGTTGTGGTTAGGGGTGCCACAGTTTTAAATAGATCCTGCCCAACGACAAAGCTGTTGGCATCATTGCCTTTTTTATTCTTTCCATTACCGTGACAACGACTTTCATGACTTTCCAGACGACTTGCAGAGACAAATTTACGCTTACACTTTAGACACTCCAGTATGGCACCCGATTGACTGTGGGCCTCGATCATGTGGCGCCTCAGCTCAATGTTGCTAAAGAAGGTGCGTGCACATTTTTGACATTTCATAAGATTCTTCTCGTCGCGATGCCGTTCCATGTGTGTACGATAGGCCCCCTTTATTTTGAACA
This sequence comes from Musca autumnalis, assembly GCF_047663935.1. Taxonomy (NCBI): domain Eukaryota; kingdom Metazoa; phylum Arthropoda; class Insecta; order Diptera; family Muscidae; genus Musca; species Musca autumnalis. The sequence continues at coordinate 26,702,384 of NW_027412088.1, forward strand.
TACGACCACATATTTTGCATGCTATGGGTTCGCGTTCATTTGTGTGCACCTTACGATGCAATACCAGCGACTGTTTACGGTGGAAGACATGATCACATTCATCACAGGCAAATACTTCAGGCGAGGAATTGTCGGAGCGCTTTCTCTTGTGATTTCCAATGGGATCACCATCATCTTCATCCGAAGAACCATTCCCCGATTTAGCACCTTTTGATTTGGATGATTTCGACGAAGATTTACGGCGTTTTTTGCCTTTCTTTTTCTTTTTGCTTTCATCCGATTCATCAGATGAAACAGAATCTTCACTGGGCGAAACACTGGCAATGTCGGAAACCTTGAATTCCTCATCATTGGATTGTTCATCATCCGTGGCGGGATCAGAATCGAGAGGAGCATCAATGACCACATAGCCAGTGGGTCGTCGAATTTTGTTTTTGTGTCGAGACAATTTTTTGCGCAATTCCTTTTCGGTTGTTTCGCATTGCTGCTTAAGTTGCACTGCCTTAATAACATTGTCCAGACAAGTGTTACAAATGAACTGAGGCAGGAAATCCTTGATGGCTATATGCACGGAGGGGCAAATCAGCATTAGCATATCGGCAACAGTTTGTTGGTCTTCCATCTTTTTGAAAAGTGTCACCAAATTGTCCTTGTTGCAGCAAACACGACATTGATTTTCATCAACCTCTTCTTCTTGTCTTCGACGTGAGCTTAGTGTGGAGGAACTTGCAGCTTCGGCGGCGTCATTATCAGATTTACCATCTTCGGAATGAGCTTTTTTATTTTCATCCGAGGGTTGGTCTTTATTTTCTTCTGTACTAGTTTTTTCATTGGGCTTGTTCTCATCGTTCACTTCTTCTTCTTCAGCTGATTCCGTGGGTTCTGTATCCTTAATGACAATGGGTGGTATACCATCATCAGGTATAATGGCTTCACCTTCATCTTCCTCTTCTTCTTCCACCTCCTCCTCCACTTCCTCCTCTTCGTCCACTACCTCTTCAACTTCCTCATCTTCTGCATCGTCTTCATCTTCAAGGGCCACAACCTCATCGTCATTGGCAACTTTTTCGCTCACCTTGGTTGCCTCGTCGCCTTCCGCAGCTTTATCATCTACGGAAGTTTCCTTTTCATTATCCTTTTCAGTACTTTTATCATCCGAAGAATTTCTTCGGACATCGATATTATCTTCTGCAGTTTTACCATCTTTTTCATTGTTATTTTCCACAATTTTCTCTGCGGACGAATTCTCCACTTCAAGAGTTAAATTTTGACTTGAATTATCTTCTGTGGCCTTAGTTGCAATTCCTGCTGGAGTCTCTAAAACACTTGTTGGTATGGTTTGTGTCAATGCGGGTGTATGAGTGTGTGGCAACATTTCAGCAGCCGGTGTATATCCTGCATTAAGAACATCCAGATGGGAACTCTGGAAGAAATTAAAGGTGTTTTTACTTTTCAATACAAAGTTGGAATTTATTTTCCTAATGTTTTTGCGACTTTTATGAGGAAGAATTTGTATGAGTGCAAATTTTGGAGCATAACTATTTTGCTTTGGACATTGAAATAACAATGTTCCTGGAAAAATTCCTTCACTAATAAATCCTACTTTTACAACCTGGACAAGATAAAATTAATAGCCCTGCGGGGACCACAATGACCAAATTTTAATCACATTCAAGCAAACTTCAAAAAATAGACAGTTTCGGGGAAAGCTTACCAAATCTTCGCCATTGTGGATATGTCCGTGTCCAAGAACTCATCTTTTTTGCAACGAACTTTGAATATACGAATAGCTCCACATATCGCCTGGTGAACGAAGATGCTCTTACGAGAATAAGAGGAGATTGTCACAGATCGCCAGACATCACCATTGTGACACCCGGTCTTATAAATGGCATGTCCTAGTAACCCGTCATTTCCAATGGCTCAGACCATCTTCCTAACATCGTCCCCATTAACATACCACACGAATTCATAATCTCTGAATTTACCAATCATCGATTCAGAGAGTTACCCATTACCTCAGATGCTCGGGTAACGCTTAAAAGTGGCTAAAACAACTGAAGCCATTAAAACAATGATACAGGATTGAGTAAATTATGGGTAACAGTTATTAAACGCACGAATTCGGAAAAGACGAATGGTAGAGCGGCTATTACATTCAACGAAGTGATAGTGACCGACCGAAGAGGCGTTATATTAATCGAAAATGTATAGAGTATCCGAGAGTGATACGACGTCCTTCCCCGTTCAAGTGCCTTCTCAGGTGAGAAGGTACCGACACAATTTACGATGAAAGTTGTTGAAGATATCAGCCGAAAGGCGAAATCATCCAAAGCGTTGGACCCACACGGAATGCCAATGGTAATGCTTAAGTAACAGAATGTATCCGGAGTTGAGTAATTGACCCATGTTGTTCCAGAAGCCTGGAAAGTTGGCAGGATGGTCCCTCTGCAGAAGCCAGCAAAGGTGAATAATACAGGCCTATTGTCCTACTGTCGCCACTTACAGCATGAAACCAAACTACTTCCGGAAAAATCCCACTGTACCCTCCTAACACAACAACACGCGATTAAATGCAAGAAACGGGACCACCCTAACCGGTGGGAGACCCCCCTGTAAGCGACGATGAGAGGGTCCTACCTAGGGAGACCAGATCGATTCTATCCCAGCTCAGATATGGTATCTCTAGGTACCTCAACAGTTATCTCTCCCTCCTGAATCCTGAGATAACTGACACATGCCCAAAATGTGGCCAATCTCCACACATCACACGGAAACTCTTCACGTGTCCTGCACAACCGACAGACCTGACGCCGGAGTCTCTTTGGACACTTCCAGCTGAAGCGGCCCGCTTTCTGGGACTGGATGTGGATGCCTAGATGTCTAAATATTAATTTCATATTTACTTTACTTGTAGGGGTTACAACAATAACACATGCCCTGCAATCCCACGGCAGTGGATTCGTTTGTACCGGATTGACCCGAAACCAAAGTGATTCGGCCAGCAGCTACCAACCCATCATCAAACCTATGCTGCTACAAAAGCAACAATTAACAGACATAGTCACCCACAATAACTGATACTTTGTGCTCTTAAACTGCACTTGTTCTACAAACGGAATGAAAAACCTATTATTTTTTTATATAAAGTCGCAAATTCGAGAATTATTCATAAAGAAATCAAATATAACGCGATAACATGTAAAAACTTACCTCACCAAAAAAGCCGGTCAGCGGTAAATGTGTGCTGACATTACCACCATAAGCTGTTGGAATAGGTTGCTGTTGTGGAATAGTTGTCGCATGGCCGGCATATTGCTGGACAATCGAGGATGGCGGTAAGTTAGCACTAGCAGCTGAAGAAACTGGATTCAAAGGTTGTAATTCATGATGTGATTCAGTTTGCGGTTCTTGTTGATGCTCGGATGGTGGTACTGGCTGCAGTGATTGACCGTTTGGTAAAGGCATTAACAACTGGCCATTACCATCTACATTCATCATCGGTGGCAGGGAAGTTAAATTATAATCTGAATTATCCATTGTTCATTGATTAGTGTTGTTTTTGCTTAATTTATGAATAATTTATAACTTTCTTATTCAGTTTGTTTTGTTTTCCGTTTGTTTTGCTACCTCAATTTCTTTTTGTCTTCTTGTGCGGGCAATGTAGAAAATATACGTAGAAGAAGAAGAACAATGAAAATTAATTGTGCGCCTATATGTGTGCGTTCAATTAATAAAATGCAGCCGAAAAATTGCAATCATTTATTTTGCACAATTCACTTGGATGGGTTTTTTGCTTTCTTCTTATTGTTTATTTACTTTGCAATTTCTTTCCTGGAAATTTCATTTAGCACATTTTTGGTAAATTCAATAAATACTCGGCAAAAGTATCAATTCCAGCGGTCGTTCTTGTTCTACACCAACACCCGTCAAAAGAAACTTATTTAATTTCGTTTTTCACACAAAATATATTCTTTACAATTTGTTATCCATTATTTACAAAGTATTTGTTTATAATTTTCTTTGCAAATTTAATTATTCACTGGGAACACAAATCCTATCTTCTTTTCTCCGATTATTTTATTTTCTGTACACCAATGACAGTTCGCTATTGTGAATGGTAACTGTCTGGCAATTGTGCATGAAATGAGAGACAAATACACGGAGAGAGAAATATAGAAGTACAGCGGTTGTTTTCAATAAGAAAATTATCCATTCTGTGGGAGAGTTGTAAATGAAAGAGAGTTCAGCAACAAATATATAAGAAAGCTAAATTTTGAATTTACGATTGCTTTCGTTGTTAGGAATTTGTTCAATTTGTACCCGAATACAAATGGTTATTACATATACGTTAGAAACAATCTGAACATTTATTTTATTTATGGGCGTACTTATTTTGACAAGTTAAAATATTATTTTAACTTGTCAAAATATGTCTTTGGGGCAAGGCCATGGCACAATTACCCAGGTAGTGGCATCGTAAAATTTTGAATATGTTATGTCAAAACTTTCTTTATGTTGTTGGGGAAATTACAACAAAAATATTTTTTTTATAAAGCGATTTGACTTTTCATATTCAATCAGCTGGTGTGATACCACTACCTGGTAGTTCTGCCATGGGCAAGGCATATTTACATCATGGTGTAAAAATTATGTGTGTTCGTATACTCAAAATTTGTACAAATTGTTACTGGATGTTGTTCGTTAACTCTACAGTACAATACCAAAGAGCTTATGCCCGTAATTTGTATTGTATGTTGTTCTCCCAGTCGTTAGGCTAACGATAAAAATGTACATCACCATCATATCAGTCCACTCCTTTGTGCACTTCCCCCACAAGACTTCAAAATGTTTCCCTAAACTCATGCTCACAATAACTCTCGAAATTCCAAATCGACTATTTCGAGACACATATTATGTTCGAATATGGATTATATCAATTCACTCCTTTAGGTAATTCCAACACAAAATTTAAATTATCCGATTTGACGGGAACTTTGAATACCTTAAAATTACTTCCAGACGAACATATATCATACATCAAGTACCGGGGTCTATTTGGGACAACATCTTCGAATAGATCCCTCACAAAAGTTCAACATAATTGTAGTTTAAGGGCTGTTCGAGGAGACATTGCACATTTTGAACAATCGTACACCTTGCGGTCTTGTTTACAGCGATATTACATTTTTCGTGGGTAAGTCCATGGTTATGGATGGAATGCTCCAAAAGCTCTAAATATTACGGTGAGGAACTTAAATGACGGTTTGACACCATAACTATTAAAAGGATAATTTTTTCATACCCTCAGCATTTATGCTAACGAGGGTATATACACTTTCATACGGCAAAATGTGCCTCATCGAAATAATGGTTTTAGACCCCAAGTATGTTTGCACGAAATGTGTTTCAGACAATTTGGAGTCGATTGAGCAATGTCCGTCTGTATGGCTGGAGCGCACGATACTTCTCGAACGGATCAACTAATTCGGTCCAAAATTTGGCTTTCGTAATATTTTGTCCAAACTTACTTTAAGTTCGAATTATGGTTTATATCGGTCCACTTCTTCCGGTACCTCCCCCACAAAAGTTCGAAAATGTTCGGAAAATTTTTAACGTACGATAACTCTTGAAGGAAGTAACCGATTTGGTCCATACTTTGCAAATCGTGAAATGTCGACCAGGCTTAGATGAGGTTTCAATTTGGACTCAATCGGTTCACTCCTTCGGGTACCTCCCACACAAAATTTCGGATAAGTTCCGTTTAGGACCTGCTCTCGAATCGCTTTGATTTTTGTTTTAGCAACTTGTATTCACTGCCCCTCATACGACGGTACAAGTTTCATCAGGGGCTAGTCCATACTTCCTGAGAAAATAGCCTGAAAGGTGCAAAAAACTCTTGAACGGATCTGCCGATTTGGTCTTCGTAATATTTTGTCCAAACTTAGTTTAAGTTCGAAGGTAAGTCATATCAGTCCACTCCTTCAGGTACCTCCCCCCAAGAGTTCAAAAATGTTCCGAAAATTGTGCGCATGATAATCCTTGATGGTAGTGACCGATTTGGTCCATAATCTACACATCCCAATATATCTACCAAAAATATATAAGGTTTGAATATGGACTATATTTGTCCACTACTTCGGGTACCTCCCACACAAAATTTTGGATAAGTTCACTTTAAGAACTGCTCTGGAATCACTTTGATTTTTGTTGAAGCGAAAATGTAAAAACCCTCTATGGCACCATGTAGTGGTTGGAGAGCACGACAACTCTCGAACTAAATACTTAGTTGATCCACACTTCGCATGTCGTAATATTTCTTCGAATAATAGATGAAATTCGAAGGTGGTGCTTGTAGATCCACTCCTTCCGGTACCTCCCCCACAAAAAATCGAAAATATTAGCTAAAATAGTACGCGCGATATCTCATAAAGAAAGCACGGTTAAGGGTCTGTGCGAGGATCCCTTGAAATTTTTTATCTAGTGGTACTGTTTACAGCGATATTATGTTTTTCGTAGGCAAGTACATGTTTCCTGATATAATAGTCCAAAACCTTTGAATTTTATGGGGGGAATGACATCCAAAATAAGACCCACTTTCAAAATGGAATATATCGGTTCATTCCTTTAGATACCTTCCGCGCAAATCTTTAGGAGGTTCTATCCAAATCCATATTTTTGTCGTTCATACGCTCAACATTTTCAAAACCCCTTAAATATATACGTTTTTTGAAAAAAAAAAGTGTTTAAATTTTCACAGGCTGAGGGTATATATACATATCTCTGTCGGCAAAGCCGACTGATCCTTTTTATACTTGTTTTTTATGGTAAAAAATGAAAAATCTAATTTAAAATGTAAACAAGCAAGTCACTGCTAATTGTTGTTGTTGTTGAAATTGATTGTGTTGTTTCAAATGAACTGTCAAAATGAAATGTCACATAGCAAATCGAATAAGAATTCCAAAGTTAAGAAATTTTTAACTTTGGCGCCTGAAAGGAAATCTTGCTTCGTTGAGGGCTGTCCTATTGAAAATAGTACAATTTAATTTCTCGGTTTGAAGTCAACAAAAGAGAAGCAAGCAACAAAAATCTATTGAATTTCGGCCTTAACTTATCACCCATTAACTCAAAGAGTGGCATAACACAAAAAAAGTGTTTTCTGAGTTAGCAGTTTCTATTTTTTTCTACGACTTCCACTTTAAGCTGGGTACACATTAGGCCTGTTCGATAACTTTGCAAGTAAAAAGTATTTGCAAGTTCTTGCAACTACTTGCAAGTTCTGTCAGTTCTCTTTTACTGAACAAGTTTGTTATCGAACAGCATTTTGTAAAAGTTTGTACAAATTTGTACAAACTTTTGGGTTATCGTACAAACCTATTGTCAGTTTTGAATGTCGATATTTCGAAATTATCGATAACTGTCAAACCGTCCAGCAACCACAAAACATTTTGCGGTTGCATGATGAATGACAAAAATGAACGGCCACACTAGCAAGCAACAACAAAGCTGTCATTCAAAACTGGCAATGTGTACCCAGCTTTAGGTCTGTACGATAACTTTCCCAGCAATAATTACTCAGCAAGTTCTCTCAGTGAGTTTTACTCTCTCAAGCAAGAAAAAATGCAGAAAGTAGTTATCGACCAACATTTTGCAAAAACTTACAATAAAGTCAGCTGTTTCCGAAAAATTATGAAAATTGTTTTTGTTTCTTTTGATATTTTTAACCAAATGGAACAAAAACATTATTTTTAAAATTGCATTTGACTTATTTTAAGCAAAAATCCTAAACACAACGCTTTATAACATTTCAAGTTGTTTACATTGAACAGCTGATTAAATGTCAGTTGGCCGAACATACAAATTTTTACGGGACAAATTTTCCCAGCAAAAATTTGCAAGTTCTCAGTCACAGAACTCTCCAAAAATCGCTCCCAACTCGCTCTCTTTTGCTGGATAATTTTGTTATCGAACAGCATTCAGTAAAATTTGTACGAATATGTAAAAATTTTTGGGTTATCGTACAGACCTGTTATCTTGTGTCAAGTTTGCATGCTGATATTAGTCCCAATTTACATTAGGCGAGTTTACTTGCGGCAATTGTCAGTTTGTAGGAGAGAGAGGTGAGGCATATGGTAACCCTTTGCCCCTCAGCACCCTCTCTCACCTACAAACTGACAATTGCCGCAAGTAAACTCGCCTAATGTAAATTGGGACTTTCTAAGACTCGACGAGTTAAAGCCTTTTTAGATTAGCACCTTATATGATTTCGTTTTACGAAATCGTAGAAATAAATGAAGTTTATTTACATTTGCTTTTTGCGTCATTTGTTCACACACACAATCATACAAAAAATAGGAATTTCACAACACAAATGTTTATCAACTAACTTAATTCAAAAACAAAAAACATAATTTTTGCAAGTTTTTTAAACATTTATTTTCACTTTTGTTATTGTTTGAATATTTTTGTTGTTCTCAATCATACAACAACAACATAAAACAGTAGCATTTTTCGGTAGTATATGACAAAAAAGCAGGATTGCTTATAATAGTATGGTGTTTTCGTGCGTTGTTTAGAATAAATGACGTAGCTATCGTCATTTATTTGTGTATGGTAAATGACGCAAAATGTTGCCTGTTTTAGCAAATAAATGACGAAACAGCTCTAAATGACGAAAAAGTTGCTAATGTAAATTGGACATAAACTTAAATAACGACGGGACGTACACAAATATTTCACCAACCTACCAAAACAACGCTCTCTGAGCGTCCGTATTACCCAAATACGTTGAGTCCCAAATCACATTTAAAACACAAAATTCGCGACCGAAACTTACTTAAATGTTTTCATTCGTAAAACAAATAATTTTCCTTTGCAGTGAATTGTATTTCATATTCAAATACATAAGGTCCGTTGTGCGACGCGTTGCGCGTTGAAAACAACAACCACATGAAAAATGTGTAAGTGATGCCAAGTTTGGTCTTGAAGTTTTCATGTGGTTGTTGTAACGCAACGCTTAACGTGCCGTATGTGCAGCGGCCTTAACTTCATTTTTAATTATTTTTTATTTGTTATTATTTATCGTAAAAAATGAAAAATCTAATTTAAAATGTAAACATGCAAGTCACCGCTAATTGTTGTTGTTAACTCAAAGAGTGGCATAACACAAGAAAAGTGTTTTCTGAGTTAGCAGTTTCTATTTTTTCTACGACTTCTACTTTATCTTGTGTCAAATTTGCATGCTGATATCTCTAAAACGCAACGAGTTACAGTTCATTTTCTACGAGTTTCGCATAATTGAACACATGGTAGAACAATGAAAGGTAATAGCAATACACAGCTGACTGAAGTCGGTTGTGACGCTAGTGTCAAATTCCATACGACATTTTATATATTTATTTCTATTTCGATGTACATTAGGCATATGTATTTTTTGTCGCTGCGGTGTCAGAATATGGTTAATAAACCATGACTCAAAAAATGACACACAGTGTTATTGTTTGCAGTGATAATTTGGTTTCTATATTGATAATAAAGAAATTCAATGCAAAACAATTGGTTATGAGCACAGATGATTCCTATTTATTAAGCTGCGCTCGAAGATGGTTTTGACATACGTAAAATAATGCAAAGTGCTGAATTAAATTTGTTTGCAATTTGCTTAAAAATACAAGACACAATAACTTTGTACAGAGTTTTAGGGTTCTAATTAGCGATATGTTGATTTAGTTTGTGAAGAAAAGCAACCGAAGAATTCTTCTGCTCAACCATTTATCCTAAAATTGCATGAAAATGCGACAGAGGAGAATAATATATTCTCATGTTTATGTTGCAGACCAATCTTCCACACTTGGAAAGAACGCCATCAGTTCATAAGTTTGGTAAGGGACAAGTTACTCCCTAAACATACAACTCTGCAAAAGGAGAAAAGCAAAAGGTCAAAAAACGTTTAAAAATACGAATTTACTATTCTAACAAGGAAATGGTTGACTCAAGCTTAAATTTTATTTGGTAAATTATTATTCTAAACTAATTCTAGAAAATAAGAAAATTTTCCAGTAATCCTATTTTATTTCTTGGTAACAAATCTTGTCATTTAAAATCATTCAAAAATTAGGTATCTCGGAAGGGATAAGGGGTACTTCTCTTATATCAAACCCCGATTCATATTAGCTCAATGACGCAGGACCTACTTTTTATAGAAGTGTCCGAACAAGGAGTTTTACGACACCACTTGTACTTAAGTTGTTGAATTAGTCAGGTACTTTAGCAACGGTTGGAATCACGGTGTTAAATTTTTTCTCAGACTTAAAATAGTCGAGATCTGAACAAGGTATATTTTTTCAAATTCTAATTTTTGAAAAATGTATGCATTTAATTTAAGTATGAATTTGTTATGTTAAGTAATTTTTTTATTGAATAAATTTTAACTTAATTTATAAGTTTATAATTTAAATACAAAAATATGTGTTTTTCGTAACTACTCGGTAATCCGGACAATTCGATAATCCGTCCGGATTATCGAGACTATACTGTATCTATGTGATTGTTGTTGAGTTGTATTTGTTGTAGTATTTAATTTACCTTATAAAGGGTGTTTTTTAAGCTAGATAGAACTTTAAATTGTAAAAAGTAAGACAAAAAATTAAATTTTGATGAAACTTTTTTTTTATTTGTTTCAGTATACTCTGACAAATCATCATGAATAGACTCACGCTTGAACAACGCTACGAAATTATCCAAATTTACTTTGAAAATCAGTCGTCGATTCGCGCAACGCAGTTGGCAAATGACCCGTTGTTTTATCGCAAAATTGTGTTCGTTAATAAGCAAAATTGCCGCATATGGAGTGAGACCAATCCACAAGAGACCCTACAGACTCCATTACATCCAGAAAAATGCACCGTATGGTGCGGTTTTCACGCTGGTGGCATCATCGGACCTTATTTCTTCAAAAATGAGGCCGGAGCTCGCGTTACGGTCAATGGAGATCGTTACCGCACCATGATCAATGATTTTTTGTTTGAAAATATGGATGACATTCATCCGGAGGAGATGTGGTTTCAACAGGATGGCGTTACGTGCCATACGGCGAACGCAACCATCGACTTATTGAAATCAAAATTTGGCGATAAGTTGATTTCGAGAAGTGGACCTGTCAATTGGCCTCCAAGGTCGTGCGATTTGACACCTCTCGATTATTTCCTGTGGGGCTACGTGAAGTCACTGGTTTATGCTGATAAACCAGCAACAATTGATGCCTTGGAGGCCAGCATTGTTCGTGTTATTCGTGACATACGACCAGCAGTGCTCGAAAAAGTGGCCAAAAATTGGACGTCCAGAATGCACTTCGTCAAGAACAGCCGCGGTGCCCATATGCCCGAAATCATTTTCAAATGTTAATGTCACGTATTGATCTTTCGAATAAAAAAAATTTTGATTACAATTTATTTTTTTGTGTTATTTTTTACAATTTCAAGTTATATCGGGCTTAAAAAACACCCTTTATTTGTTCTACCATGAATTGAACACAAACGTTTTTTGAGTTTATGAAACACTAAAACACTTCAGATCATGCTTGATCTTGCACTGAAATTTAGCACTGATATCTGGCTAGCTGTTTGCAAATTATGGTCCACGTAGTTATTTTATGTTCTTGTGTAATAATCTTTTAAAGTTAAGAAGTTAAATTTCAATCGCCAATTTAAAACGAGCTATTCTCGAAACTAACTGTATTTTTTTGAGATGTGACTGTGTGTGAGTGAAGGAGCGTTATGTATTTCCAGTTTTTTTGCTTAAAGTACGTGTACACTTAAGTACAAACCCTATTCATGTTTTACTAAAACTAGTTTTTAGTGGACAGGAAACAATACATTAGTGATACGTAGTAATAACTCAAAGCATAATTTTAGGCTTTTTGGTATAATCAAAGACCACATTTGGTTCATCATGCGTTTTGTCATTAAGGAAGGTGTTTAAAATATTTACATAAAACTTATAATTTTCAGCTATAATGCGCTATTTGCGACAAGCTGAGATGTAGGAATAAGGTCAAGTCCCTGGCCGACAGAGCTTGGGTACAGTCCAGCAGTACAAAACGTTTCACATTGTCACTTACATTTCGGATAATTCTTTTCTTGTCCATGGTTTACGAGTTATTGCCTTCTCACTGTATATACTTCTAATTGTGTGTGCACGGGACGATAACACACAAGATAAATGACACGGATGACAATAAATGTGATCTATGCATCTCCAGTGCTGTTAACAACCACATATTGACATCTTCAAGTAGCGAAACACAAACCAATTTTAATCCTTTCAATCAGCCAATCATCCAGCATTCACTTTGTATGTAATGGCAAACTGTCAAGTGTTGTGCCAACAAGATGTCGATGTGTGTCGAGTGGATGCTTGAAAATTGCCTCAAGAGAAAACAAAAAAACATAGATACGTGGGAGCATGAATGGCGGCGTATCCTTGAAATTTGGTTAAATGCTTAAATGCATTGCTCGAAGAACATACATACATATGTATATGTGTTCTATTAGTCAGTCAGTGTGAGAAGAAGCGACGAAGGTTAAAATGATACTCTGCACTACAACCCTGGAGCAAGTTGTAGGCATATTTGGAGGTGAAGGAGGAAAAAATTGTTCCCCGAAAATTCAACTGCGAGTGCATCAGAAATAAAAACCATAAATGTGTGCTTTTTTAAGGCGTCAAAAATATGCAACTGTGACGTTTTGAAATGGGTGATACCAAGGAACGGTCCTGACCGCCTTTAACATGACAAAGCCCAGAATTTATCTTGGTCCTCTTTCATCTCAAGTGGACACAGACCTCCCCGTGGTGTCCCCAGGGGAGCTGCGTTTAACACCCGCGCGTTCACCCATAAGAACGTTAAAACCTGGGTTTGTGCTAGAAAATAGCAGCCTACTATGAAAAAACGAAAGAAAACAAAAACAACCCCCTCTAAAGTTGACGAACCCCGCAAACGTTTTAAGGACCATGATCTGCGAATCTGCACCTGGAATGTTCGCGTTCTTTATAGGGAAGATGCAGTTTACGCATTGGCAGATGTACTTGAAAAGTACAAGGCCGACATTACTGCCATACGGAAATACGATGGAACGGGAAAGGCGTCACAACAACACCTAAAGGTGACGCACTGTATTATAGCTGCCATGACACAAAGCATGAGTTTGGTTGCGGATTTGTAGTTGGTCGGAGGTTAAAACATCTGGTCTCCAGCTTCACCCCAGTGAATGAAAGACTTGCTGCAATTCGATTAACAGCAAAGTTCTTCAACATCAGCTCCCACTGAAGACAAGGACGAACAGACCAAAGACGTATTTTACGAGCGCTTAGAAGAAACTTAGGACCGTTGCCCTGCCCATTACATTAAAATTATTCTAGGCGATTTTAATGAAAAAATTGGAAAGGAGAATATCTTTGACCCAACAGTCGGGAAATTCAGTCTCCACTGTGAAACATCTGACAATGGTATGAGGCTGATAGACTTTGCAGCTGCAAAAAAACATGGTAGTTAGCAGTACCAGATTTAAGCATCTCGATATTCATAAGGGCACCTGCCTGTCTCCAGATCGAAGAACAAGTAATCAAATTGATCATGTTGTGATAGATGGAAGACATTTATTGAGCGTGTTGGATGTACGATCGTTCCGCTGAGCAAACATAGATTCGGACCACTACCTTGTTGCAGCAAAGGTTCGTGCCCGTCTAAACGTTGCAAATAAAGCACGAACAGACACAACGCGGAAGTTGGACATCGATAGGCTGCAAACACAACAAATAGCCACAGCATATTCCACTCAACTAGCCCAATTGCTTAATGAGAGCACTCCTTCTCCCGATAACATAACAACACAATGGCAAAATATTGCCCACTCCATGCAAACAGCCGCAAAATCCATACTTGGATTCCAGAGACCTCCACAAAGGAATTCATGGTATGACCAGGAGTGTCGTGCTGCTACCGAAGAGAAAAATGCGGCATATAGAGCTACTCTACAATCAGTTGCAACGTGTAGCGCACGAGAGAGATATCGGGAGAAAAGGAGAGAAGAGAAACGTCTTTTCCGTAAGAAAAAGAGAGAAATGGAAAAGCGGGAGTGTGAAAAAATCGAGATGTACAGGAGCCAGAATGAAGTCCAAAAATTCTACCAAAGAGTGAAACATCAAACAGATGGCTTTGTAACTGGCTCATCCTCCTGTAGAGACCAGCAAGGTAATCTGGTAACTGATACAGATAGTGTGCTAAGGATATGGAAAGAGCATTTTTCCAAACTGTTGGTATCCAATAGCGAAGTCGACGAAGATACTACAGATCCAATCCCAGAAGATGGTATTGAATGTATACCACCCGGTCAAGATTAGGTAAAGACAGCAATAAACCGGCTGAAGAATAATAAGGCAGCAGGGGCCGATGGCTTACCAGCCGAGCTGTTTAAAACCGGAGGCGACACGCTGATAAGGTGTATGCATCAGCTAGTTAGCTCCATCTGTCAGGAAGAACGCGTACCCGACGATTGGAACCTGAGCATCCTGTGTCCCGTCCATAAGAAAGGAGATAAGACTTTATGCTCCAACTATAGGGGCATAGTAGTGTCAGGGATATTGTGCGAACGACTAAAGCCTATGGTCAACGAGATAATTGGACCATACCAATGCGGCTTTAGACCTAGCAAGTCCACCATTGACCAGATATTTACCCTGCGGAAAATCCTGTAGAAGACCCAAGAGATGCAGATCGACACCTACCACCTTTTTGTCGATTATAAAGCAGCCTTCGACAGCCCGCTACGTTCAAAGGTATTCCGACCCATGTCTGAATTTGGTGTCCCCGCTCATTCGGCTTTGTAAAATGACTCTAACTGACACAAGATCTTCAGTTAAAATAGGAAATAACCTCTCCGAACAGTGCAGTACCAAAAGAGGTTTCAGATAAGGAGACAGCCTTTCGTGTGATCTCTTCAATAACCTGCTGCGAAAGGTTATACACAATGCAAACGTCAAAATAAATGGCACAATTTGCACCAACAACCACATGTTACATGATTATGCTGACGATAATGACATCATGGTTTGTTCAGTGGAGGAAGTAACTGATACCTTTAAAAAGGTCGAAGGAGAATCTGCTACAGTGGGTTTGGCTGTAAACGGCGACAAGACCAAGCTGATGGCATCGACGCGAAATGCGGCCATAGAACTCTGACTGTAGAAGTTGGTTCATATAATTGTGAGGTAGTTAAAGACTTCGTTTTACGCGCAACCGCCAACAACATCAGTTGTGAAATAAGAAGAAGAATAGTTTTGGACAACAGATGGTACGTACTATGGCTTAGGTAAGCAGTTTAAAAACAAAGACACAACAGGCATCTGCCTTTGCTAATGCATCGTTCCGAGTCCTGGGTACTGGCGCAAACAGGAAAGGCGGATCCACGGACCAATATGCGTTGCAAGAAATATCGACTTAGTATGAACTACGAGCTGTATCTGCTATACCACGACACGTATTGTGATACGAGGGCTGCCCGATAACTTTCTGGCCAAACAATGAAGACGCGAATATTTACCATCAAAAATAGTTTTATTGTTTTCTTAAGTAGTCTCCAGCATGATTAAAAACACTTTTGCATGGGCTCATACCTATTGTTGAAGCACTTTTTCCATTGCGATTGAGACACGTTAAAATATGGGTTTTCGAACGCTTTTACAGCATCTTTAGAAACTCGTTGAACACACCTTTTTTCTTAATGTGCGGGATTCAAATGAATTCATTGTTGCCAAGTCATGGCTGTACGACGGATGACCCATCAATTCCACGTTTTTTTTTTCGGGTCAAAAAGGCACTGGTTTGAATCGGTGTGTGGGAGCTCACATTGTCATGGTGCACAATGATTCGTCTTCTCTTGTTCGTTTTTTCGAATTTCTCCGGAGACTTCAGGCAAACAAATTTTTGTGTACCATTCAGAATTAACCTACGTTGCTCAAGCACTATAGTCGTCCTATAGGGCTCAAGCTCTATAGTCGACACATGGTCAGTTTTGCCGAAGAAACAGGCGACCATTTGCTTCGAAGTGCTTCTTCCGAAAGCAATTTTCGTGGCTCGTCTTCGAAGACCCACACGGTCGACGACTGTCATCTGTGGCGATCTTATAAACGTAATTTGATCGCAATCGCATTTATTAACAATTTTTTGCAACAATCGACAAGAGCCTTTTTTGAGCTATTGTCGAATTGTGCTGGATCTTATGAGAAACTCCCATTTTTGCGGCCAGGTGTTCATGTCATTGGTGGAGGAAATACCCAAGTATGCATCTACCTCCCATTTTTGCGGCCAGGTGTTCATGCCATTGGTGGAGGAAATACCCAAGTATGCCTCTATCTCGCGATATACATATAATATAGCGATCTTCCATTATTCCTTCACGGAATGCTTATTTTTTTCTAGCACAACGTCCGTTTTCGTACGACCCTCACGACCTTCGTTTTTTGGCGAGTGTCGTCGATTGAATTCATTAACCAGTTTTTCATAGTGTTATACGATGGTCCTTTATCGACATAAAAAGATTTAATTTAATCGATGCACTCTTGCCGTGATTATCCAGGTCGAAAGTTGTTGAAAAGTATCGGACGAAAATCTTCACAAGAAAATTCCTTTTTTTGTTATACCCTCAGCATTTATGATAACGAGGGTATATACACTTTCATACGGGCAAAATGTGCCTCATCGAAATAATAGTTTTAGACTCCAAGTACGTTTGGACGAAATACGTTTCAGACAATTTGGAGTTGACTTAGTCATGTCCGTGCGTCTGTTTGGCTGGCTGAAGCGCACGATAACTTTCGAACGGATGAACCAATTCGGTCATAAATTTGGCACACTTCACACATCCTAATATATCTACCATATATATATCAGGTTCGAATATGGACTATATTTGTCCACTCCTTCGGGTATCTCCCACATAAAATTTCGGATAAATTCACTTTAAGATCTGCTCTCGAATCACTTTGATTTTTGTTAAAGCATCTTGCATTTGCTGCTTCAATCACGACGGTAAATGTTTTTTTTTTCAGGGGAAAGTCCACACTTCTTGAGAAAACAGGCTGAAAATTGTAAAAAACCACTATGGCACCATGTGTAGTGGCTGGAGAGCACGATAACTCCACACTGATCAACCGATTTGGTCCAAAATTTGGCCTTCATCATATTTTGTCCCAACTTCGGTCGGTCCATTCTTTAAGTACCTCCCCTGCAACACTTTTACCTTTAATCATAATCCACATTTTCTGAAAATACCCTAAATACGTTCAATCTGTCCGTTGATAAAGGTTTTAATTCATAAAGGCGGAGGGTATATCTCTGTCGGCATAGCCGACTGATACTTTTTTACTTGTTGAGTGATTTTTTATGTCACTGTAATCAACAAAAAACATGGTCGTACGTCAAACTGTCCTGAATACGTTTAGGCTAAAAATTGTCAAACTTTCCAAAAAAATCAAATGGCGCCTGGCAACACGCCAGATATTTATTGTGCCGCCCTCGTATATCGTATCGTATTGGCTAGGCCATATCATAAGAATGAGCAATGTTGAACCCGCTAGAAAGGCCGCATTCCGGTACCCACAGAACTGGACGACCAAGGCTTCGACGGAGTACACAAGTGGAAGACAAGATCGAAAACCGCGATATTCCAAATTGGAGAAATAAAGCAACAAATAGAAAGGAATGGAAATCTTTTCTTAGTTCGGCTTGTGGGACAAATGTTCAGTAGAGGGCCAACTAAGTAAGTGAGTAGTAGCTAGTAGTCGGTGACAACGAAAAATTGGGGTTGTGGCCAGGAAAATGGATTTCTGACCCAATGGCCTGCATGTTTCTCATTTACACCAATGCTTTGGCATGTCATTTTTACCTATGCTTTGGCATGTCATTTTCACCAACCCTTTTCACCAACCCTTTAACAACGTTGGTTGTGATTTCGAGTCTCCGACAACATCAAGCCTATTGTAAATAATTAATCTTATAGATTTAGAAAAATGTGTATAAATAAGAACACAAATTTCATCTTTATTGGATCGATGGAATGGGTTCAAATGTTGATAAAAGATCGGATCTTTCATGGCTTCCTTTGCATTGGGTCAAATGCTAATGATAAGATCGGATTTTTCACGACTTCGTTTGAACCAATGCAAAAGATGCAATGAAATCACGTCATCGCATGGAACACCTTCCTTCAAATTTTGCTGGGATAAACTATTCTTTGACAAACTGTACAAATCTTTGAAATTTACACTCTACTAAACAGTGTAAACTAATTAAGAAATTCGCAGGTATTTAATTTATTTCCTTGAACAAACAAAATACCGCTTTGTGGCCTTAACAGTTAACCAACATTAATGGCCAGAATTAGAATAAACAAGAAGCTAAACTAATAACATAGAATCCGCGTTAATTTTAATTATGTAAATTAATCACATTTGTTTACATATGATATTTTACCGTTCATGTGGAAAGATTTCAAGAGATTTACATATTTGTGTTTAAAATACTGAGGGAGCTGTGTAAATATTATTTGGGGTTTTAATGTTATCTTAACGTTTAATTAAATGGTCCGGTGTTTGGACATTCGTTATTGGTACAGGTTGAAAAATGATAACAAAAACAAATAACAACAACTTAATTTGATCTAAAGATTTTTCAAAACAACAAATACAAATACAACAAATTGAAATACCAAATTTTCATGGTAATGTGACATCCTTGCAATTTGTTTCTGTTTGTTTGTTTTTTTTTTTACAAACGCTACAAGAAATCAAAATGAACTTACCTTTCTTCCGTCCGCTACGGATTATGCAAAGTCACGTTTATGTTGATACTTTCCTTCAATGAAAAGAAAAAGAAGAAGAAAAAAACGATTACATAAATTAAAATAAATGACACATTGTCATATGGTTCGATACGTGCAGATTGCACATATCAACCGACTATCATTTACTATGCATGCAAGCAAGCTACGGAGTACCATCGACAATTGCTGTTCTGATTTTTATCTCCTTCGTATGACTTAGAGAATTGAATTGTAAGAAAATGTAGCAAAAACAACAAGTAATTGCATCAATTTAAATAAATTTTGAAGCAAAACTTTATCAGAGAGACAATAACATTTGGAATGTAAGGAAAAAACAGGGGAATCAAAGAAAATAAGCAAATTAAGTTTTTTCCATTTGGACAATTGTCAGTATGTCTGATTATAGATATAACCAGAAATAATGTTTAAATTGTTATCTCTTGGGCACACAATTTTGAAGTTCTTCTATAAAAAATAAAACAATGCAGGAGGTAAAAGGTAAAAGAGCGTAAACGGTTGAAAATGTCTTCCATTGACATACAGAAAGACTTCCATTGATGGGGAATGTCCTTTCAAAAGCACTTTTATACTGCGTTTGCACATAACCGGATTTAATCACTCCATTGGGTTTTAAATATTAATTCCATAGTGTATAAGTCAAATAAATACTCATAAAATAGATTAACCCAATCTGAAACCTGGTCTTCTAAAAACAGAAAAGTTTTCAAAAGGGTCTTACACATGCAGAAGACCTTTCAAAAGACTTGCTTTGGTCTTCTCTAGACAGAAGATTATGGATATAAAACATTTTAAAACACACGTTAAACCTTTTAGAGGTTGTTTTATATAAGCAGGACTGACTATCATTAAAAGGGTCTTATATTAATAGAAGAGAGTTCTTCTATGAAGATAATAACTTTATATTTCATCTTCAACAGACAGAAGACCTTTCAAACAGATCTTCTAGATAAATGACCCTTCAAAAGCTATTCTATAGACGAACAAGTAAGAAAAGCGTTAAGTTCGGCCGGGCCGAACTTTTTATACCCTCCACCACGAACTGTATTGAAGTGAATAGGAACAATTAGTTTTAATTCGTTTATGAAAGTACTAAAATCTTCCTTTTATTGCAGGAGTAGAACATATATCTCAACTGATAATACTCCCTTCAAAACAGTTAATATGGGGTGACATTTTTGTTCTCTCCAAAACATGGACCAATATTTACAACTTTTCGAATTGAGCGAAATACAAAAAATTGGACAAAACCGACTAGACCTAAACCTGGCTATTCTGGATTTGGATAGTTAACAACATCGGGAGCGCCGTTCTATGGAGGCTGTATAAAACGTTAACCTGGAGGAAATTTTCGTAACTCTAGCGAAGACTAAATACCAAATTTCACTTATTCCCATTGAATATTGTGGCTAAAACTTTTAAAATACCGAAAATTGAGAGGGATCTTTCTATGGGGGGTATATAAAAACATCGAACAACACCGAAGTACCATCTTGCAGCCATTTCCGTGTTATATACCGACAAATTTCTGAAGGAAAAAGACTAAATACCAAATTTCAGCCACTTCGGAATAATGAGGCTAAAACCTTCAAAATACCGAAAATCGGGCGGTGCCGTTCTATGGGAGCTATATGAAGACGTTAACCTATACCGACTAATTTCTGGTGGAATGCTTTATACCCACATTGAAGACTATGTGCCAAATTTTAGCCATTTCGGTGTTATAATGATGCTAAACGGTTCAAATCGCCGAAAATTGGGATGTACCGTTCCATGGGGTGTACATTAAAGCATGGACCGATACAGATAATTTTTTGGGAGATAGTTTTGCATCCCAAGAGAGGACGAAATATCAAATTTCAGGCATAGGTATAGCTAAAACCTTCAAAAATACCGAAAATTGGGATATATCGTCCTATGGGGACTATATGAAGGCGTAGACCAATACCGACAAATTTCCGGGGGAAAGTTTTATACACCCAACGAAGACTAAATACCAAATTTCAGCCACTTCGCTGCGATAATGAGGCTAAAACCTTCAAAATACCGAAAATCGGGAGATGTCGTCCTATCGGGGCTATACCAAAACCTGGACCTATATAAACATTTTATGGTAGAAATATTTCTTAGCCTGTGGAAACACAAAATACAAACTTACAACCGATTCTGTGGTCAAATGGGACTAATACATTCAAAATATCTTGAAGTGGCGCGTACTATATATGGGACCTTATATGGGGCCTCTACCAAAACGTGGACCTATATAAACAAACTTTGATAGAAATGTTTTTTAGCCTCTAGAGACACAAAATACTAAATTACAACAAATTCGGTGGTCAAATGGGACAAATATCCTAAAATTTCCTTAAAACGACGACGCGTCACTTTGTATGGGGGCTATACGAAAATGTGGACCTATATAGCCTGCTTTCAATACCAAAGTCCTACATACATATAATCGATTTTGTCAAAATTTCATCCACCTACTTCAATCCGTTCGGAAGCTAGAGTGATTTCCACAGACGGACAGACGGACGGACATGGCTATATCGATGTAGAATTGCACGCTGATCAAGAATATACATAGTATGTGAGGTCTACAATGATTATTTCGAGCAGTTACAAACGGAATGACAAACTTAATATACCCCCCATCCTATGGTGGAGGGTATAAAAATGGTATTTTAATGACAGAAGACCTTCGAAAAGGTCTTGCACAGACACATGGATCTCATGGCAGCGGGTTCTTTGGCTGTACTGGCTATATCCGAAACCATAGTGTTCCTGCCAGCGGCTGACAACCTAGCATCAAACCTATGCTTCTTCGTAGGTTTTTGTGCTGCTACAACAACAACAGACATAAGGACGTCCACATGTCTTCCATAGACACAACCCGTTGGTATGGATAAATTATTCTCTATTTTAAACACTAATGTAGATAAATTATTCACCAACGTCGCTACTTAATGACCAACGTGGATACATTATTCACCAATGTGGATAAATTATCCACCAATGTGGATAAATTATTCACTAATGTGGATAAGTTATCTACCAATGTGGGTAAATTATTCACTAATGTGGAGGAACTATCCACCAATGTGGATAAATTATTCACTAATGTGGATAAATTATACACCAATGTGGATAAATTATTCACCAATGTCGATAATAATCCACTAATGTAGATAAATTATTCATCAATGTGGTTAGCTAATGACCAATGTGGATAAATTTTTCACCAAAGAGCATACATTCTTCACCAACGTGGATAAATTATTCACCAATGTGGATAAATTATTCACTAATGTGGATAAATTATGCACCAATGTGGATAAATTTTCACCAACGAGGACAAATTCTTCACCAACGTGGATAAATTATTCACCAATGTGGATAAATTATACACCAATGTGGACAAATTATTCACCAATGTCGATAATAATCCACTAATGTAGATAAATTATTCACCAATGTGGTTAGCTAATGACCAATGTGGATAAATTATCCACCAATGTGGATAAATTGTCCACCAATGTGGATAAATTATTCACTAACGTGGATAAATTATGCACCAATGTGGATAAATTATTCACCAATGTCGATAATAATCCACTAATGTAGATACATTATTCACCAATGTGGTTAGCTAATGACCAATGTGGATAAATTTTCACCAACGAGGATAAATACTTCACCAACGTGGATAAATTATTCACCAATGTGGATAAATTATCCACCAATGTGGATAAATTATTCACCAATCTGGATAAATTATCCACCAATGTGGATAAATTATACACCAATGTGGATAAATTATTCACCAATGTCGATAATAACACTATCGACAAATGCAAATGCAAACAACTTCTAGTATGGATTTTTTGAAAGTACATATTTAGACTACAAAAACCCTACTTGGGTTTTGTCCTGTCAGATCCAGTTCGGATTTTATGGCCTCATCTAAACCGGGCTAAATCTACACTTTTTTGCATTTATCAGGCCTTTATCTCAGGAACGAAAAGGAATTTCGCCTTGCTGTCTTTAGCAATATTGTAGCCCTAAACCAGTAGAATTTATCTTTTGAACAAACCACATAAGAAAAACTCCATCTGGGGCATCAAAATCTATAAAATATAGAATATTTTACATAATTGCTGAAATTCTGGTCAGTATCGGCTAAACTATTGGGAGTTGAACCAAATAACCGTTTGCAAAAATCTTCCAAATAAAGTTCTCAACAATTCTTTAGAACATTCTGAAACTCTAAACTGCTTACTTCATGTTGTTTCAGCGGTATTTTGCATCATATCTTTTACAACACGTATTTCAAACACCGTTTACACCAACAGTTTATTCTCGCATTTCGGATTTCACTACATTATTGACATTTTTATTAAATCGTCGTTGAAAAATATACTGAAAACAACGGGATAGAGGCATTTTAGAACAATGACATGTTCTGAAGAGTTGTGTGTTACATTCCAGGGAATATTTTTCCAAAAGAAAATATTCAGAAAAAATTAACGGTTTTGGAAATACGGTGCGAAATGTATAAAAATTGTGGAATTTTTGCATATATTTTGAAATTTGAGGCAATAAATGTAGTTTTTTGAGTTCATTAATTCTCCAAATATTTTATTCTTGTCCTTATCTACAAATTTGCTTCAGAGGTCAGAAGAAGATTCGCATTGGTTTCAGAGATATAGCCCCGAATTTCTTTAAAAACTTAATATTTAACCATATTTAGATAGGGCCATAAAATTCGAGCTGGATCTGACACAACAAAACCCAAATAGGGTGTCTTGTCGTTTGGGTCTGTACTTTCAAAAAATCGACAGTTCGAATTGTTTGCACAAGATCACCTCAAAAATGTTGCACAGTGTAATCCACTAATGTAGATAAATTATTCACCAATGTGGATATATTTTTCACCAATGAGGATAAATTCTTCACGAACGCACGAACGTGGATAAATTATTCACCAATCTGGATAAATTATCCACCAATGTGGATAAATTATCCACCAATGTGGATAAATTATCCACCAATGTGGATAAATTATTCACTAATGTGGATAATAATCCACATTAATGTAGATAAATTATTTACCAATGTGGATACATTTTTCACCAACGAGGATAAATTTTTCACCAACGAAGATAAATTCTTCACCAACGTGGATAAAGTATTCACCAATCTGGATAAATTATCCACCAATTTGGATAAATTATTCACTAATGTGGATGAATTATCCACCAATGTGGATAAATTATTCACTAATGTGGATAAATTATCCACCAATGTGGATAAATTATTCACCAATGTCGATAATAATCCACTAATGTAGATACATTATTCACCAATGTTGTTAGCTAATGACCAATGTGGATAATTTTTTCACCAACGATGAAAAATTCTTCACCAACGTGGATAAAGTATTCACCAATCTGGATGAATTATCCACCAATGTGGATAAATTATTCACTAATGTGGATAAATTATCCACCAATGTGGATAAATTATTCACTAATTTGGATAAATTATCCACAAATGTGGATAAATTATTTACTAATGTGGATAAATTATTCACCAATGCCAATAATTATCCACTAATGTAGATAAATTATTCACCAACGTCGCTATTTAATGACCAACGTGGACACATTATTCACCAATCTGGATAAATTATCCACCAATGTGGATAAATTATCCACCAATGTAGATAAAATATTCACTAATATGGATAAATTATTCACCAATGTGGATAAATTATTCACTAATGTGGATAAATTATTCACCAATGCCAATAATTATCCACTAATGTAGATAAATTATTCACCAACGTCGCTCCTTAATGACCAACGTGGATACATTATTCACCAATGTGGATAAATTATCCACCAATGTGGATAAATTATTCACTAATGTGGATAAATTATCCACCAATGTGGATAAATTATTCACTAATGTGGATGAACTATCCACCAATGTGGATAAATTATTCACTAATGTGGATAAATTATACACCAATGTGGATAAATTATTCACCAATGTCGATAATAATCCACTAATGTAGATAAATTATTCACCAATGTGGTTAGCTAATGACCAATGTGGATAAATTTTTCACCAAAGAGCGTACATTCTTCACCAACGTGGATAAATTATTCACCAATGTGGATAAATTATTCACTAATGTGGACAAATTATGCACCAATGTGGATAAATTTTCACCAACGAGGACAAATTCTTCACCAACGTGGATAAATTATTCAACAATGTGGATAAATTATACACCAATGTGGATAAATTATTCACCAATGTCGATAATAATCCACTAATGTAGATAAATTATTCACCAATGTGGTAAGCTAATGACCAATGTGGATAAATTATCCACCAATGTGGATAAATTATCCACCAATGTGGATAAATTACTCACCAATGTCGATAATAATCCACTAATGTAGATACATTATTCACCAATGTGGTTAGCTAATGACCAATGTGGATAAATTTTCACCAACGAGGATAAATACTTCACCAACGTGGATAAATTATTCACCAATGTGGATACACCAATGTGGATAAATTATTCACCAATCTGGATAAATTATCCACCAATGTGGATAAATTATACACCAATGTGGATAAATTATTCACCAATGTCGATAATAATCCACTAATGTAGATAAATTATTCACCAATGTGGATATATTTTTCACCAATGAGGATAAATTCTTCACGAACGTACGAACGAGGATAAATTATTCACCAATCTGGATAAATTATCCACCAATGTGGATAAATTATCCACCAATGTGGATAAATTATTCACTAATGTGGATAATAATCCACATTAATGTAGATAAATTATTTACCAATGTGGATACATTTTGCACCAACGAGGATAAATTTTTCACCAACGAAGATAAATTCTTCACCAACGTGGATAAAGTATTCACCAATCTGGATAAATTATCCACCAATTTGGATAAATTATTCACTAATGTGGATGAATTATCCACCAATGTGGATAAATTATTCACCAATGTCGATAATAATCCACTAATGTAGATAAATTATTCACCAATGTTGTTAGCTAATGACCAATGTGGATAATTTTTTCACCAACGATGAAAAATTCTTCACCAACGTGGATAAAGTATTCACCAATCTGGATGAATTATCCACCAATGTGGATAAATTATTCACTAATGTGGATAAATTATCCACCAATGTGGATAAATTATTCACTAATTTGGATAAATTATCCACAAATGTGGATAAATTATTTACTAATGTGGATAAATTATTCACCAATGCCAATAATTATCCACTAATGTAGATAAATTATTCACCAACGTCGCTACTTAATGACCAACGTGGACACATTATTCACCAATATGGATAAGTTATACACCAATGTGGATAAATTATTCACTAATGTGGATAAATTATTCACTAATGTGGATAAATTATTCACTAATGTGGATAAATTATCCACCAATGTGGATAAATTATTCACTAATGTGGATGAATTATCCTCCAATGTGGATAAACTATTCCATAATGTGGATGAATTATCCACCAATGTGGATAAATTATTCACTAATGTGGATAAATTATACACCAATGTGTCTAAATTATTCACCAATGTCGATAATAATCCACTAATGTAGATAAATTATTCACCAATGTGGTTAGCTAATGACCAATGTGGATACATTTTTCACCAACGAGGATAAATTATTCACCAACGTGGATAAATCCACTAATGTAGATAAATTATTCACCAATCTGGTTAGCTTATGACCAAGGTGGATAAACTTTTCACCAACGAGGATAAATTCTTTACCAACGTGGATATATTATTCACCAATCTGGATAAATTATTCACTAATGTGGATAAATTATCCACCAATGTGGATAAATTATACACCAATGTGGATAAATAATTCACTAATGTGGATAAATTATCCACCAATGTAGATAAATTATTCACTAATGTGGATAAATTATTCACCAATGTGGATAAATTATTCACTAATGTGGATAAATTATTCACCAATGCCAATAATTATCCACTAATGTAGATAAATTATTCACCAACGTCGCTACTTAATGACCAACGTGGATACATTATTCACCAATGTGGATAAATTATCCACCAATGTGGATAAATTATTCACTAATGTGGATAAATTATCCACCAATGTGGATAAATTATTCACTAATGTGGATGAATTATCCACCAATGTGGATGAATTATACAGCAATGTGGATAATTTATTCACCAATGTCGATAATAATCCACTAATGTAGATACATTTTTTACCAAAGTGGTTAGCTAATGACCAATGTGGATAAATTTTTTACCAACGAGGATAAATTCTTCACCAACGTGGATGAATCCACTAATGTAGATAAATTATTCACCAATGTGGTTAGCTTATGACCAATGTGCATAAATTCTTCACCAACGTGGATAAATTATTCACCAATCTAGATAAATTATCCATCAATGTGGATAAATTATTCACTAATGTGGATAAATTTTCCACCAATGTGGATAAATTATTCGCTAATGTGGATAAATTATACACCAATGTGGATAAATTATTTACCAATGTCGATAATAATTTACTAATGTAGATACATTATTCACCAATGTGGTTAGCTAATGACCAATGTGGATAAATTTTTCACCTTCGAGGATAAATTCTTCACCAACGTGGATCAATTATCCAACAATGTGGATAAATTATCCACCAATGTGGATAAATTATTCACTAATGTGGATAAATTATCACCAATGTTGATAAATTATCCACCAATGTGGATCAATTATTCACCAATGTCATAATAATCCACTAATGTAGATACATTATTCACCAATGTGGTTAGCTAATTACCAATGTGGATACATTTTTCACCAACGAGAATAAATTCTTCACCAAGGTGGATAAATTATTCACCAATAAAGATAAATTATTCAACAATGTGGATTATTTCCCACCAACCTGGATAAATTATTGCCCAGCAGGGATAATTATCACTCAAAGTTCATAAATTATCCACCAAAGTGGATAAGTTATTCACCAATGAGGATTATGACCGTCCAAAGTGGATAACATATTCATCAATGCCAATAATTATCCACTAATGAAGATAAGTTATTCACCAACGTCGCTACTTAATGACCCAAGTGGATAAATTTTCCACCAATGTGGATAAATTATTCGCTAATGTGGATAAATTATACACCAATGTGGATAAATTATTCACCAATGTCGATAATAATTTACTAATGTAGATACATTATTCACCAATGTGGTTAGCTAATTACCAATGTGGATACATTTTTCTCCAACGAGGATAAATTCTTCACCAAGGTGGATAAATTATTCACCAATAAAGATAAATTATTCAACAATGTGGCACCAACCTGGATAAATTATTGCCCAGCAGGGATAATTATCACTCAAAGTTCATAAATTATCCACCAAAGTGGATAAGTTATTCACCAATGAGGATTATGACCGACCAAAGTGGATAAATTATTCATCAATGCCAATAATTATCCACTAATGTAGATCAATTATTCATCAACGTCGCTACTTAAAGACCCAAGTGGATAAATTTTTCACCAATCTGGATAAATTATTACCCAATGGGGATAATTATCAACCATAGTGAATAGATTTTCCACCAATGTAGGTATATTTTTCACTAATAAACCCCATTAGTTTTCGCCGAAGTGGATAAATTATTCACCAATGTGGATTATGACCGACCAAAGTGGATAAATTATTCATCAATGTCAATAATTATCAACTAATGTTGAAAAATTATTCAGCCACATTGGTTATTTAATGACCAAAATTATTCACAAATGTGCATAAAAAATTATAGTCCAATAATTATCACCTTTATTACTTACATAGTTGGCCTTTTACAGAACATTTATCCTATAGCCTGAGAAAATATTTCCATTCCTCTCTATTTATTGCTTTATTTCTCCACTTTAGAATACCGCGGTTTTAGAATTAGGACACGCCGTTCGGACTCGCCGATAAACTGTAGATCCCATATCATTGAACTTAATATAAATCGGGGTACACTCATTAATATGAGAGAAGTCTCCCTTGTCCCTTCTGGGATGTTTGCGGAACAATAATGTTGCTTTTTGGAGATATCGATTACTAGTCCAACGCAAAACCTTAGTTTTTAACGTTCTAATGGTTGAATGCACGGTACATGTTAGTTCACAACCTTTAATGGGTGTTATAGGCAGCTGCCCAGTTGACACCATAAGAAGGTCAGTGTTCACTTAAGATGAAAGAGGGACCAAGATAAGTACTGGGCTTTGTCATGTTAATTTCGGTCAGGGTCGATGCTAGGTATCTTTTATCCCCGTAAAATAACAATAAGAATTCAATTCTAATTACGAATTGTCTAGCGAAAAGTTTGTGATTTTTAGGTTTTATCTGTCTGACATTAATTTTATACGCACGAATATTTTTGTAGTCAAAAGACATTTTTAATTAAAACATACATATTATAAATTCAAATGCCCGCAATCACAGAACCCATCCAACCACTGAATTGAAGCTAATTAAGCGGTAAATTTGGTAGGAAAAAAATCTACAAATCATTTCAACAGGTGCTGACTAATTGAATGTCATTTAAAAGAACTGCTTGCAAAAAAACAAACAAATCTCTTAAAAAAAATTTATGGCCTTTGCAGGCTCCAGCTCTACCCAATCTATCTGCAAATCAATTTCTTCTACATTGAATAATTGCAGCAATTAAAGAAGTAATTGAATTTAAATTAAGATGTCGGTCACTCTACCATGGTTAAAAAGCAATAAAGTTTTTGTCACCTTGATTTGGGTTTAACTTTTAGTCACATTTTTATTTTCAATTTCATTTTGTTTTTTCGTTCTTTCCATTTTAACAAATCCATCATCACAACAACATTGGGCGGCTAATGATGTAGAAGAGATTTAAATGTGTAAATTGTAGGAGTCAATAACATCGGCACGTTCTTCAGGATGAACAATGGAGGGTCCATGGAATCTGGCTTCATATTGACCTAGAAAATAAATTGCAGAGATAAACAAATTATAATCCTTCTTCCTTACTAAGTTTTTCTGTTTCTTCTTCATTTGTCTTGAACTTACCAATTAATCTTTGAATAATGCCATGGGCATTATCGGGTTGTGGTGGGGAAGTGCCAAAGACGGTAGCAAGAATGACCAAGAACAAGGAGGCAAAAAGTACGAATTTCATTTTGTTTGAATTGGTTTTTGTTTTGTTTTGTCTAAACGATAAAGGCTGTTTGCCAATGAAAGTTGTCGAAGCGAATAATGCTCGGCTATCAACTTTCTTTGACTTTTATAGCAAATAGTTGAGAGAACTTGGCAAACAAGTTGCCATCAACAAATGTTGATTATTGATTAGCGCTTTGATGATGGCTACTTTAATCCCCGCCGTTGTCAGCAGCACCTGCCGCCTTTCACATTAAAAACAAAAAAAAAAAAACGATTTTGCAAATTCTTTTGATCTGCTTAAAAATATGCGGCGGAGTGGGTTGAAATTCTTTAAGACATCTGGACAAAATAGAAAAACAAACGCTTGGAATTGTTGTTGCAGGGAATTCCCAAAATATAAATTTAGATATTTAATATTTAATTTCGTTTGATAGCTGTTGGATAATATCAACGGCACTAATGATACAACAACAACAAAAAAGAGTTTGACAACTTATTGTTCTAATTTACGGAGAAACAACAAGCTGTAAAACATCCTTTGTTATTTGACGTGATTAGTTTTTGAGAAAAGAAAAAATATTTAACAAGGACGTTGCTAATTATCGATCTCGGCAAGACATAAAGCAGGTGAGGAAAGATGAGATGGTCAGGCGCGGACCAAAGCGGCGGTGTACATCAAAGAATATGACAGTAAACTAGAGACGGGCTAAATGCTCGAAGTCTTTGGAAACCCAAATTAGAGCATTGACCTGATGAGATGGAGAAGAACGGTTATACCCTCCTTGTTGTGGGACTCTTCTTTGACAAGCCAAGGTGTATAAGGTATCCAATGCCATATATTTCAGGAATCGTTGAGGATGAGGATATCAAAGAAGATTACCACGAGGTTAATAACCCATGCGACACACAAGAGGAAACGCAAATAATCAGGCCCATGATATGGTCATCCACAAACATCTCCATCGTAGTGAAACGCAGACCTTGTAGCCCTCAAGAAGAAAAACAACAAACTTATTATACCTACCTAATGGATTAATCCAGGCACCTTGACCTGCAAAGAATAAGACCTCTGTAAAACATAAATACTAGGGCGGCTTTAAAAAATCGATGTCGGACATTTTTACGCGGCATTTACACGAAGTGAGCTATTTTATTGTAGTGAAATTCCAACATTAGTGGACTACAACTTTTAGGAACATGGAAAAAAGTTCCGTTTTCACAGAATGATGCCCAAGAGTGTCCTCTTTCAGCCCATATATACTTTTGTACCAGTTCCGTCCGTTCAACACTTTTTTTAAATTTTTTGTAATTACATGGGTAAAAATGTTTGTGTTTTTCCACACCGTTTCCCATAATGGCCATTTTTTTTAAATATATGAGTTTTTACAAGAGTTATATGAAACCCCAAGAAGCATTTTTTCAATTCTGAAAAAAAATTTAAATTTTTCAAAAAAAAAAGATTTTTTTTTAATTTTTTCGTAGGATTCTCGACCAAGGAGATTTTGGGATATAAATACAGTTGGAACTAGCAATGACGAGTTAGTTGTGTTTTAGGCGTTGAACTGAACAGATCGGTTAAAGAATAGCTGCGTGCTAACTAGAGACCAGCTGTGTGCCTAGTAATTAAAGTCGGTTCCGAATAAGTGTAATAAAGTAAATAAAGCATTGTAGAAACGTACTCTAAAAATATAAAAAACATCAAATTTTTAACTTTGACCTTGAATTCCCTCGCAACCGCTTGACCGAATTTGGTGGTTTTGATGTGTCAAAGTTACAGATTTTTGACCAGGAAAAACGATTCTGAATGACTGTGCGCCGCACAACGATTCTGATTCTGTGCGGCGCACAGTCATTCAGAATCGGTTTTTCCTGATCAAAAATCTATAACTTTGACACATCAAAACAACCAAATTCGGTCAAGCGGATGCGGAGGAATTTAAGGTGGCTATTTGTGTATATTTTGCCATTCCATTTGACGTTTGCATCTCGTATAAACTTTTCCAGAATAAATCGGAACGCAACTGGAAAAACCAAGTGAGGTACTATTGAAGTCATTCGAAGAAATTTGTCCCCTTCGAAAGACAAAATCTGCCTGGATGACAGGAAAATTCGCAACAAGGAAAAAGAAATCAGAGTCTTTACTATACAGCACGATGTTAAAAGCGGAAGTATTATGGGAAACATACCGAATTAAACTATAAGAATACAGCATACGATGGACTGCCCTTCCAAACCTATTCAACCAGCTCCAGTAGTTGGTGGCTATAAACCATTGAAACACCTGCATTCACGACCTGGAGATAAAGATTCCTAACATTATGCTGAAATACAAACAACAAACGTTAATTCGAGGAAGATCAGTGGAAATGTAATTTGCCGATAAAATTTATATTTCGATTCAAGCTCAATTATAAAAATTATATATTGGCCATTTAATATACTAAAAAGCACAAATACTTTAGAAAACACAAAACACTGATTAATTTATTCACTTTACCATAGGCACTCAACGATTGTCTTAAAAAACTGCCAAAATTGGCAAACTACCAAAAACAGAACAAATATTCTCTGCCTTTCTCGCACCGTTTCTTCTTTTTCTCTTCGCTTACTAGGTTGACTGTGACTAGCAGAAAAATGCATGCTTGTGGAAGAATAAATCGCAGCAACAAAGAACGAAACACAAGCGTTTGGCCGCATACCACACACACTACCAAAGCAAACAACAAACTTTTTCGCCCTCCCGTCGTCGCTTCTACATCTCCTTTTGCACCATACACACGGTCCTTCATTATTATCCCAGCTAAAATTTTTTTCCGATTTCCTAATCTCTAAATAAACTTCCGATTCCGATGCTGAATTCGTACCGAATTCGGTACGATAGTTGTATGGATGTGGTTACCGTCTAAGGAAATTCTAAAAAAAATATTGAAATTTCGAGACGACTTCGAAAAAAAAATAGATTTTCTGAAAGAAATCGGTCTGAATCGGAAAAAAATCTTTAAAATTTAGATTTGTTAAAGAAATCTATCTTAATTCGGAAAAAATTCAAAGAAAACTTGAGATTTTCTGAAAAATTCTGAAAGAAATCGTTCCGAAATCGGAAAAAAATTTCTGGAAAATTTAGATTTTTTGGGAAAGAAAAATTCGAAGAAATCATTAGATTTTGTGAAAAAAATCTATTAACTAGCATGTGCCCTCTACTTCGTTAGCGGAAGTGACACAATTATAAAAAAATCTCAACATTAAAACTATTTTTTTTAATA
Source organism: Musca autumnalis (assembly GCF_047663935.1). Taxonomy (NCBI): domain Eukaryota; kingdom Metazoa; phylum Arthropoda; class Insecta; order Diptera; family Muscidae; genus Musca; species Musca autumnalis. The sequence continues at coordinate 26,735,819 of NW_027412088.1, forward strand.
GAAATTATTTTTGTTATTTCTGACCGATTTCTAATACGCTAATTTTGTCTTCAACAGCAACTCATATGTTCAACAAACCAAACATTATTGAAAGAATTTTTCTATTAATTTGAAATTGAAAATCAAAATTTTTACAAATTCATCGTTTGTAATATTTTTTGTCTAACTGGATTTTAACGAAAGAAAATCTTTTGTGCGACACCTGTTATGTGAAAACAAAATTATTAAAGAGACGTAAATCAGGATCGGTTGGTATTTATATTTACTTGAAGTTTATACCATTATCACCAACTGCGACATCTGTTGCTATGGAAAATAACAACCTTCATATATCACCAAACTCAAATATATAATAGATAATATTATTATTATTATTGGAATTATTATTATATTATTATAATTATTATTATTATCATCATCATTATTGTTATTATTCCCTCAGCCTTTAGGCTAAGGAGGGTATATACACTTTGATACGACGAAAATGTGCCTCATCGAAATAATGGTTTTAGACCCCAAGTATGTTTGGACGAAATGTGTTTCAGACAATTTGGAGTCGATCTAGCAATGTCCGTGCGTCTGTCTGTCTGTCCTGCTGGCTGGAGCGCACGATAACTCTCGAACGGATGAAACGATTCGGTTCAAATTTTGGCTTTCGTAATATTTTGCCCAAACTTAGTTTAAGTTCGAAGATGAGCTACATCGGTCCACTCCTTCCGGTACCTCCCCCACAAAAGTTCGAAAATGTTCGGAAAGTTTGTGCGCACGATTACTCTTGAAGGGAATGACCGATTTGGTCCATACTTTGTATAGCGTAAACTTTCTACCAGAGTAGTACGAGGTTTCAATATGGTCTCAATAGGTCTACGCCGTCGGGTACCTGCCACACAAAATTTCGGAGAAGTTCAGTTTAGGACCATCTCCCGAATCGCTTTGATTTTTGTTTTAACAATTTGTATTCACTGCCCTCTATACGACGGTACAAGTTTCATCAAGGGCAAGTCCGTACTTCCTGAGAAAATAGCACGAAAGTTGCAAAAAACCCCTATGACACCGTGTGAGGTGGTTGGAGCGCAAGATAACTCTTGAACGGATCTGCCGATTCGGTCCAAAATATGGCCTTAGTAATATTTTGTCCAAACATAGTTTAAGTTTGAAGATAAGCCATATCGGACCATTCCTTCAGGTACCTCCCACACAAATGTTCAGAAATGTTCGGCAAATTTGTTCATACGGTAACTCTTGAAGAGAGTGTCCGAACTGGCCCATACATTACACATCCTAATATATCTACTCGATATAGATCAGGTTCAAAAATGGACTGTATTTGTCCACTCCATGCGGTACCTCCCACATAAAATTTCGGATAAATTCACTTCAAAACCTGCTATCGAATCACTCTGATTTTTATTTATTATTGTCTTTTTAGGACGAAGGCCATTATTTATGAAGTTTTTAAATAATTAATTGGATTAATCGAGCTAACATGGCCTAAGGAGTTTTGTATTGAAAAATGAATTCTAGCGAAATACCACACACTCAACCATTACGCTGATTTTTGTTGAAGCAACTTGCATTCGGTGCCTAAATTACGATGGTAAACGTTTTTTTCAGGGGCAAGTCCATACTTCTTGAGCAAACATCCCGAAGGGTGTAAAAACCCCCTATGGCACCATATGTTGTGGCTTGAGATCCACTTAATGGTCAATGTAAATCCATTCCTTTTAGTTTCTTCTCAGCAAAAATTTTGATCCCTAAAAAAATTGTTTCAAAATATACAGACTGAGGGTATATCTCTGTCGGCAAAGCCGACTGATACTTTTTTACTTGTTAACCTGAAAATCGTCCTTTAACCCCAAACAGTGGTAAAACTGGAAGCAATTTTTAAGAGAGAGAGAACAAAAATCTTCTACCACAAGCTACCAGACAAAGACAATTTAATTTTTATGTTTCTTTTGGACTTTACTTTTCTGATAAAACTGGGGCCTAATTACGACATTCGATTTGATCGAGTTTTTGCTCGTGCATGAAAAAAATATAACTATTAAACCTTTTTCGCACCACCAATCGTACATTTACTAAGGTAGATGCATTAGCAATTTGTTACAACAATGTCACAAAGTTTTACAAAAATAAATCATTTCGTACATTTTTCTAGCACCACTTCATTCCGAAATTATTACCTAAAGTATTATTCAACAATTTCAGGAAATATCTACATTTTTTTTTATTTATAAGTTTGTTTTTAAATGGTTTTATTTAGCTCACCCCGTTTGTTTTATTATTTATTCTTGGGTCAAATTTAGTAATTCAAATTTCACCCTCTTCCTGTCAACCGATTAATCTGAAATTTTGTATACACTTTGGATTTTGGTGACAATACAATTGTGTTTATTCATTATCATTATAAATTCAAGATGGCCGCCGCTACAAAATGACGGATGATTAATGTTTTATTAATCTTATAAATATGGGTATCAAATGAAAGGGCTCAACAAGCAGAATACAATATACCATAAAAAAATTAAATCCGAAATGGCGGCTGCTACAAAAAGGCAGATAACGTAGGTTTTATCAATCCCATCAATATGGGTATCAAATGAAAGGGCTCAACAAGCAAAATACAATATACTTTAAAAATTGAAATCCAAGATGACGGCCACTACAAAATGGCGGATAACGTAGGTTTTATCAATCCCATCAAAATGGGTATCAAATGAAAGTGCTCAACCTGTAGAATACAATGTACTATATAAAATTAAAATCCAAGATGGCGGCCTCTACAAAATGGCGGATAACTTAGGTTTTATCAATCCCATCAACATGAGTATCAAATGAAAGGTCTCAACAAGTAGAATACAATTTACTATGCAAAATTGAAATCTATGATGGCCGCCGCTACCAAATGGCTGATAACAATTTTTTTTTATCAATCCCACCAATATGGGCATCAAATAAAAGGGCTTGACAAGAAGAATACAGTGCACTATACAGTACATCTTATACACCCGAAAGCCATACAGTTTCCAGCTAAGTACAATTACAGGACGGCTGAAAGAAGAATGTTGCCTTTAATACTATCATGGGCCTCTACAATACATAAAATGCAGGGCAGCACTGTGGATCACGCAGTCGTATACTTAGGTGCGAAACTGTTTGAAGAAGGTGAAGCCTACGTGGCTCTTAGTAGAGTAAGATCTTTGCAGGGACTACGTATAGAGGAGTTGGACTGCAATAAACTAACGGGCAAGAAACCTTGCAATAATGAAGCACTAAACGAATTAAACAGAATGCGAAATAAAAACTAAAAACTAGAAAATAAAAATAGGTAAAAAAATTTAAGTTAAACGGTTTTATGTTAAACATACATTGCAATGTTTAAGATAAATGTACTAAAAACCAAAAAATAATAAAATAGATACAGTCGTGGGAATTATAAACATATGCATAGACTAGACTAAAATAAAACCGTGGGGCACGTCAATTGTCTACAAATTATCGACTTAATGTGCGATAGAAGAATCGTTTAATTCGTCGTTGAGCAGTTGGCCCGCAGACGGTGAGGAAATTACTTACTATTTTCTTGCTCATGGAAATTCCAATAGTTATACACTCCATGTAATCGACAAAGTACTACTCAAAGTACACCACTATGAAACCCTAAAACTCGCTTATAATCGAGCTTGCTAGCTTGTTTGCACATTCTATTCCTACTTATCACACGTCCATCGCTGTCGGTTGAACAACTGCCTTATTATAGTGTAACATTACAAAACGAACATTTTGATCAACGATTGTAGACAATTGACGCGCCCCACGGTTTTATTTTAGTCTAGTCTATGCATATGTTTATAATTCCCACGACTGTATCTATTTTATTATTTTTTGGTTTTTAGTACATTTATCTTAAACATTGCAATGTATGTTTAACATAAAACCGTTTAACTTAAAATTTTTTTACCTATTTTTTTAGCTTTTGTTTAAAAAATAAACACATTTTTACCATCTACTTTTTAAGTGTTCGAATTTTTCATTCACGAGCAAATACTCGATCGAATCGAATGTCGTAATTAGTAAAGAAACAAAGTTATATTTTTCTGCGTGTATATACTCTGTTTAGTCTAAAGGTTGAGGGTCTTAAAAATATCTAGAACATTTTTTAAATTCTAATTTATATGACATATAAATATAGAATATATTTTTTAATATTTAATATTTTTTGCAAAACACACGCGACATTATTTTGATATTCATAGCCCAAGTTTTTGTTTTTAGATTTGTTTAAGATGTTTTTGCAAACAAACATATGTATTTTATTTCTCTATTAAACCAAATATAAACAAGTAAGCAGCGGAACGGCCTATGAGAATTATTTGAAGCAGAGACTTTTGCCCTCAGAACAAAGAAAATATTAAACTGTAAAAAAATTATTCACGTGGAAATGGAAAAAGTTAGCGCCTTTTGCGTTATCTCCCACAGTTGACAGTCTACTCTTACCTATTCAAGGTATAGATGAGAAATTATAATTTTATTAGCCGGTTTCTTTTTTATTTCGGAATACCCCTCATAGAATTGAAAGTATTCGCTTCTGGGGCCCCCACTCCACAAAAATATTTATTGCAAGGTTTAGATAGAGATGCACCCAGACAGACGGAGAGATACCCTCAGGTTCTCGATCATGTCGACCCATCCTCTCTTAATATGTTCCAGCGAACTTGCAAGAATCTAGCATTTCCAAATCTTTTAACATTTTTATAAAGTAAAAATTGTCAAAATTGCATAACTAGTAGACTCTTGCAGGTTCTGGAACAGAGCCTAATCCTACCATAATATTATTGAATTGAATATATTTTAGTTGACATTTTTTCCAACCAATGCTCCGACCAGAAACAACATCATATGTATCTTTTGGTATTCATAGTCCAAGTCATTTAGCTTAATTTTAGGTGATTATTTTGTGGGACCATTGTATTTAAAAACATATTTTATTTGTCCATAAAACAAAATATAAACAAAAATCCAGTTTGGTTTCTGAACTATTTACTGTTTGTTAACAATGATTGCCAGTTATAAATGAATAATTTAAAGCTGGCGCTATGAAAAATTAGAACTTTATTTCAGAACAAAAAGAATTCATATTCATGGATTTTTATGAAGCGTAGCACACAACACTCTCTTAAACTTAAATTTTGTTCTGTTTTAATTCAAAATCCCGGTAATTTGCATATTGATTTTAATAAAAAGCATTTGTGGCCAACAATGTTGCCAGCATAGTGAGTCGACATCTGTGTTGTTGTTATTGTGTGTATTTGTTGTTATCTCAGTAGTTTTGTAGCCTCGGTGAGTATTGGTGACGCTTATGCTAATATAAATGGGGTATTTAGGTATTAAGGTGTCACTGTCGGTGTTTTTTGTATTGAAATTGTATCTTTCTTTATTTAGTCAAAGTGGGAGTGGGAGAGATTTGTTAATTAACACCATTTGACAGAAATACTTGTTTTGCCTTCGTTAAGTAGCAAACTGTTGCATTCCATTATAAATACCATAAATAATTTCAATAATGATCGGTATTTGGTTTATCCCAAACCATTTAAAAACAAAACAAAAAAAAAAAACAAGTAAAAAAGTATCAGTCGGCTTTGCCGACAGAGATATACCCTCAGCCTGTGTATATTGAAACAATTTTTTACCAAAAAACGTATGTATTTAGGCGGTTTTTAAATTTTGGGCGTTAGAACCGACAAAAATTTTGATTAGGATTAAAGATCAAAAGTTTTGCGGAGGAGATACTAAAAAGAATGGATCTCCAGCCACTACATATGGTACCATAGGGGGTTTTTACACCCTTCGGGCTGTTTGCTCAAGAAGTATGGACTTGCCTCTGAAAAAACATTTACCATCGTAATTGAGGCAGCGAATGCAAGTTGGTTCAACAAAAATCAAAGTGATTCCATATCAGGTCTTAAAGTGAACTTATCCGAAATTTTGTGTGGAAGGTACCGGATGGAGTTGACAAATATAGTCCACATTTGAACCTGATCTATATCTGGTAGATATATTAGGATGTGTAAAGTATGGACCAATTCGGCCACTCCCTTCACGAGTCACCGTACGAACAATTTTTCTGAACATTTTTGAACTTTTGTGGGAGAGGTACCTGAAGGAGTGGACCGATATGGCTTATCTTCGAACTTAAACTATGTTTGGACAAAATAATACTAATGCCAAATTTTGGATCGAATCGGCAGATTCGTTCGAGAGTTATCTTGCGCTCCAACCACCTCACACGGTGTCATAGGGGTTTGTTGCAACTTTCAGGCAATTTTCTCAGGAAGTATGGACTTGCCCCTGATGAAACTTCTACCGTTGTATGGGGGGCAGTGAATACAAGTTGCTAAAACAAAAATCAAAGCGATTCGAGAGATGACCCTAAACTGAACTTTTCCAAAATTTCGTGTGGGAGGTATCCGAAGGAGTGGACCGATTGAGTCCATATTGAAACCTCATCTAAGTCTGGTACACATTTCACGATGGGCAAAGTATGGACCAAATCGTTTAGTCCCTTCGAGAGTTATCGTGTGCATAAATTTTGCGAAAATATTTGAACTTTTGTGGGGGAGGTACCCAAGAGAGTGGGCCGATATAGCCCATGTTTGAACTTAAACTAAGCTTGGACATACTATTACGAAAGCCAAATTTTAGACCAAATCGGTTAATCCGTTCGAGAGTTATCGTAATTGTCTGAAATGGATTTCGTCCAAACATGGGGTCTAAAACCATTATTTCGATGAGGCACATTTTGCCCGTATGAAAGTGTATATGAGGAAAAGTCAAAATTTTTTAGTTTCCATGAAGCCAAGGTTTGCACTATTATAATACGCGAACCATTGTAGTTTGCCAGTAATTATGACTATTGCTGGATTAATTTAGATGTTTTTGTACAAAGCTCAAAAATTTAGCAAAAAAATTTAATTTACGTGGTAGTTACGACCGCGTAAAGGAAAAACCTAGGTAAAAACACGTTGAATCTAAAAAGGTTTTTTACATTGCTCTTCGATTTCTGATTAAACCATTCAAATGACGGACATCTGTCCAAAGTAAAAGTTTGAGAATACAAAATGAAGATTACACTTCTAATGTATCACTTTCCAAAATTTCCACTGCATCCACCTTTTATGGATGCTGACATTTTGAAGCCGGATTTCAGGTGTTTTTTGTATTTTTTATGTAACTGGGACGCGCATTCGGATATTTCGAAAAACCAATTATAAGACTAAAGAACTCGCGATTTCGCATAATCTGATATGTATATTAAGTATGTAGCCCACACAGCAGCAGAGTAATCTACTGCCAAAGGCCAAAATTTAGTGCGATATTTTTTCTAAAAAACCTATTTTTTGGGTACAGTATTTACAATATCGTTTTGAGTGTGCTGGTACCCCGCGATATTTTAGTTTTTCGACGATCCGGATCATATGAATCACAGATCGTAAAAATCCATCTACTAGAACGGCGGAAATGGCTACTGCAAAAATTGAAAAATTTGCAAAAAATGTTTTTCAAAATATCGCTGACTAATTCGCGTTTTATGTGGATCGTTTCCATTTCAATGAAGAAAGTGAATCATCACTCGCGTTTGTGCGAAAACAGCGGTTTGAAAAATTTAGTGGCATGGGAGCTGTATCCGATTTATCCAAAAAATACTGTGTGATGCTACATCCACGGTTCTTGATGGATTTTATTGAAATATGTTTAGATCGATGTATTTTTTTACGGTTGATAGTGAAATCGGATGCGCATAAAAAGTGTATGCACTTTGTGCAAAATATAAGCGTAATACAGTTTATTGCACACTAAACTGCAGACGATGCTACATCTTAGCGGCAAAAGTAAATCCTGGCAAATGTGTACAAATTAAAAGAGAAGAATTCGCTGTATTGGTAAACCGCATGCGCATCAAGTGATTTTGAGGATTTCGCGATTTACACGCATTTCAAAATGAACATTACCCGATACAATTTTATTTCAAGATTATACGCCATTTAAAGGAACCCAACATTTATTTGAAAGATATCCATATCTTCTGCTAGATGTTAGCGTGTTTTCGAGAAGTGATTAGATTAAAAAATGTGATTTATTGCGTGGAATTTAACTAAAATAGAAGAAAAACTCCGACCTATTTTTCTTACATTTTGTTCAACTAACTCACAAAATAAATTTTAATAAATATTTTCTCTTACAAAAATTTTATAAATTTCCTCAATATATTTTTTGTTTTTTGCTATAATATGCAAACCGCTAAACGGATTTGTATAGTTTTGGTTTCATTTGAATCTTCGCGATGTTTAGATTACGTACATATTTTTTATATATTTTTCAGATGCATAAACAGCTTGAATTTTATTAGAACAAGTTGTAAACTACCAATTGTTTTGAATGCTTTCCTAATTTCCGCGAAAATTTACAACTTTTTCACTAAAGTTATGGGACCTCAGTAACCATATAGTATGTAGGGAGCCCCTAATTAAGAGAGTTTCTCAATATAATGATTACAGTCTTTTAAAGATTTTTTTCTTTTTATCAGAATTGAAACCGCCATAACTTTTGCGCGCAACAACCAAAATTAGTATCTCGAACAGATTTAAGAATGGGATTTTTTTCCCAATGTATGTACCAAAACTCATTCATGTAGCTTAAAAAAAAATTTTTAATTTTTTTTTATGGAAAACTAAAAAATTTTGTCCTTTCTTCATATGCCCTCGTTAGTATAAATGCTGAGGGTATAGAAAGATAGAGGTCAAACAGTGTCGTAGATATCATCCCGCCCTGAGACATTTCCTGTTTCACTCTACGGGTTTTGAACATCTTATTTCTGAGTTCAACAAACGACTGTCCACACATATAGTTGTTTATCCAACGTTTCAAACTATGACATGGAATGCTGTCTGGTTCAATCCTCCACTAATATGTGTGGATATGGCTTGTAATGCTGTTGCTGTGCATTTTCCGGAATGCATAGTGATGTTTGACAACTGGGAAACAGCTTCTGATCATGGGAAGGAGTAGTACCTTAAAATCTTTGCTATTTGCGACTAGACGGAGATCGGTCTGCACGATTCGGCCCTGGCATCCTTGACTGGTTTTAGTATCGGGACCACCCTTTTCTGATACAAAATGGGTCGATAACGATAGATTGAGGACACTTGTTAAATACAGAACCCTGGATTCATCCAGATGCTTAAGCATTGCCATTGAGATCCTGTGTAGACCCAATGCTTTGGATGATTTCGCGTTTCGGATGGCGTCTGCAACATTGTCCATCGTAAATTGTGTTAGTACCTCCTCGGTTGGGAGGTATCTTCCTGTACGGTGTAGCATACCTCTTTGAATCTGTCAATGTCACGTCGTTAAAGCTAACAGCCGATCTATCATCCTATTGCCCTACTTTCCCGGATTCGAGGCTTATTTAACCATTGCCCACTATCTACTTAATCCTGTGCCAATGTTGCCGCTTATGTTCACCTACTAGCCTGTTGACTTCAAAAGTAAGTTCTCTAACTCTTGGGTCTTCAGAGTTCGTTCGAAGAACCTCATCATGCTCATTTGCTAGTCCTGTAGCCTCTGTTGGGAAATTTGGCCTGATTTCGGGTAATCGACCAACAGGTATATAGCGAGCGCCTACAACAATGACGATGTCCCGGAAAATTCTCTTAGCTACCCGAAGATCTGAGAAAAGTGCCAGATTTTTAACGTTTTTCCATAAGAAAAGTACTGCGTTCAGAGGTAATGAATCAACGGAGTCGACGATAATGGTGTAATCTGATCGAAAGAAAGTGAGGGCTTGCCAGAACACGTCGTTTATTAGATCGGATACCACCAGGGTGATGTTTGGCAATTTAAGTCAATCTTCTCTAATCCGTGTCGGAGCGTCTTCGTTCACAATACTAAATGTAGAGCTATCAATTTGGTCGTTGCCTCGGACAGAACGCCACAGCTTATGAAGAGGATTGAAGTCCCCTAGCAACTGACGGTTATTGCCTTCCAAATGTGGACCAATATCAGACAGGCCATAAATATTCATCGGCGGTATGTACACATTAACATACTCTACCTTGGCAGTACCACACGTTACTGCTACCGCCATACAATCCATATATGGACTACAAGAGTCAAGCTCAAGCAATATAGGTCTGTACTGAACCGACTAGAACTGGCAAACTATCTGTAGTCCGAATATCGTTTTGATTGCTGTCGTAAAAGAAAGGGTACGTCGGTCACGAAAAAAAGTTATTCTGGTTATCTCTCACGAATTATTTAAAGCAAAATGGCTTCTGAATCGGATATATATAAAGCTTTGCGACCGTGATCAAAATGATAGTCTGAATATCGGTAGTTTGCCAGCTGTAGAACAGACTGGTCACGGTGCTCTTGAACCAATTTTAAATGGAAGGTGCTTACACCTGGAAAGTTTTTGCGGATTCTGTATAAAGAAGTCAAGTCCTCCTCTTTCGCTTCTTTACGACCCTTCCGCAAAACGTTGAAACCCTTCAACCGCCTTCATTATTTGCACAAATTTGTAGCCCAGTGTTATTTACATAACTTGCATACATATGTATGTATGTTAGCATTTTCTTATTGTTATCGTTACTTTGACGTGTGCCCGCTCGCGATTCTTATTTCTTTGTTTTTTTGCCGCACACAAAGAGATTTATGTAAATTTCAAATACAGATTTTGCTATTTTTATAACTTTGCCGACGATGGATGTCGTTCATCAATTATCAGCAATCGATGGATATATTGTTGATGTTATTATGAATAAATTTATAAAACAACAATACATCGTCAAAAAAGAAAGAAAATATTTATATACATATTTTACGCAGTTTGTATTTGGAAAGTGTGTTACGATGACATGTCACACACTGTTTCAGAATTGTGATCACTTTTTTCTTTTCAATTACAGTTGTATAATTCACGAACGAACTAGTTCAACTGAACGAACGAACAATAGAACAAAATGTAAGCTGACCAGCGGAGCTTATTAATGAACGATTAATTATACATAGTATTTTCCCACAACATCCCCGAAGGGACAAGGGAGACATCTGAACAATTCAAATGCTGCACTAATAATTAACAAGTAAAAAGTAACAGTCGGCTTTGCCGACAAAGATATACCCTCAGCCTGAATATATTGCAATTTTGGGAAATTGAACCGACAAAAATGTTCATTAGGATTAGAGATCAAAAGTTTTGCGAAGGAGATACTAAAAGGAATGGATCTACATTGACCATTATGGAAGTGGATCTCCAGCCACTATATATGGTGCCATAGGGGGTTTTCACACCCTTCGGGATGTTTGCTCAAGAAGTATGGACTTGCCCCTGAAAAACCTTTTACTATCGTAATTGAGGCAGCGAATGCAAGTTGCTTCAACAAAAATCAAAGTGATTCGATATCAGGTCTTAAAGTGAACTTATCCGAAATTTTGTGTGGGAGGAACCGGATAGAGTGGACAAATATAGTCCATATTTGAACCTGATCTATATATTATATATATAGATATATATTAGGGTGTGGAAAGTATGGACCAATTTGGCCACTCCCTTCAAGAGTTACCGTATGAACAAATTTTCCTAACATTTTTGAACTTTTGTGGGGGAGGTACCTGAAGGAGTGGTCCGATATAGCGTATCTTCAAACTTAAACTACGTTTGGACAAAATATTACTAAGGCCAAATTTTGGACCGAAACGGCAGATCCGTTCTAAAGTTATCTTGCGCTCCATCCACCTCACACGGTGCCATAGGGGTTTTTTGCAACGTTGAGGCTATTTTCTCAGGAAGCATGGACTTGCGCCTAATGAAACCTGTACCGTCGTATGGGGGGCAGTAAATACAAGTTGCTAAAACAAAAATCAAAGCGATTCGAGAGATGGCCCTAAATTGAACTTTCTCGAAATTTTGTGTGGGAGGTACCCGAAGGAGTGGGCCGATTGAGTCTATATTGAAACATTATCTAAGCCTGGTACACGTTTTACGATGGGCAAAGTATGGACCAAATCGGTTACTCCATTCAAGAGTTATCGTGTGCACAAATTTTCCGAACATTTTTGAACTTTTATGGCTGAGGCACCGGAAGGAGTGGACCGATATAGCCCATCTTTGAATTTAAACTATGTTTGGGCAAAATATTACGAAAACCAAATTCGACTCCAAATTGTCTGAAACATATTTCGTCCAAACATACTTAGGGTCTAAAACAATTATTTAGATGGGGCACATTTTGCCCGTATGAAAGTGTATATACCCTCGTTAGCATAAATGCTGAGGGTATAAAAAAGCATCTGTCGGCTTTTAACGCCACAGGTACATATACATACCCGCAGTCTGTGTGAATTGAAACACTTTTATGTATTTAGGGGGTTTTCAGAATTTTAGGTGTATGAACTTGCAGACAAAACAAGTAAAAAAGTATCAGTCGGCTTTGCCGACAGAGATATACCCTCAGCCTGTATACATTGAAACATTTTTGTCCCATGTATTTAGGGGGTTTTAAAAAGTTTGGGCGTTTGAACCGACAAAAATGTTGATTAGGATTAAAGATCAAAAGTTTTGCGGAGGAAATATTAAAAGGAATGGATCGACATTGACCATTATGGAAGTGGATCACAAGCCACTACATATGGTGCCATAGGGGGTTTCTACACCCTGCGGGCTGTTTTCTCAAGAATTATGGAGTTGTCCCTGAAACAAATTTTACCATCGTAATTGAGGCAGCGAATGCAAGTTGCTTCAAGAAAAATCAAAGTGATTCGATATCAGGTCTTAAAGTAAACTTATCCGTCTTAAAGTGAACTTATCCGAGATGCGGATGGAGTGGACAAATATAGTCCATATTTGAACCTGATCTATATCTGGTAGATATATTAGGATGTGTAAAGTATGGACCAATTTGGCCACTCCCTTCAAGAGTTACCGTATGAACAAATTTTCCTAACATTTTTGAACTTTTGTGGGGGAGGTACCTGAAGGAGTGGACCGATATAGCTTATCTTCAAACTTAAACTATGTTTGGACAAAATATTACTAAGGCCAAATTTTGGACCGAAACGGCAGATCCGTTCTAAAGTTATCTTGCGCTCCAACCACCTCACACGGTGTCATAGGGGTTTTTTTGCAACGTTGAGGCTATTTTCTCAGGAAGTATGGACTTGCCCCTAATAAAACATGTACCGTCGTAAGCGGGGCAGTGGATACAAGTTGCTACAACAAAAATCAAAGAGATTCAAGAACAGGTCCTAAACTGAACTTTTCCGAAATTTTGTGTGGGAGGAACCCAAGGAGTGGACCGATTGAGTCCATACTAGAACCTCATCTAAGTCTGGTAGAAATTTCACGATGTGCAAAGAATGGTCCGAATCGGTTACTCCCTTCAAGAGTTATAGTGCGCGCAAATTTTCCGAACATTTCCGAACTTTTGTGAGGGAGGTAGCGGAAGGAGTGTCCGATATAGCCCATCTTCGAACTTAAACTAAGTTTGGACAAAATATTACGAAAGCCAAATTTTGGACCATATCGGTTCATCCGTTCGAGAGGTATCGTGCGCACCAGCCAGCCAGACAGACAGACAGACGGACGGACATTGCTAAATCGACTCCAAATTGTCTGAAACACATTTCGTCCAAACATACATGGGGTCTAAAACCTTTATTTTGATGAGTCACATTTTGCACGTATGAAGCATAAATGCTGAGGGTATAATAAGATACACATCCAAAAGGGACAATACGATCCAATACTTCTCCGCAGCACTTTTGAGCTTCAATCCAAATCCATATTTTTGTCGGTAAGTTCATACTTCGAAAAAGATTAAAAAAAATTTGGACACCCCCTCAATATATATAATTTTTGCAGAAAATATTTTCTTTGTGTAGTCGGTGTTTGATCTGTCTGCATATGACACACGGAGAAAAAAGGCCTCTCTAACATATAGCTCAAACATATTGTGCAGCAAACATGTATATGTTTGCAACAGTCCCTAACATAACATATTTTCGGTCCTGCAAACAAATAATATCGTTTCTGTGTCTTCTATTGCACCATACACACAGTTCTTTATTATGAAATAAGAGAGAGCCCTGTTGGTAAACTCTTTGACAAAAATTCTCTCTCCACCCATAAAAAATATGTTCTAACATAAAAATATGTTGGTACCCAAACAAATAAAATTCAGATTTGTTATAAAATGTTGCAAATATATATTTGTTGAGACCCAACCATATTATGTTTGGATCCAAACATATATTTGTTTGCAACTAGTCCCAAAGATATACTTGTTTGGATCCAACTATATTTCTAACATATATTTTTGTGTGTGCAGTTGAGAGAGGCTGGAGAGGATGAAAGTCAGTTAGAGTTTGTCCTCCTTGCGGCAGGAGTTGTATACGTCTTGCATAACTTCAATCGCACACTCACATCACTGGTTGCTTCGGGCAATGCTGGTTGGAGATTCGGTCTTCAAGCATATGAGAGCTTTTGTGTAGTTCTTCAAAATCGTTAGCGGGTAACAATTCACTACTAAACCAATGATCAGCCCGGGTTCCAAGCATCGATTACAAATCGGATCGCACTCCTATCAGTTAAGTGGCGGAAGAGAAACTTTTTGTTGTTTCCGAATCGGCTTATAGGGAACATGTTTTGTGGAGTACGACCTAAGTACGTAAGAAGGCCGCTTTCAGTTGAACCAAATTGCTCATCTAACTCAAAAAAAAAAAACACTCTGTGTTTGGTGATTTAGTCGACCCGTGGAGCTTATCTTCCATGACAGAGAAATTTTCCCTGATATTTATTTGTCCTAAAAATAAGCATTATTTGACATACTTACGAGTATGTATATTAGGGATATAACTTTTTGCACTTTTTTGCAAATATCAAAAATACCACCACATAGCCGTGTAGAGCATGAAAAACTATTATGAAAAAAGGTGTAATTTTTTCTCTATCGCGAAAAAAGTTTCCGCACCAAATGCATTGAAGTTCAGTAATGCATTTGTTAATTTTAGCTGTTATGACAACATATTTGCTTTTAATTAAATTTTTTATTTTTTTGTAATTTAATTTAAAATCATTACCAAAGCGTTCTGGACCAATTTGTTCTCAAATCGCGCGATTTCGGAGCATTTTAGGAATTTTTGACACTATTGCAATTTTTGTTTTTTCTTTATAAACTCGTGAATTTTATGTTTATATTTATTGTACCTATCGGACAAGAGAATATGGTGTCATTTGCATCAAATTCGCGAAAGTTACAGACAGTTTTTAATGACTTTGCCTGTGAGAATTGTATTTTTTTCTATGAATATTTATTCAAACAAAGCAAATTTAAAATTGTAAGTAGAAAAAATATCAAAAGGGTTTCAGTAATTACAGTCGGCGCGGAAACTTTTTTCACCGAATCGATCTTAGAAACGCGTTTTTATTATTAGGACAAAATTCCCCACGTGGTACTGGTGTTGTATTTGTGTAAAAAACATATACGATTCTCACAGGCAAAGTCAACAAAAACAGCCTGTAACTTTCGCGACTTCGTTGCAAATGACCCCATATTCTTTTGTCCGGTAGCTACAAAAAATATAAACATAAAATTCACGAGTTTATAAAGAAAAAGCAAAAATTGCAATAGTGTCAAAAATTCCTAAAATGCTCCGAAATGGCGCGATTTGAGAACAAATTGGTCCAGAACGCTTTGATAATGATTTTAAATTAGATTACAAAAAAATAAAAATTTTAATTAAAAGCAAATATGTTGTCATAACAGCTAAAATTAAAAAATGCATCACTGAACTTCAATGCATTTGGTGCGGAAACTTTTTTCGCGATAGAGAAAAATTGACGCCGTATTTCATAATAGTTTTCCATGCTCTACACGGCTATGTGGTGGTATTTTTTTGGTTATAGCCCTAATGTATATACTTTTAAACCATTTTTATAGAAGAAAAAATTTAACAACACCATTAATAATCTTCCACAAACTCTCCTCCCACATTCGTATTGACATATGTATATGAAAATAACATTTAAGTGACACATTATAACGTTTAATTAATTTTCAAATCATTTATCATTTTATTAATTTAACGCCCACCCCGGCAAAGTACAACATACAAATTATAAGTCTTCTGTCAATATCACAAGGCGATTTTTCTGTTTGTGTTTTTTTGTCGAGTTCTCACAGAACCCGCAATCAATGAAATATAATTTATTTACGATAAAGAAAAACGATGCGGTTCACCATTTCAAAGTAAACATTCCGATTATTAATTATTTCCTATAATTAGTATTGTTTGTTTTTGACTTTGTAATTATGAAATGACACTGTGTGGTATGTATGATGGTGCGACCACCATACATGACAAACACACACATATGTATATGTAAAAATGTAAGCGAATTAATATGAGTAATAAAACTATAATAAAAGAAACCAGTAAGCAGGGGGTAGGGATAAATAGTCTCAGGGCGAGGAAACCAAATTTGATTTGCAAATGGGCGGTTCGAAAATCTGTTTACAACTGGTCTATACCAAGAGATCTATACGTAAACCTGAAAAAAAAACGGAAATATTTATTTTAAAATTTTGCCTATTAGGGCGAAGATCATTTTTAATATTAATTATACCCTCAGCCTTTAAGCTAACAGGGGTATATACACTTTGATACGACCAAAAATGTGACTCTTCGAAATAACGGTTCTAGACCTCAAGAATTTTTGGACGACATTTGTTTCAAACAATTTGGAGTCGATTTAGCCATGTCCGTCCGTCTGGCTGGCTGGTGTGCACGATAACTCACGAACGGATCAACCAATTCGAACCAAATTTAGGGTATTTTGCCTAAACTTAGTATAGGTTCGATGATGGGCCATTTCGGTCCACTCTTTCGGGTACCTCCCCACAAAAGTTCAAACATTTTCTGGAAAATAGTGTATACGATAACTCTCGAAGGGAGCAATTGATTTGGTCCAAGCTTTGCATATCGTACTATTCCTGCCAGGTATAGATCGGGTTAGAATATGGGTCATATAAGTCCAATTCTTCGGGTACCTCCCACACAAAATTAGGAAAAAGTTAAGTTTAAGGACAGCTCTTAAATCGTTTTGAAATTTGTTTCAGCAGGTTGTCCTTGGCGCTAGATTTAGCTATATCCGTCTGTCTGGTTGGAGCGCACGATAACTATCAAACGAATCAATCGAATCGGTCCAAAATTTGACTTTCGTAATATTTTTTCCAAACTTAGTGTAAGTTCGAAGATGGGTTATATCGGCGCACTCCTTCCGGCACCTCCCCACAAAAGTTCGAAAATGTCGATTTGGTCCATATTTTGGACATCGTAAAATGTCTACTAGACATATTTGAAGTTCCAATATGGACTCAATCGGGCACCTCCCACACAAACTTAAGGAAAAGTTTAGTTTAGGACCTGCTTTCGAATCGCCTTGATTTTGGTTGTAACAACTTGAATACACTGGCCCCTTACGACAGTGCAAGTTTCATCAGGGACATGTCCATATTTCCTGAGAAAACAGCCTGAAAGTTGCAAAAACCCCTATGACACCGTGTGAAGTGGTTGGAGCGCAAGATAACTCTGGAACGGATCTGACGATTCGGTCCAAAATTTGGCAATCGTAACATTTTGCCCAAAGTTAAATAAAGTTTTAAGATGGTCCTTATCGTTCCACTCCTTTGGGTACATCCCCCAAAAAGTTCAACACTTTTCGCTAAAATGGCGCGCACGATAACTCTTGAAGGTAGTCGGTTGCTGCCGGTTTGTCCATACTTTGAACATTTGAATATTTCTATGAGACGTAGATCAGGTTAGGATATGGACTATACATGTCAACTCCTTCCTCCCACACCAAAATTCGGAAAAGTGCAGGTTAGGTTTTGCTTTTTCTTCCAACAGGTTGGACTCAAGGTCCCTATTACGATGCTGCAAGTTTTTTCAGGGGCAAGCCTATACTTCTTGAGAAAACGACACGAAAACTGTAAAACACACCTACGGCCAGCATGTGTAGTGGCTGGTGCGAACGACAAGTCCCGAACCAAATACTGCATTGGTCCACACTTTGCATATCGTAATATTTCTTCCAATATTTGATGAAATTCGAAGATGGTTCTTATAGGACCACTCCTTCCGGTACCTCCGGACATCTCATAAACGTATCAATCGATTTGGTCCAATCTTTGAATCTTTAAATATTTTGTCCAAACTTAGTTTATGTTCAAAAGTCAGAGCTCCGAAACTCGAGCGAGTTCGACAGGAAGTACTAGCGCGAGTAGAAAATATAAATTGAGTATACTCTTTTTTTACTCGTCACTCGCGAAGAATACTTCAGACTTGCTGGTTTAAAAATAAGAGTGGGAGTGAAAATACTCCTCTGAGCCTTCTCGGAACTTCCGAACCCCCGACAACCCTCCTCCTAACTTCCGAACTTCCGACCACTCTCCTCCTTACCTGCCACCTTCCTCTAAAAAGTGCAGGTTAGGACCTTCTTTCGAATCGTTTTAATTTTTCTTGCAACAGGTTGCACTCAAGGCCACTATTCAGTCCACAGCAACATCATAAACTGCTCCCTACCACATACACACGAACACGACTCTAGCGGTCCACTCCTTGGGGTACCAGCCACACAAATGTTTAACATTTTTGTTTGAGATCGGTTAAGGGTCTGTGCGAGAATCCCTTGGAAAATTTTATCGAAGGTACTTCTAGCACACTCAATGTCATCTTCTGGGATTGGATCTGCAGTATCTTCGTCACCTTCGCTACTATTAGTCCGGTCAAAATAGACATTGAAATAGCAAAAATTCCCACAAAGCTGAATTTTGGTGGAGAGCTAGAGTTTGCCATTAGAAGCAACGTCCTAAAAGTCCCCATCGATCCCATGTGTGCAAAAAAAAATATTCGGGGTCAAAGGTCAAATTTTAAGGGTTTTTTGGTTTTCGGATTTATTTTTTGATAACGGTTGATCTAATCAAAAAGTGACTAAAGTAAATATTGTAGACAGAAAAATTATCTACAAGTTTGGCCTCTATAATTTTTTTCCTAGAAGGAACCATTCTTGAGATATAGCTGTTCTAAAAAACACATGATTTTTATGCACTTATAAGGGAAATATGCACATATTCAGACGAACCGGCTAAAATAAGCGAAGTAATCGGGTCTGTCCCCCAAAAATATATATATTTTCTTGAAGAGCGAGATTATAGCTATCTTCTAAAAAAAATTCCAACAAAATCGGAGCTTGTTTAGTAGAGTTATTCAATGTTAGAGTCATTTTATGCAAAAATAGCCCATTTAACCCACATGTGTAATCGAAAGCCCAAAGGGAACGACCCCAACGAAAACTCTCCGATTTTTTTTCAAGTTTTGTGCGAAGGTAAGGTTTGTTGCGCTGATTACGGAAATGTATAATTTTAAACGGTTGCGGATCCGGTTCGCCGCTTATTCGACCCGAAAGGCCAAATTTAAAAACCGGGTTAGACCCGGATCTACTGAACCGATTCCTGCAAAGTGGATATCGTCTGAAAGCTTACGAAAGTATCTACCACATAGTGTCGTTACTTTAACCGGTTCGCCTCATAATGTACTTACGCGGCTAATTTTTTATTTGACCTTTAGATCGCGATATCTCGAAAATGGTAAGTATTTTTTAAATATCATAAAGACCACTCTTATAGACAATTATTGAATCTACAACTTTTACTTTAGCCGGCTTTTGTTAAGTCTTACCGTTTTTGAGAAAAATTAAAAAAACTGAATAATGCCTCCAAAAATGACCTTTGACCCCGAATAACTTGTTTTGCACACATGGGATCGATGGGGACTTTTAGGACGTTGCTTCTAATGGCTAACCCTAGCTCTCCACCAAAATTCAGCTTTGTGGGAATTTTTGCTATTTCCCCCTTATACGCATGTCTATTTTGACCGGACTATATTGGTTAACAACAGTTTGAAAAAAATGCTTACTGTAATACAGAAATTGTGAGCATTCGTCGTTTAGTTGCTTTATTAACACACTTCATACATCGAACATGAACATACATTTACACATGCATGTACGATGTTATTATTTTTTTTCTTTTGTTTACCCTTTATCCTGACTAGACATACAACCTAATAAGGTCACGTGTTGTTTGGCCTTTGGCTGGTCGACGATTTAAGTGAAATCACCTTTAGTTTGAATAAATATTTGTGTTAATACACACACACACATACCCACAATTGACATGACGTTAGTCTAGAGTCTAGACATTTATTCTAGTAGACTCACAAAACAGAATAGACGATAAAAGAAAACGTCAAAGAACATTTTGAAGAAATACGAGCAGATAATTGATTTAAGAGATGTTTGAATAAGAAAAATTTTAAGCTCTTTAATAATTCAATAACTGGTTACGTGGAGCAAATTAAGGTATTACCTCAACCTTTCAAGAAATCGAAAAAATTTATTGGCTTATTTTGAATTATAAGTAGTATAGAGTATGCTGCAAAAATTTTCAAGTCGATCGGAGGAAAATTTGCAGTGATATGTCCGTTCAAAGTGAAGAAGCCTTTGTGATTTGTGTGTAGAGGAGCAACTTAAAACGAAATGGAAAATAAGATAATTTTCTTGGAATGTTAGATAATTTTGCCCGTCCGGGGAAGCGAACCCGGGTATAAAGGGTGAAAGGCGGATGTGCTTACCATTAAACCAAAGTAGAACCGCGGAAAACATACATCAATTTAAAAATTCACTTTCCTAAAATATAAAATTTAAAATATAAAATAAATGTAAAAATAAAAAAAAAAAATAAAATATAAAATAAAACATAAAATATATAAAATATTAATTACAAAATATAAAATATATAATATGAAATATAAAAATAAAATATGAAATATAAAGTATATATTTTATACTTATAATAAACTTGCCGACTCGGTCCACGTTGCTGGCCCTTGAAACAGTACTTTTATCGTCGTATGGGTGGCAATGAATACAACTTGTTACAACCAAAAACAAAGCGATCCGGGAGCAGGTCCTAATCTGAACTTATCCGAAATTTTGTGTGGGAGGTACCCGAAGGAGTGGACCGATTGAGTCCATTTTGAAACAAAGCGATCCGGGAGCAGGTCCTAATCTGAACTTATCCGAAATTTTATGTGGGAGGTACCCGAAGGAGTGGACCGATAGTCCATTTTGGAACCTCATCTAAGTTTAGTAGAAATTTCACGAATTGCGAAGTATGGGTCAAATCGGTTACTTCCTTCAAGAGTTATCGTGTGCACAAATTTTCCGAACATTTTTGAACTTTTGTGGGGGAGGCACCGGAAAGAGTGGACCGATATAGCCCATCTTCGAACTTAAACTAAGTTTGGACAAAATATTATGAAAGCCAAATTTTGGATCGAATCGGTTGACAGACAGACAGACAGACGGACGGGCGGACATTGCTCAATCGACTCCAAATTGTCTGAAACACATTTCATCCAAACATACTTGGGGTCTAAAACCATTATTTCGATGAGGCACATTTTGCCCGTATGAAAGTGTATATACCCTCGTTAGCATAAATGCTGAGGGTATGATGATTCATCACGCTATTGACTGTAAAGAAAATGCGAAAAGTAGTGGAATTAATTGATCCCTGAAATAACATCAGGTCAAAATTTCCATCTGAAATGCAAGAAGGTACTATTTCAAAGGCCCTAGTAGGCTATAAAAGCACCATATTGTATCGGAAACAGAACAAAAAGTTCGCAAATATCTCAGAGAATATTATTTAAAAGCACACAGTTCCTGGAAACGCCATAATTTTAACGGATTAGACGATACAGAGCCGAATAATAGTCACAATGAAATTTTACATTTGCAAGACCAACTGTGCGGCAATATTTTATGTAGTTTTGGCTCTAAATATGTATCTTTGGAGGAAAATAATTTCATTTCTCAGTTATATGTTCTCATAAAACTCTAAATAGAACCAAGAATATATAGCAAAAACCATGATGAATGGATTGTTTAACCGTAATAGTATAGAGTTGATTTTGTCGTTAGAGACTGAGTCCTATACATGGCAAAAAAACTGTTAAGAATTAACTTATTATCTTCGAAATTTTAGAAAATATGACTCTATTTCATTAAGACAATAAGGTGGCTAGTTTGGTCCTTCCAAAAGGATATGAACAGTAATAAACTGGGTTATAATCTGGAAGAAAATCAAAGAAATTGTCCTTTAGAAGTTCCTTGGTCATTCTCTGCCCCTAGGCTATGACAAATCAACAAAGTGTTAGCTAAGGACAATAAGGCAAATACAGCATCAAACCAAATATGAGAAAATCATTTTGGATAGTTATTTAGAGGTCCTTGAAGCATAATACTGCGAACAATACCAGAATCCGCTTGTTCGATACCAAGCCTATCCCAGGCGTTACTATCGAATTCAACTGAACAATAAATCGGTAGGCACTTGTTCTTGAGCAATAAAGTGAAAACATATGTCCAATTTCTATCATTTTAAGAAAATTTTCAATGGTGGTGCTATTATTCTTTCGCCCACTTTTTGGAGTTTTTGTTTAATTTGGTTTATTTTTTTAAAAAGAGTCGAAAATATTTGCGATTGTTGTTACTTTTATATTCCTTAGAGACGTTTTGTTCTAAAATCGCATGAAACGGTCAGCAAAATTTGCACATGAAAAAAAAAATGCCTCAAAACCATGTTTTTAGGAGGTGGTGCTATTATTTTTTTCGCAGCTGTATATAAAATTTAAATTTTTTTGTACGTTTGTTTATTTGTGCCTTATATCGTAGACTCGAAAACCGCTGAACAGATCTTACTGAAATTTTTAGGGTACATTGCTACATGGCCTGGAATGAAAATAGGCTATATAATTTTTTGAAATTTCGCGTTGATCCGGAGATATAACATCAAAACCGGATGTACCTCCAACAAATTTAGATTTTGTATGCAAATATCTTTAGAACCATTACAGATACTATCTCCAAATCTTGTATGTTTGACGGAATTTGATGTAGAAATAAGTTTACCAAATTATATTCAAATCGGTTCAGATTTGGATATAGCTCCCACATACATATATTTTCGGCCGATTTCCTTATTTTATGCACCAAACATGCTATTTATGTCCAATTTCAATGAAATTTGGAATGTGTGACGGAATTTGTTCTAGAAATATACATATGTGCCAAATTATATCGAGTTTGGTTCAGATTTGGATATAGCTCCCATCGGCATATATTTTCGGCCGATTTCCTTATTTTATGCACCAAACACGCTGTATATGTCCAATTTCGCTGAAATTTAGAATGTGTGATGGATATTGGCCTAGAAATATATGTGCCAATTTATTTTGAAATCGGTTCAGATTTGGATATAGCTCCTATATATATTTTCTGCCGATTTCATGTATTTGATGCACCAAACACACTATATATGTCCAAATTCACAGAAATTTGAAATGTGTTACAGAACTTGGTCTAGAAATAAATGGGCCAAATTATATTGAAATCGGTTCAGATTTGAATATAGCTCCCATATATATTTTCGGCAAATTTTCCACATTTGATGCACCCAACACCCTATATATGTCCAATTTCGCTGAAATTTGGAATGTGTAACGGAATTTGGTCTAGACATAAATGTGCCGAATTATATCGAAATCGGTTCAGATTTGGATATAGCTCCAATTTATATTTTCGGCCGATTTTCCACGTTTGATGCACCAAACATGCTATATATGTCCAATTTCGCTGAAGTTTAGAGGGTCTGACGGAATTTGTTCTAGAAATAAATGTGCTAAATTATATCGAGATCGGTTCAGATTTGAATATAGCTCCCATATATATTTTCGGCTGATTTTCTGTATTTTATGCACAAAACACGCTATGTATGTTCAATTTCAATGAAATTTAAAATGTGAGACGGGATTTGGTCTAAAAATAAATTTGACAAATTATATCGAGATCGGTTCATATAGGAATATAGCTCCCATATATATTTTCGGTCGATTTCATGTTTTTGTTACGTATGTTCAATTTCAATGAAATTTTGAAGACTTGGCAGTCAATATAAGTCATCATTATTTACACAAGTACTTTTGTTGGGAAGGAATTGACCAAGGCTACAGCTATTAAGTATCATATCTTTGAGAGACTTCTTAAGATTTATGTTTTATTATGATATATCTAAATCATTAGGAATACTTATAGGCGGAAAGGCTTTCGGAGGAGTGTTACATCCTGAAATATACAAAAATACCATAGTAGCTTCATAACATCCCTGAATAGGTATATAACGCCTTCATATCTCCTATATTTTTTCGTTAAAATATTAAAAACTTTTATATAATTATGGCATTCCATTATATTTTTCGTAGTCGGGGCAGCAAAGCGCAACGGGTTCAGCTAGTAAAATATAAAATATAGAATTTAAAATTCGTACATATACAGATATTGAAAAAATTCAAATGCAATTATAATGTTGTTTTCATGGAATTTATGTTGAGATAATGAAGAGCAACTTCAGTTTCATTGCACTTAATAATCATAGGTACATATGTATATGAGTATTGAGTTAATATGGAATGTTATTGGAAAAAATTGCAAAGGAAGATTATCAGTTATTTATTATTTCATAATGTGCAAATATATTCAATTCAAGGAAACATCTGAAACATGTATTTTTGTTATCAACAAATAATGGCAAATATGCAAGTCAAGTGGAGGCACTTTAGCAAGAATATGTTATTCTGTGAATTAATATATTAAAATATATATATATATATATATATATATATATATATATATATATATATATGAAATATTTGGGATTTTGCTAATGAATGTATTTGTAATATTTGCACTGTGATCTATTACATCATTATTATATAAATTAAATATGCACTATAAATATGGAATATCGATTTTTTTTTAAATGATTTCCTATAGCACGGATGAATGAACGTTTGCCTATTAGTCACTAAAATAAAATATTTTCTTTTAAATGAATAAAATGCAACTTAAGCCTACTGATAACTAAAATTCCACCGTGATGCAATAGTATGCACACCCGCCTTGCACGCTAAAGGTCGGCGGATCGATTTATAGGCCAGGCAACATCAAATTTTCAACGGTGGCAAAATACCCCTCGGTGATGTTGGCGACATTTCCTGAGTATTTCAGTCTTGTAAAACTTCTCTACAAGTGGTGTCTTAGGACACGCCGTGAGGACTCGGCAATAAACAGTAGGTCCCATATCATTGAGCTAATATGAATCGGGGAGCACTCATTGATATGAGAGAAGACTCCCTTGTCCCATCTGGGATGTTAGTGGATCAATTATATTATTATTATACTATTGAAAAAAGTCATGTAAAAATCACTTTTAAAAAATAAGTTATTTAAGTTATATCTTTAAAAAAAAGAGTTTATGATTCCCAGAATTAAAGAAAATTAGTGAGAAACAAATGTTATGTCAGTTTGGTTATCTCATGTGGCTGTAACGTTTATTTTCAATTATATATCTACTTACAGTGACTTCAAAAAATTGCCAATAATTCTAAAAAATTCAAATTTTAAAATCATTTTGTGCGTGAGGTTTTTCACCGAATCATCATGTAATTAGTATTTTATGTAATCTTATATTAAAACTCATCACGCAATGATACCCTAATATATTTATATATAGAAATATGTAGATCAGGTTCGAATATGGACTCTATCTGTCCACTCCTTCGGGTACCTCCAACACAAAATTTCGGAAATTTCTCGAATCGCTTTGATTTGGTTGCAACAACTTGAATACGCTGCCCCTCTCCATCCCTTTTCGACGGTACAATATTATCGGTATGGTGCATATCGGTAAACAACTTCGGGTAACTCCCCCACAAAATTTCAAAACTTTTCGCTAAAATGGTACGCGCGATATCTCTTGAACGGAGCAAACTTAGTCTAAGCTCGAATATTGGCCATGTCGGTCCCCTTCTTAGGGTATCTGCCTCACATATTTTAACATTTTTTAAGTGCAGTTTAAGGTCTGTTCCAGGATCCTATGGAAATGTATGCTAAAGCTACTCCTTGTGGTTCTGTTACAACGATATTATGTCATTCGTGGCCAAGCCTACGCTTTTTCCTTCCTTCTAGTGACCAACTGAATGAATGGTAGGCGTAATATCTATTGAAATGAATGACTCCCAAAATAAAATCAACTTCCAAAATGGAATATGTCAATTGATTTCTTTAGGTACCTACTCCGCAATCCTTTTGAACTTTATGCCAAATCCGTATTCATACGTCCAAAAAGGGCCACAAAATTCTGAAAACCTGGAATATACATAAGTAAATGGGAAAAGATGTTTAGTTGAGTAACCGGCATTCGATCTGTCCATATATGCATCAATTCACACAGGCTGAGGGTGTATCTCTGTCGGCAAAGGCGACTGCTACTTAGGCAATTTTCCTTGCGGCAATTGTCAGTTTGATGGAGAGAGAGGTGAGGCATATGGTATCCCATTGCATCCCAATACGCTGTTTCATCGACAAACTGACAAATGCCGCAATTAAAATTGCCTAATGTAGATATGGACTTTGTTTCATATTAATTGAAAACAAATGCTCGATTTAATATTCACAAAGAAATGAAATGTCATCCAGACGCGCACACACTCACATATCAACGCATACGCAATTCAATGTTGGCCAAGAAGGCATAGCCTGCCTATATTATTTATTAATTTTGTAATATTGTGCAGATGATTACATTTCATAAATCAATTGTTTCAACAAAGCACTCTTCGTTCCTACCAAACTAATGTTCACAGCATGGAGTTCACTGTTACGGTTGTAGTATGTTGTTGGCAGACAAAAAGTCCAAGGTAAAGGCATCGACACATAAGAAGCATGACATTCTTGCTTAAGTCATATCTGGTAAATGTCTAAAGACCAAGTTCGACCTAATTCAAATGTGATTCTGAAATCCTTTTATTGGGTCGAACTTGGTTTTTAATCTTTTATCAGACATGACTTCAGCAAGAATGTCATGCTTCTTATGTGTCGAGGCGTCTCAGGAACGTCGTATTATTCCAGGGGTTCGATTGCAAATTGTTTTCCTGTAGCAGGAATAAACGAACGCACCACCTTCCGCTGGGGACATTGAAATCCCAACCCCATGTCTACAAGGCTATCTACAAGGACGCTGCTCGGGTGAAGGAATACTTGGTAAGCACGTTTTATCTGGAAAAATGGAACGTGCACTTTGGCGACAAACACTTTGAAAGCTTTGAATATCAGACCGTGGTCCTTAAGAATCAATCAAAATACGTTTCGTAATTTTGCTAACAAAAAATGTTTGCCGACGGTGAGCATTGAATATACAACTCTCGGTTTTGTAGTCGGACACACAGACTTTGTTCCACGGTACTCATTATTTGATAATGAGTAAAGTAAAGTATTAGCCTTGGAAAATTCTTTATTTTTAAAAAAAACATTATTTTTTTTCCAAACTGTTGCTGGATAAATTTGTTCTTCTTTTTTTTCATACGGGCAACATGTGCCTAATCGAAGTAGTGGTTTTAGAATGAAATCCGTCTAAGACAATTTGGAGTCGATTTAGCAATGTCCGTCCGTCCGTCTGTCTGTTTGGCTGGCTGGAGCGCACAATAACTCTCGAAAGGATCAACCGATTCATTCCAAAATTTGGCTTCGTAATATTTATGTCAAAACTTGGTTTAAGTTCGAAGATGAGCCATATCGGTGCAATCCTTCGGCTAACTCCCCCACAAAGGTTCTATATTTTTCAATTTTCAGAGATACATATATCTTTAGCCTGTGTGAATTGAAGTACTATTTTCTCGAAAAACCTTGTGTTTTAGGGGGTTTTCAGATATTTTGCCGACAAAAACATGGATTTGGATTTAAGCTTATATGTTTTGCTGGGGAGATACCTAAAGGGATGTACCGACATAGTCAATTTTGCAAGTTGGTCTTATCTTGGGAGTCATTCCTCTCGATAGATATAGCTCCCACCATACATTTCAGTTTTTCACTATATAATTTATATCTTTGATCCATTATATCAGGAAACATTGACTTGCCCACGAAAAACATATTGTCGCTGTAAACAGGCACACTAGTATTTCATCGGTAAAAAAACTTCCAAAGGATCCCCGAACAGACCCTTAACCGCACTTAAACACTTACCCCAAGTAGTTGTTCGATAGGGCCCACTTTTGAACATAAACTAAGTTTGGACAAACAAATTTCGAGATCCAAAGTTTGGACCAAATCGGTTGCTCCGTTTATAAGATAACGCGCGTACCATTTTAGCGAATATTTTCGAACTTTTGTAGGGGAGATACCGAAAGAAGTGTACCTATAAGCGCCACCTTCGAATTTTATCTAATATTCGAAGAAATATTACGATATGCAAAGGGTGGACCAACGCAGTATTCGGTTCGAGAGTTGTCATGCTCACCAGCCAATACACTTACTGGCCGTAGGGGGTTTTTCGGGTCATTTTCTCAAGAAATATGGACTTGCCGCTCAATAACCTAGAAGCATCGGAATAGGGGCCTTGAGAGCAACACGTTGCAAGAAAAATCAAAGCGATTCGAGATGTGGCCCTAAACTGCACTTTTCCGAAATTTTGTGTGGGATGTACCCGAAGGATTTAATAAGCATATTCCATATTATAACCAGATTTATGCCTCGTAGAAATGTCACGATGTGCAAAGTATGGACCAAATCGGTTACTGCCTTCGAGAGTTATCGTGCACACAATTTTAGCGAAAGTTTTCAACTTTTGTGGGGGAGGTACCAATAAGGCCCATTTTAGAACTTGATTTAACGTTGGGCAAAATATTACGATTGCTTAATTTAAAATTTGGATCGAATCGCTTTATTAGTTCGAGAGTTACCGCGCTCTCCATCCACAATACATGGTGCCATAGCGGGTTTTTACAGCTTTCGGGCTATTTTCTTAGGATGTATGGACTTGCCCCTGAAAAAACTTGTACCATTGTAATGGGAGCAGCGAATACAAGGAGGAGTGAAGGAGTGGACCGATATGGCTCATCTTCGAACATAAACTAAGTTTAAACAAAATAGTACGAATGCCAAATTTCGGACCGAATCAGTCGAGAGTTATCGTGCGCCCCAGGCACTACACATGGTGCGGTAAGACTTTTTACAACTTTCAGGCAATTCTCTAAGGAAGTAGGGACTTGCCCCTGAAAAAAATTATAGCGTCGTATGGGGGGCAGCGAATACAAGTGTTTGCGAAAAGAATCAAAGCGATTCGAGAGCA
This sequence comes from Musca autumnalis, assembly GCF_047663935.1. Lineage (NCBI taxonomy): Eukaryota > Metazoa > Arthropoda > Insecta > Diptera > Muscidae > Musca > Musca autumnalis. The sequence goes on from NW_027412088.1 coordinate 26,765,185, forward strand.
GGTCCTAAATTGAAATTTCCGAAATTTTGTGTGGGAGGTACCCGAAGGAGTTGACAAACATAGTCCATATTATTACCTGATCTATATCTCGTAGAAATATCACGATGTGCAAAGTATGGACCAAATCGGTTATCGCGCGCACCATTTTAGCGAAAAGTTTTGAACTGTTATGGGGTAGGTAGGGCCCACTTTTGAACATAAACTAAGTTTGGACAAACAAATTTCGAGATCCAAAGTTTGGACCAAATCGGTTGCTCCGTTTATAAGATAACGCGCGTACCATTTTAGCGAATATTTTCGAACTTTTGTAGGGGAGATACCGAAAGAAGTGTACCTATAAGCGCCACCTTCGAATTTTATCTAATATTCGAAGAAATATTACGATATGCAAAGGGTGGACCAACGCAGTATTCGGTTCGAGAGTTGTCATGCTCACCAGCCAATACACTTACTGGCCGTAGGGGGTTTTTCGGGTCATTTTCTCAAGAAATATGGACTTGCCGCTCAATAACCTAGAAGCATCGGAATAGGGGCCTTGAGAGCAACACGTTGCAAGAAAAATCAAAGCGATTCGAGATGTGGCCCTAAACTGCACTTTTCCGAAATTTTGTGTGGGATGTACCCGAAGGATTTAATAAGCATATTCCATATTATAACCAGATTTATGCCTCGTAGAAATGTCACGATGTGCAAAGTATGGACCAAATCGGTTACTGCCTTCGAGAGTTATCGTGCACACAATTTTAGCGAAAGTTTTCAACTTTTGTGGGGGAGGTACCAATAAGGCCCATTTTAGAACTTGATTTAACGTTGGGCAAAATATTACGATTGCTTAATTTAAAATTTGGATCGAATCGCTTTATTAGTTCGAGAGTTACCGCGCTCTCCATCCACAATACATGGTGCCATAGCGGGTTTTTACAGCTTTCGGGCTATTTTCTTAGGATGTATGGACTTGCCCCTGAAAAAACTTGTACCATTGTAATGGGAGCAGCGAATACAAGGAGGAGTGAAGGAGTGGACCGATATGGCTCATCTTCGAACATAAACTAAGTTTAAACAAAATAGTACGAATGCCAAATTTCGGACCGAATCAGTCGAGAGTTATCGTGCGCCCCAGGCACTACACATGGTGCGGTAAGACTTTTTACAACTTTCAGGCAATTCTCTAAGGAAGTAGGGACTTGCCCCTGAAAAAAATTATAGCGTCGTATGGGGGGCAGCGAATACAAGTGTTTGCGAAAAGAATCAAAGCGATTCGAGAGCAGGTCCTAAATTGAAATTTCCGAAATTTTGTGTGGGAGGTACCCGAAGGAGTTGACAAACATAGTCCATATTATTACCTGATCTATATCTCGTAGAAATATCACGATGTGCAAAGTATGGACCAAATCGGTTATCGCGCGCACCATTTTAGCGAAAAGTTTTGAACTGTTATGGGGTAGGTAAGCAAGGAGTGGACCGATATGGCCCATCATAAAATTTTATTTAAGTTTGCCCAAAATATTACGACAGGTTTGCATCGAATTGGTTTATCTGTTGGAGAGTTGTCATGCGCTGCCTTAGCTAGTTTTTACAGCTTTCGGGTCATTTTCTCAGGAAGTATGGACTTGCGTCTGAAAAAACTTGTAGCGTCGTAATTGGACAGAGAATACAAGTTTGCTACAACAAAAAGATTCGAGAGTAGGTCTTTAACTGCACTTCCTCGAAATTTTGTGTGGTAGGTACCCGAAGGGTACCCATATAGTCCATATTCGAACTTGATATGGTATAAAATATTACATGTGCAAAGTATGGACCAAATCGGTTAGTGCCGAAATTTTTTGCGAAAGAAGTGAATTTCCCGATATGTATATGAACCGATATGACCCATATTCGGCCTTAAGCTAAGTTTGGACAAAATATTCCGAAAGCCAAATTTTGGACCAAATCGGTTAATCCGTTCGAGTGTTATCGTGCCCACCAGCCAGACAGACGGACGGATATTTCTTAATCAACTCCAAATTGTCTAAGATGGATTTCGTCAAAACATACTTGGGGTCTAAAACCATGATGCACAGTTTGTCCGTATGAAAATGTGTGTACCCTCGTTAGCATAAATGCTGAGGGTATAATAAAAATGATCCATACCGTTCGTCTACTTACGGTTCCCCCCCACTAAAATTCAAAATTTTTGTTTAAGTGCAGTTTAGAATCTTTTTGAAGATCCTAACCGATTTTACTTCTTGTGGTCCTGTTTATAGAGATATTATTCTTAGTGGGCACATCCTTGATTCCGGACATAGTTATTCGTTGGCCAATAAGTTATTCGTTGGTCAATTGAAAGGACTGGAGGGAGCGCTACCTATCGAAAAGAAATGACTGCCAAAATAAAATCCACTTTCAAAATGGATACATTCCTTTAGGTACCGCCTTCGCAACACTTTTGAGCATTAATCCAAAAATACATATATTTTTCGGCAAGTGTATACACTCAAAAAGGGCCACAACATCTAAAAACCTCCTAAATACATAATTACTGGGGAAACGGATTATGGTTGCGTAGCCGATATTCCATTCGATATTGTCAATAGATGAAAGTTCAAAACACACAGGCTGAGGGTATATGAACATTTTTCTATAAGTGGTGTTGTAAGACATGCCGTTCCGAATCGGAAATAAATGGTTTCATTTCTCTAAAATGAATCGGGATGTACTCCATAACATGCGAAAAGTCTCCCTTGTCCCTTCTGGGATGTTTGTGGAACAATTATTTGTTTTGAAGTACAAGCAAAATCTTCTCTCCCGTTGAACACAGTTCTGAGATATTTTAATACAAACATATTATTTATTAACTAAGGATATTTCATCTTTTAAAATAAAATATCATTACAAATTCATAGGATTGCAAATAAAATTATAAAACAAAAAAAAAATTATTTATTTTCAAATGTAAAATTAAAACCATTTAATATAAAAATCAGCATTCCAATAAGCCTTAATTTCATTTAGTCCATCCGCATTCATGGAGATTTTAATACAATTATAAAGTATTATTAAGTAGATACTTGATGTTGATTTTATTTAAAATATTATTGTATATTCTACTTTAAATATTCGATTTTAATACGCATTTCATGTGAATTCGGATGCCACGGATTTACGTAAGATTGTGTGAGTGTGTGGTTATGTATTTATTTAAACATAAAACCCAAAAAATCAATAAATAAGCAATATTTTTTATTCAAAAGTTCTATGTATGTATTTGCACCATCATCCTCTTCCATAATGTTTGTTTTTGTTTGTATTGCTTTTTATACATTTTTCAATTTTGTGGTTATATCCTGTCAAACAGTTTGTTCGACTTTGTTTCTGTATTTTTTTGTTGTTTATTGATGATTGATTTAGTCGAACAGATGGTGAAATTTGAGAGCTTACACAGAATTTCCATATATAGCAACGTAACGGGAATCTATTTGCATTAGGTTAACAGCAGAATGTTTCCCAGCAAAATATTCCATTATCAAATTAAGGGGTTGATTATGGTTTCTGGTTTCTGGCATTCATAACTACTTACAAACCAACCTACTAACCAATTGATTTAACAGGAACATAAACCGACTAAAAGTCGATCAACAGAACCATAAAGAGTAGCATAGGGAGAATTTTCCAAACGATCTTCGATCCAAAACTGCACTTAAACAATAATGTTGAACTTTTGTGGCGGGAGGTACCCTTAGCAGAAGACCGATATGAACCAGTTAAACTACATTTGAACAAAATATTAGGAGGTCCAAAGTTTGGACCAAATGTTTGCTTCGTTCTACAGATATAGCGCATACCATTTTTGTGACATGTGGGGAGATAACAGAGAGAGTGGGTCAATATCTTCTTTAAACTTTAAATGGTCCATTGTAAATATTTGATTAAGAATTTTAAGTCAAAAACTTAAATTCAAATGTAAACGTACTGATGTTATGTATCCATATGTTAACCTAGCTTAAGTTCCAGAATGCAGCTCTGAATTGAATTTGAAAGTTAACAGCTAAATGCAACCCTGTAAATATTTTTAGCTACTACTATTTTAAGCAACTAATTCTGGACGAGAATCTCGCTTCTTATAAGTAGTAGCTAAGTAGAATAAAATTTAAAGAATTCACTCATTCAGCAAAGTCCATTCATATGCGTTAGATAGTAACTATCTGATAACTTTGCTCCGAGTAATAATAAAAGTGTTTTCTTGAAATTAAATTCTTCGGTCTATTCTCTTAAGATACCAGTTGAGAGGCAGAACTGTTTTAAACTAAGTTTGGGCAAAAAATTATGAAGGCCAAATTTGGAACGAATCGGCTGATCCGTTCGAAAGTTTATTGGGCTCCACTCACTAAACATGGCGCCATATGGGTTTTGACATCGTTCGACCTGTTTTCTTAGGAAGTACGGGGTTGCCCCTGAAAAAAACTTGTACCGTCGTAATGGAGGAAGCGAATACAAGTGGTTGCAAAAAGAATTCAAAGCGACTTGACTTTCCATTTTATTGAAAAGTCTTGAACTTTTCTGTTGAAAGTACATGAAGGAGTGGACCGATATGACCCATCTTTGAACTTAAACTAAGTGGGGACAAAATACTACGATGGCTTAATTTTGGACTGAATCGGCTGATCCGTTCGAGAATTATCGGGCGCTCCTACCACATGGTGGTCGCAGGTTTTTTTGACAGTTTTCGCACCATTTTCTAATGAAGTATAAATATGGCCCTGAAAAAACCTGCACCGTCGTAATGGAAACAGTTATTACAAGCTGTTACAACAAAAATCAAAACGATTTGAGAGAAAGAATTTAACTGCATTTTTGTCCAATTTTAATGAGCTATCGTGGGCACTATTTTAGCGGTAAACTTTGAACTTTTGTGGGTAGCTTTTTGTGTGGCAGGTACCCGAAGCTACGAACCGATATTGCCTATCTTCGAACTTAAACTAAGTTTGGACAAAATATTAAAAAGCCCAAATTTTTGGACACAATCGGTTGATCCGCCTGAGATTTAACGTGCGATCCAGCCCCCCTCAGACAAACTGTCGGACGGACATGGCTAAATAGAGTCCAAATTGTTTGAGACGGATATCGTCCAAACATATTTAGGGTCTAAAACCATTATGTCAATGAGGCACATGTTGGTCATATGAAAGTGTTTATACCCTAGGGTGACCCAAAGAGGAAAAATTATAATTATTATTTTATTTATTTTTTTATTTAATTAATTTATTATTTTTTATTGAAAGGCTCACCCTACAAATATGTTTCTATTTAATCTAAGCCCCGAGAGCCCCCCTGAGCGATCTTTACTTCCATAGTAACTTGTATGGGGGCCAAATTTACATTTTCATGAAATTGCTCAAAAGGCCGCATTTATAATCCAATCGATAACAACATTTTGCCAGTTCGAATCCTACAAAAATTTGTTAAAATCGACTCAGATTTGGCCAAATATCAGCAATATCAAAATCTGGCCAGATTTTCATAAATTTGGAAAATCATTTTGCGATTTACTGTTGTTTTTACCTCAATCTTGGATTGGATCTGTGATATCTTCGTCGTTTTCGCTAGATTGTGTACCACAAGTTTGGAAAAATTCCCATTCCCACTCCTGATCACACTACCATATGTATACTCGTATATGTATCTGTAATGAAATTACCTTGCTCCAAAGCCAGCAGTTTGATGTTTCATTTTTGGTAGAATTTTCCGACTTCAATCTGGCCCCTGTATATCTCGATTTGTTCATACTCCCGCTTTTTCATTTCTCTTGTTTTCTGCGGAGAAGACGTTTCTCCACTCTCCTTTCCTCCCGATATCTCTCTCGTTTCTACTGATTGTAATAAAGCCCTATATGCTGCATTTTACTTTGCGGTAGCAGCACGATACTCCCGGTCATACCATGGGTTCCTTAGTGGAGGTCTCTGGTTGCGGCTTTTTGCATGGAGTGTGCAATACTTTCCCACTGTGCTGATATGTTATCGGGACAAACAGTCTTTACATTAAGCAATTGGGCCAGTTGAGTGGCATATGCTGTAGCTATCTGTTGTGATTGCAGCTTACCGATGTCAAACTTGCGTGTTGTGTCTGTTCGTACTTTATTTGCTACGTTTAATCGGTTACGTACCTTTGCTGGAACAAGGTGGTGGTCTTCGTTTGTTGTTTTCTCCTCGGAACGATCGTACATTCAACACGACGATCAATGCCTTCCATCTATCATAACGTGATCAATTTGATTTCTTGTTTTCTGGCCAGGTGCGCTTTGAATGTCGAGAGTGCAAACATTCCATTGTCCTTAAAATCTTTGCGATGGTCGCCAACTTTAGATGGGTTTGGTTTTTATTGTCCATAGAACCTTTTCGTGGGTCGTGAACTTTAAATGGGGTTGCTTTTCTTGGTTTCTACATATTACGATGTTTTTATACCCTCAGTATTTATGCTAACGAGGGTATATGGTAAATTTCAAATTTCTTTTGCAATTCCATTGGAAGAAATGTTAAAACAATTTTTGCGAGCACATCCGCAATTTTTAGAACATAGATTAAGAAAAAAGTCGTGGTTTCAAATCTGTTCGCGTTCAAAAAATTGGATGCTGCGCTCCAAAGTTATTGGGGGTTTTATTCCCTTATAAAGAACAAATATTTAAAAATTCCATTTTTGCTGTAATAAGAAAATTTATATATAAGGCGGTAACAGCATTTATTATCTATCCGTAGATGCCTAAATATTTACTAAATGTTTTTCTATTTTCGCGGAAAATCAAGAAATACTGAAAAAATCTTGGAGTAAATGCAAATTATTCTAATATAGAGTCCATATAAAACTCGAAAAAATAAATTAAAAACACGTACAGATTGTAGACAACGCGTAGAAAAATATGAGACCAAAATTTTAACGATAGTATTTAGAACTGTCATATTACAGCAACAACAAAAGACGAAAACTTATTGTTGGAATATTATTTCAAAAATATATTTTTTTGTTTAAAACGAAAAACAGAAAAAAACATTTTTGGGAGTTATTCTACTATTTCGCTATATTTCGGTGCAAGGACTGACGGACTTCGCTGAAACTTCTTCAGGGAAAATGCGATGACAAACCCGAAAGTGTATTTGCTTACTTTGATAATTAAGAGGATTATGAAATAGAAAGTAATATTGAAATTATAACCAAAGAAAAAACATAAAAGTTAAAAAACGTATAATTCGCGAATTCATTAAAATCAGTTAAGGCGCATGCGCTTTTCAGATACAGCGAGTGCATTACTATCGACATGTAGCGATTTTTCCACTTTTCATTCAGCGGCCAAAGTGTGCCGTCAGCTGCATCTTACTGTTCGAAAAACCTTTATGTGGGTAAAAATTGCGCGATGTACATAAGATTATAAGGCGCATCCGATTTCAGTGACCGCCTATAAAAAATACGTCATTATAACAAATTTTAAACAAATTCGTCAAGAACCGCGGATGTGCTACCAAATTCTATTTTATACGAAATACGAATATTACTCCAGAATCTCGGTAATTTATGTCACACGGTTTTGGAAAATAATATAATCGCGTATGAAGTATTCCATTTATGTAAAAATAACCAAAAAATCGCGGTTCAATGCGCGGAATCATCAAAATATAATTTTGCAGAATTTCCTACTTTCAAGGTATCTATAACCGCCGTTTTAGTGGATGGATTTGAAAGCGGAAGGGTTCATTAGATCCGTCGCGTAAAAAAACTAAAATCACGCGGGGTTCAAGGGTACCTGAGTCACAGTTGTAAATTTTGAAACCAAAAAACAGGTTTTTAAAGAAAATTTACGCACCAAAATTTCGACTTTGGACTCTTATTACTAGGAAGCTGTATGAAGCACACTCATGAGATATACATCAAACGACGTGGAATCACGAGTTCTACAATCCAATAAATAGTTTGGGTAATTATCTGGTTGCGCCCTCCAATTATAAGAAAAAATCAAAAAACCCAGATTTCAAAACTTCAAAATGTCAGCATCGATTTTAGGGGGATGCAGTGTATATATCGAAAAGTCATACTTTAGAACCATGTTGCCCAAGGGGTATTGTTCAATTCTTTCTTTGGGCTCAGGTCTGAATTTTCCGTGGTTTGACCAGAAATCAAGAAAGAACACAAAAAAACTTGTAAACTTCAACACATTTTTAGCCATTTTTTAATATTACCAACAACACAGCTTCCACATAAATTATTTTTTATGGTTCATTTTATGCGACCCCGCCTAAAACTCTTCAATTAATATAAATATATTCATATTGTATAAAATATATTGACAGTTCGCGACTTATTAAATGGTGAACCTCAACTTCAACGATTGTAAAACATTTTTGAATATTACCATATACACTTTCATAAGGGCAAAGTATGTTTGGACGAAATATGTTTCAGACAATTTGGAGTCGATTGAGCAATGTCCGTCCGTCTGTCTGGCTGGCTAGTGCGCACGATAACTCACGAACGAATGAACCGATTTTGTCCAAAATTTGGCTTTCGTAATATTTTGTCCAAACTTTGTTTAAGTTCGAAATTGGAAAATTTGTGTGCACGATAACTCTTGAAGGGAGTAAACGATTCGGTCCATACTGTGTACATCGTGAAATTTCTACCAGACTTAGATGAGGTTCGAAGATGAGTTCGAAGATAAACTATATCGGTCCACTCCTTCAGGTAGCTCCACCACAATCGTTCAAAAATGCTCGGAAAAATTGTGCCCACGACAACTCGTGATGGGAGTTACCAATTTGGTCCTTAGTTTACACTATATTTGTTCAGTCCTTCGGGTACCTCCCACACAAAATTTCGGATAAGTTCACTTTAAGACCTGCTCTCGATTCACTTTGATTTGTGTTAAAGCAACTTGCATTCGTTGCCTCAATTACGACGGTAAAAGTTTTTTCATGGGCAAGTCCATACTTCTTGAGAAAACAACCCGAAAGTTGTAAAAAACCCTATGGCACCATATGCAGTGGCTGGAGAGCACGATAACTCTCAAACTGATCAACCGATTTGGTCCTAAATTTGGACTTCGTCATATTATGTCCAAACTTAGTTTCAGTTCAAAGGTGGGTAATACCGGTCCATAACTTCCGGTACTTTCCCCTAATATTAAAAAATGTCACTAAAATAGTATGCACGATATCTCTTGAATAGGGCAACCAATTTGGTCCAAACTTTGAATCTCCTTATATTTTGTCTAAATTTAGTTTAACTCCTAACATTTGTGTTTAAGTGCGGTTTAGAGTCTGTTCGAAGATCCTTTGGAAATGTATACCGATGCTGTTCGTTGTGGTCCTGTTTAAAGCGATATTATGTTTTTGTTTATTGGACAAGTCCATGCTTCCCGGCCTACTGATCCAAAAGTTATACGATGACCCACTGAAATGACTAGTGAGCGCGATATCTATCTAAAAGACATGACTCCCAAAATAAGACCCACTTCGATAATGGACCAAGTCGACCCATTCCTTTTAACTTTACAACACTTTTAACTTTAATCTTAAATCCAAATTTTTGTCGGCAAGTTCAAATGTCCAAAAAGTGCCACAAAATTCTGAAAATACCCTAAATACATTCGATCCATCCGTAGGTGAAAGTTTAAATTCAAATAGGCTGAGGGTTTATCTCTGTCGGCAAAGCCGACTTATACTTTTGTACTTGTTGACTGATAAATTTTTATGGCCACTAGGAACCCTAAATACCAAATTCTAGCTAATTCTGTAGGAATATGTAGCTAAAACTTCAAAATACAATAGATCCAATACGAAACGCAGGTCGATATAGCCCATCTTCGAACTTGAATTGCCTGCATACACAAGAGGCATCTGTGCAAACTTGTAGTGTCCTATCTCAATTTTTCTAGATGACAAAGTGATTACCACAGACGGACGGAAGGACGGACATGCATAGATCGACTCAAAATTTTACACTGATATACAATATAGGGCTGCAAATTATTTTTTCATTGCGTTACAAACGATAAAATCAAACTTATTATAACATAAAGAAGTATAATGTAGTATAACTTTTAACATATACTGAAGAATGTTCGGTTTGGCGATTTCTGACACTTGATTTGGCGATTTAGGCAGAAACAAGTAAAAAAGTGTCAGTCGGCTCTGCCGACAGATATATACCCTCAGCCAATGTGACGTGAAACTTTCACTTAAGGTCTTTAGGTGACCTGAATTTTGTGGCCCTTTTTGGACATTTGAACTTACCGACAAAAATGTGCACTAAGAAACATATGTTGAACTTTTGTGGGGGAGGTACCCTTAGAGGGGACCGATATGGGCCATTTTAGAAGTTAAACTAAATTTTAACAAAATATTAGGAGATCCAAAGTTTGGACCAAATTGGTTGCACCATTCAAGTGATATCGTCCTAGCATTTTAGTGACATTTTTTAAATATTGGGGAGAAGTACGGGAAGTTGTGGACCGGTATTGCCCATTGAAACTAAGTTTGGATATAATATGACGAAGACCAAATGTTGGACCAAATCGGTTGAACAGTTCGAGATTTATCGTTCTCTCCGACCGCCACACACCTTTCGCACTCTTTTCCCAAAATATATGGACTCGGAAAAAAATTTTACCGTCTAATGGAGGTAGCGAATGCAAATCGCTTCAAGACAAATCAAAGTGATTCGAGAGCAGGTCTTAAAGTGAACTTATCCGAAATTTTGTGTAGGAGGTACCGGATGGAGTGGACAAATATAGTCCATATTTGAACCTGATCCATATTTGGTAGATATATTAGGATTTGTAAAGTATGGACCAATTCGGCCACTCCCTTTAAGAGTTACCGTACGAACAATTTTTCCGAACATTTTTGAACTTTTGTGGGGGAGGTACCTGAAGGAGTGGGCCAATATGGCTTATATTCGAACATGAAGTATGTTTGGACAAAATATTACTAAGGCCAAATGTTGGACGGAATCGGCAGATCCGTTCTAGGGTTATCTTGCGCTCCAACCACCTCACGCGGTGTCATAGCGTTTTTTTTTGCAACTTTCATGCTATTTTCTCAGGAAGTATGGACTTGCCCATAATGAAACTTGTACCGTCGTATGGGGGGCAGTGAATACAAGTTGCTAAAATAAAAATCAAAGCGATTCGAGAAATGGTCCTAAACTGAACTTTTCCGAAATTTTGTGTGGGAGGTACCCGAAGGAGTGGACAGATTGAGTTCATATTGAAACCTAATCTAAGTCTGGTAAAAGTTTCACGATGTGCAAAGTATGGACCAAATCAGTTACTCCCTTTAAACGTTATCGTGCGCACAAATTTTCGGAACATTTTCGAACTTTTGTGTGGGAGGTACCGGAAGGAGTTGACCGATATAGCCTATCTTCGAACTTAAACTAAGTTTGGGCAAAATATATATATACGAAATATATATATACGAAAGCCAAAATTTGAACCAAATCGGTTCATCCCTTCGAGAGTTATCGTGCGCTACAGCCAGCCAGACAGACAGACGGACATTGCTCAATCGACTCTAAATTGTCTGAAACACATTTCGTCCAACATACTTGGGGTCTAAAACCATTATTTCGATGAGGCACATTTTGCCCGTATGAAAGTGTATATACCCTTCATAGCCTAAAGGCTGAGGGTATAAAAACATGGAACAATACCGGAAATTTTCAGGTGGGAAGTTTTATACCACCAACGAAGATTAAATATTAAATTTAATCCGTTTCGATGGGATATTGATGACACAAACTTAAAATACCGAAAATCGGAAAGTACGCTTCTATGGGATTATTTGAAGAAAAAGGCTTATACTGATAATTTTCTTCTGCAAAATTTTATACACCCATGGCAATTTAAATACTAAATTTCAGTCATATCGGTGGTATATTGAGGCCACAACTTTCAAAATACCGCAAATCGGAAGGTACGTTCCTATGGGGGTATTTGAGGCCGTCAACATATACCGGCACATTTCGGCTGGAATGTTTCATACTTCTATCAAGAACTTAATACCAAATATCAGCTATTTTGGTGGAGAACGAGCTAGATGTAGAGAATCGGGCGGTACCGTTCTATGGGGGCTATATGAAGACATGGACCTATACCGAAAGTTTTGTACCCTCAATGAAGATTAAGTACCACCTTGCAGCCATTTCCGTGTTATAATGAGGCTAAAACCTTCAATATACCGAAAATTGGGATATACCGTTCTATGGGGGTACCCCAAAACATGCACGTATACCGACAAATTTCTGAGGGAAATTTTTTCAGCCCAGAAAAAGACTACATACCAAATTTCAGCCACTTCGGTGGAATAATGAGGCTAAAACCTTCAAAATACCGAAAATCGGGCGGTGCCGTTCTATGGGAGCTATATGAAGATGTTGACCTATACCGACTAATTTCAGGTGGAAAGTTGTATACCCACAACGAAGACTATGTACCAAATTTTAGCCATTTCGGTGTTATAATCAGGCTAAACCCTTCAAAACACCGAAAATTGGGATGTACCGTTCCATGGGGTGTACATTAAAGCGTGGACCGATACAGATAAATTTCTGGTAGAAAGTTTTACATCCCAAAAGAGGACGAAATATCAAGTTTCAGACATTTTGGTAGTTAGTATAGCTTAAACCTTCAAAAACACCGAAAATTGGGAGATATCGGTACTATATGAGGGCGTGTGACCAATACCGACACATTTCATATGGAATGTTTTATACCCTAAGTGAAGACTAACCACCAAATTTCAGCCATTTCGGTTGAATATTCAGGCCACAACCTTCAAAATACCGAAAATCGGAAGGTACCGTTCTATGGAGGCCACAACCTTCAAAATACCGAAATTCGGGAGGTACCGTTCTATGGGGGCTATATGAAGGCGTAGACCTATACCGACAAATTTCATATGGAATGTTTTATACCCCAAATGAAGACTGACCACCAAATTTCAGCCATTTCGGTGGAATATTGAGGCCACAACCTTAAAAATACCGAAAATCGGGAGGTACCGTCCTATGGGGGCTATATGAAGGCGTGGAGCTATACCTACAAATTTCCGGGGGAAAGTCTTATATACACCCAACGAAGACTAAATAACAAATTTCAGCCATTTCGCTGCGATAATGAGGCTAAAACCTTCAAAATACCGAAAATCGGGAGATATCGTCCTATGGGGTCTATATCAAAACCTTGACCTATATAAACATTTTATGGTAGAAATATTTCTTAGCCTGTGAAAACACAAAATACAAACTTACAACCGATTCTGTTGTCAAATGTGACGAATACATTCAAAATATATTAAAATGACGCGTACTTTATACATAGCCCGCTTTCAATACCAAAAGTCCTACATACATATAATAGATTTTACCAAAATTTCATCCACCTACTTCAATCCGTTCGGACGGTAGAGTGATTTCCACAGACGGACAGACGGACGGACATGGCTATATCGATGTAGAATTGCACACTGATCAAGAATATATATAGTTTGTGAGGTCTACAATGATTATTTCGAGTAGTTACAAACGGAATGACAAACTTAATATACCCCCCATCCTATGGTGGAGGGTATAAAAATAAAAGATTCACAACAACAACAATACTTTCAATTTAATTATCCTGTTGCCTTTGCAAGACGAGTGATTATATGTATATTTCTCTTTATTTCGAAGAAGGAATTCTTTAACCAGGAACAAAGGAGGAGCATCAAAGCAACGATGTTGTAAATTTAGAAAATAAGTAATTCCTATTGGGTGTTTCTTCGAAGAAACAATTTTCTTACACTACTATCGGTTTTTTCTAAATATAAAATTTTATTCATGTACATATCTTTGTATTCTGCATTTGACAAATGGGAGGGGAGGTTGGTTAAGCTAATAAATAACATACATATATGCATCAATTTCAGAAAAAAAGTTTAGTTACTTTTTTCTTGCGAATGTTGCTTTTTTCCGACAAATTCATGTCACATTTCTTGTATGTGACTAATAACTCCTGAGAAAAGAAAAATTTGCACAACATTCCAAGGCACAATTGTCATAATTAACTGTGTTGATATTCCCCCCATGATCCACCTAAAATAAGCCACTGAAAAAAATACAACAAATAAAAATAAAACGTTTCTGCCAATTGAATTGAACACTTGTTTCTTGTCAAGCATAGCAAATATTATCGTATGCTAAAGATTTCTTTTTCTGGTGTGTCCTTCGTCGTTACACGTTTTTGTTGCTGACATATGCCCACCACCCGCATATTTTCCTACTCCCACATACTATGGCAAGTATATTCAATAGACTCAACTAGTGTAAGAAGACACATGCTTGTGAAGATTGCAACGATATAACCTTGAATGTCTCTAAAAAAACGAAGAAGGTAAGACAGCTTCAGCTGATGTTGCCATCAAAGGAATGATTTTACAACATTTTATACAACGAATTTAGAAAAAAAGGGAGAAAAATTAAAGAAAATATCCGGCAAGTGGTAAGACGACGACTACGGCAAATACTTGTGGATTATTATGATGATGCTGCTGTAGGTGGGTGCCTTAAGAACACCGTGGAACACAGGAAAAAAAGAAAATATTTACGAGAAGAGTCGGATAACCCATTACAAAGTAAGGATTAATTTCTGGATTACCTACCAGTGGTTTGAGTATTAAACTAGTTTACTAAGAAATGAGTGTCACGGTGCTCTTGAATCAACTTTAAATGAAAGGAGCTTACACCTGGGAAGTTTTTGCGGGTTCTGAAACTACAATGTTCATAGATGAGAAAAATAAAAAAAAATAGCCGAAGCGTTTTTTTAAATAAATTGTGCTCTCCAACTAATACATATGGTGCAATAGGGGTTTTTTTTACAGCATTCGGGCTGTTTTCCCAAGATGTATGGACTTACCACTGATAAAACTTTTACCGCTGTAATTGAAACAGCGATGGCAAGTTGCTTCAATAGAAATCAAAGTTAGTCAAGGGCAGGTCTTAAAGTGAACTTATCCGAAATTGGGTGTGGGAGGTACCCGAAGGAATGGGCAAATATAGTCCATATTCAACCCTATGGTCTATATCTGGTATACATATTAGGATTCGTAAAGTATGGACCAAACTGGTCGGTCCCTTCAAGAGTTATAGTGCACACAATTTTTCCGCACATTTTGATCTTTTGTGGGGGAGGTACCTGAAGGAGTGAACCGATATGGCTTATCTTCGAACTTAAACTAAGTTTGGACAAAATATTATGAAGGCCAAATTTTGGATCGAATCGGCAGGTTCGTTCGAGAGTTATTTTGCGCTCCAAGCACTTCACACGGTGACACCGCGGTGTCATAGGGGTTTTTTGAACCTTTCAGGCTATTTTTCTCAGGAAGTAGGGTTTTGCCCCTTATGAAACTTGTACCGCCGTATGGGGGGCCGTGAATACAAGATGCTACAACAAAAATCAAAACGATTAGAGAGCAGGTCCTAAACTGAAATTTTCTGAAATTTTGTGTGGTAGGTACCCGAAGGCGTGGACCGATATAACCCATCTTTGAACTTAAACTAAGTTTGAACAAAATATTGCGAAAGCCAAATTTTGGACCAAATCGGTTCATCAGTTATCGTGCGCACCAGCCAGCCAGATAGACAGACGAACGGACATTCCTAAATCGACTGCAAATTGTCTGAAACACATTTCGTCCAAACATGCCTGGGGTCTAAAACCATTATTTCGATGAGGCAGATTTGGCCCGCACGAAAGTGTATAGAACCTCGTTAGCATAAATGGTAAGGGTATAAAAATGGTAAATCCTACAAAAATATCATAAAGAACAATCTTGTACAGAATTTTCACTGCCTTAACATTGTTAAGACAATTTCCAAAGGAAATGGTGCTTCTTAAGACCTGTGCCTTTTCCGGAATCCATGCTGATGTTGGGCAACTTTGAAGCAGCTTCTAATAATGCTTGTAAACCTTCGTTACTGGTGACAGGAGGGAAATCGGCCTGTATGATTCACCTCTGCTGACATCATTGCTTGGCTTCAGTACCACTCTTACAATTTCGCAGGCTTCTGGTACAATATGATACATCTGTTAAATTGATACATCTGTTTGCGATTCGAGAGTAATTTAACCTTTGCCCACAATCTATTTAATCATGTACCATTGTTGCATTGCTTAAGGTGGTTTAAAAACTTTTTCCGCTTATGCCCTACCTACTAGTCTGTTCACATCAAGAGTAAGTTACCTAACTATTGGGTCTTCAGGTTTCGTACGACGAAGCCCATTGTCCTCATTTGCCAGTCTCATCGCCTCTGCTGGGAAATTTGGTCTGTGAAGAGCGGCTACAGCTGCGATAATGTCCGGAAAAAATATCTCAGGTACCCGAGGATTCGAGGGAATGTACTCTGAAACGGTGATTGGTAAATTCTCTGAACACTTGCCAATCAGCATTCCCATGGTTCAGGAAATTACGGTGTTTAGAGGTTATGAAATCGGGACGGATCGATGATCGGAAAATGGTCTGACCCCAATTACGGCATTTTTCAGACTGGGTGCAATAATGGTAATAGTCTGGCGAGCTGTGAAATCAATTTACTCGGTTAGTGCTGTACCCCTATTGTCTTTGTCTAGGACGGAATACCAAAGCTCATGATAAGCATCAAGTACCTTTACGTCGACAGTCTCACACTTTACTTCTATCCCCATACATACCACGTATGGATCACTAGAGTCAAGCGAGATAGGTCCATACAAGATAGATTGGTGTATAAGAAAGGCAAGTGCTCTTCCTCCTACGCTTTTTTTACGATCCGTTCGCAAAGCGTTGTAACCATCGAAAACTACAGGTGACGGTAAGCTTAATTTCCCTCTGAAAAAAGGGCGCTTCTATAGACCTTTTCTGCAAGAAAGGGTGCTTCTGTAGAACCTTTCTAAAAGAAAGGGTGCTTCTATAGACTTTTGTGAAAGAAAGGGTGCTTCTGCAGACCTTTTCTGAAAGAAAGGGTGTTGCTATAGACCTTTTTGAAAGAGTGGGTGCTTCTGTAGACCCTTTTTGAAAGAAAGGGTGTTCCTATAGACCCTTTCTGAAGCAAAGGGTGCTTCTGTTGACCTTTTCTGAAAGCAAGGGTGCTTCTATAGACCTTCTCTGGAAGAAAGGGTGCTTCTATAGACCTTCTCTGAAAGAAAGGGTGCTTCTATAGACCTTCTCTGAAAGAAAGGGTGCTTCTATAGACCTTCTCTGTAAGAAAGGGTGCTGCTGTAGACCTTCTCTGAAAGAAAGGGTTCTTCTATAGACCTTCTCTGAAGGAAAGGGTGCTTCTATAGACCTTCTCTGAAAGAAAGGTTGCTTCTATTGACCTTCTCTGAAAGAAAAGGTGCTTCTATAGACCTTCTCTGAAAGAAAGGGTGCTTCTATAGACCTTCTCTGAAAGAAAGGGTGCTTCTATAGACCTTCTCTGAGAGAAAGGGTGCTTCTATAGACCTTCTCTGAAAGAAAGGGTGCTTCTATAGACCTTCTCTGAAAGAAAGGGTGCTTCTATAGACCTTCTCTGAAAGAAAGGGTGCTTCTATAGACCTTCTCTGAAAGAAAGGGTGCTTCTATAGACCTTCTCTGAAAGAAAGGGTGCTTCTATAAACCTTCTCTGAAAGAAAGGGTGCTTCTATAGACCTTCTCTAAAAGAAAGGGTGCTTCTATAGACCTTCTCTAAAAGAAAGGGTGCTTCTATAGACATTCTCTAAAAGAAAGGGTGCTTCTGTAGACCTTCTCTTAAAGAAAGGGTGCTTCTATAGACCTTCTCTGAAAGAAAGGGTGCTTCTATAGACCTTCTCTGAAAGAAAGGGTGCTTCTATAGACCTTCTCTGAAAGAAAGGGTGCTTCTATAGACCTTCCCTGAAAGAAAGGGTGCTTCTATAGACCTTCTCCGAAAGAAAGGGTGCTTCTATAGACCTTCTCTGAAAGAAAGGGTGCTTCTATAGACCTTCTCTGAAAGAAAGGGTGCTTCTATAGACCTTCTCTGAAAGAAAGGGTGCTTCTATAGACCTTCTCTGAAAGAAAGGGTGCTTCTATAGACCTTCTCTGAAAGAAAGGGTGCTTCTATAGACCTTCTCTGAAAGAAAGGGTGCTTCTATAGACCTTCTCTGAAAGAAAGGGTGCTTCTATAGACCTTCTCTGAAAGAAAGGGTGCTTCAATAGACCTTCTCTGAAAGAAAGGGTGCTTCTATAGACCTTCTCTGAAAGAAAGGGTGCTTCTATAGACCTTCTCTGAAAGAAAGGGTGCTTCTATAGACCTTCTCTGAAAGAAAGGGTGCTCCTATAGACCTTCTCTGAAGGGAAGGGTGCTTCTATAGACCTTCTCTGAAAGAAAGGGTGCTTCTATAGACCTTCTCTGAAAGAAAGGGTGCTTCTATAAACCTTCTCTGAAAGAAAGGATGCTTCTATAGACCTTCTCTGAAAGAAAGGGTGCTTCTATAGACCTTCTCTGAAAGAAAGGGTGCTTCTATAGACCTTCTTTGAAAGAAAGGGTGCTTCTATAGACCTTCTCTGAAGGGAAGGGTGCTTCTATAGACCTTCTCTGAAAGAAAGGGTGCTTCTATAGACCTTCTCTGAAAGAAAGGGTGCTCCTAGAGACCTTCTTTGAAAGAAAGGGTGCTTCTATAGACCTTCTTTGAAAGAAAGGGTGCTTCTATAGACCTTCTCTGAAAGAAAGGGTGCTTCTATAGACCTTCTCTGAAAGAAAGGGTGCTTCTATAGACCTTCTCTGAAAGAAAGGGTGCTTCTATAGACCTTCTCTGAAAGAAAGGGTGCTTCTATAGACCTTCTCTGAAAGAAAGGGTGCTTCTATAGACCTTCTCTGAAAGAAAGGGTGCTCCTATAGACCTTCTTTGAAAGAAAGGGTGCTTCTATAGACCTTCTCTGAAGGGAAGGGTGCTTCTATAGACCTTCTCTGAAGGGAAGGGTGCTTCTATAGACCTTCTCTGAAAGAAAGGGTGCTTCTATAAACCTTCTCTGAAAGAAAGGATGCTTCTATAGACCCTCTCTGAAAGAAAGGGTGCTTCTATAGACCTTCTCTGAAAGAAAGGGTGCTTCTATAGACCTTCTCTGAAAGAAAGGGTGCTTCTATAGACCTTCTCTGAAGGGAAGGGTGCTTCTATAGACCTTCTCTGAAGGGAAGGGTGCTTCTATAGACCTTCTCTGAAAGAAAGGGTGCTTCTATAGACCTTCTCTGAAAGAAAGGGTGCTTCTATAGACCTTCTTTGAAAGAAAGGGTGCTTCTATAGACCTTCTCTGAAAGAAAGGGTGCTTCTATAGACCTTCTTTGAAAGAAAGGGTGCTTCTATAGACCATCTCTGAAAGAAAGGGTGCTTCTATAGACCTTCTCTGAAAGAAAGGGTGCTTCTATAGACCTTCTCTAAAAGAAAGGGTGCTTCTATAGACCTTCTCTGAAAGAAAGGGTGCTTCTATAGACCATCTCTGAAAGAAAGGGTGCTTCTATAGACCTTCTCTGAAAGAAAGGGTGCTTCTATAGACCTTCTTTGAAAGAAAGGGTGCTTCTATAGACCTTCTCTGAAAGAAAGGGTGCTTCTATAGACCATCTCTGAAAGAAAGGGTGCTTCTATAGACCTTCTCTGAAAGAAAGGGTGCTTCTATAGACCTTCTCTAAAAGAAAGGGTGCTTCTATAGACCTTCTCTGAAAGAAAGGGTGCTTCTATAGACCTTATTTGAAAGAAAGGGTGCTTCTATAGACCATCTCTGAAAGAAAGGGTGCTTCTATAGACCTTCTCTGAAAGAAAGGGTGCTTCTATAGACCTTCTCTGAAAGAAAGGGTGCTTCTATAGACCTTCTCTGAAAGAAAGGGTGCTTCTATAGACCTTCTCTAAAAGAAAGGGTGCTTCTATAGACCTTCTCTGAAAGAAAGGGTGCTTCTATAGACCATCTCTGAAAGAAAGGGTGCTTCTATAGACCTTCTCTGAAAGAAAGGGTGCTTCTATAGACCTTCTTTGAAAGAAAGGGTGCTTCTATAGACCTTCTCTGAAAGAAAGGGTGCTTCTATAGACCATCTCTGAAAGAAAGGGTGCTTCTATAGACCTTCTCTGAAAGAAAGGGTGCTTCTATAGACCTTCTCTAAAAGAAAGGGTGCTTCTATAGACCTTCTCTGAAAGAAAGGGTGCTTCTATAGACCTTATTTGAAAGAAAGGGTGCTTCTATAGACCATCTCTGAAAGAAAGGGTGTTCCTATAGACCCTTTCTGAAGCAAAGGGTGCTTCTGTTGACCTTTTCTGAAAGCAAGGGTGCTTCTATAGACCTTCTCTGGAAGAAAGGGTGCTTCTATAGACCTTCTCTGAAAGAAAGGGTGCTTCTATAGACCTTCTCTGAAAGAAAGGGTGCTTCTATAGACCTTCTCTGTAAGAAAGGGTGCTGCTGTAGACCTTCTCTGAAAGAAAGGGTTCTTCTATAGACCTTCTCTGAAGGAAAGGGTGCTTCTATAGACCTTCTCTGAAAGAAAGGTTGCTTCTATTGACCTTCTCTGAAAGAAAAGGTGCTTCTATAGACCTTCTCTGAAAGAAAGGGTGCTTCTATAGACCTTCTCTGAAAGAAAGGGTGCTTCTATAGACCTTCTCTGAGAGAAAGGGTGCTTCTATAGACCTTCTCTGAAAGAAAGGGTGCTTCTATAGACCTTCTCTGAAAGAAAGGGTGCTTCTATAGACCTTCTCTGAAAGAAAGGGTGCTTCTATAGACCTTCTCTGAAAGAAAGGGTGCTTCTATAGACCTTCTCTGAAAGAAAGGGTGCTTCTATAAACCTTCTCTGAAAGAAAGGGTGCTTCTATAGACCTTCTCTAAAAGAAAGGGTGCTTCTATAGACCTTCTCTAAAAGAAAGGGTGCTTCTATAGACATTCTCTAAAAGAAAGGGTGCTTCTGTAGACCTTCTCTTAAAGAAAGGGTGCTTCTATAGACCTTCTCTGAAAGAAAGGGTGCTTCTATAGACCTTCTCTGAAAGAAAGGGTGCTTCTATAGACCTTCTCTGAAAGAAAGGGTGCTTCTATAGACCTTCCCTGAAAGAAAGGGTGCTTCTATAGACCTTCTCCGAAAGAAAGGGTGCTTCTATAGACCTTCTCTGAAAGAAAGGGTGCTTCTATAGACCTTCTCTGAAAGAAAGGGTGCTTCTATAGACCTTCTCTGAAAGAAAGGGTGCTTCTATAGACCTTCTCTGAAAGAAAGGGTGCTTCTATAGACCTTCTCTGAAAGAAAGGGTGCTTCTATAGACCTTCTCTGAAAGAAAGGGTGCTTCTATAGACCTTCTCTGAAAGAAAGGGTGCTTCTATAGACCTTCTCTGAAAGAAAGGGTGCTTCAATAGACCTTCTCTGAAAGAAAGGGTGCTTCTATAGACCTTCTCTGAAAGAAAGGGTGCTTCTATAGACCTTCTCTGAAAGAAAGGGTGCTTCTATAGACCTTCTCTGAAAGAAAGGGTGCTCCTATAGACCTTCTCTGAAGGGAAGGGTGCTTCTATAGACCTTCTCTGAAAGAAAGGGTGCTTCTATAGACCTTCTCTGAAAGAAAGGGTGCTTCTATAAACCTTCTCTGAAAGAAAGGATGCTTCTATAGACCTTCTCTGAAAGAAAGGGTGCTTCTATAGACCTTCTCTGAAAGAAAGGGTGCTTCTATAGACCTTCTTTGAAAGAAAGGGTGCTTCTATAGACCTTCTCTGAAGGGAAGGGTGCTTCTATAGACCTTCTCTGAAAGAAAGGGTGCTTCTATAGACCTTCTCTGAAAGAAAGGGTGCTCCTAGAGACCTTCTTTGAAAGAAAGGGTGCTTCTATAGACCTTCTTTGAAAGAAAGGGTGCTTCTATAGACCTTCTCTGAAAGAAAGGGTGCTTCTATAGACCTTCTCTGAAAGAAAGGGTGCTTCTATAGACCTTCTCTGAAAGAAAGGGTGCTTCTATAGACCTTCTCTGAAAGAAAGGGTGCTTCTATAGACCTTCTCTGAAAGAAAGGGTGCTTCTATAGACCTTCTCTGAAAGAAAGGGTGCTCCTATAGACCTTCTTTGAAAGAAAGGGTGCTTCTATAGACCTTCTCTGAAGGGAAGGGTGCTTCTATAGACCTTCTCTGAAGGGAAGGGTGCTTCTATAGACCTTCTCTGAAAGAAAGGGTGCTTCTATAAACCTTCTCTGAAAGAAAGGATGCTTCTATAGACCCTCTCTGAAAGAAAGGGTGCTTCTATAGACCTTCTCTGAAAGAAAGGGTGCTTCTATAGACCTTCTCTGAAAGAAAGGGTGCTTCTATAGACCTTCTCTGAAGGGAAGGGTGCTTCTATAGACCTTCTCTGAAGGGAAGGGTGCTTCTATAGACCTTCTCTGAAAGAAAGGGTGCTTCTATAGACCTTCTCTGAAAGAAAGGGTGCTTCTATAGACCTTCTTTGAAAGAAAGGGTGCTTCTATAGACCTTCTCTGAAAGAAAGGGTGCTTCTATAGACCTTCTTTGAAAGAAAGGGTGCTTCTATAGACCATCTCTGAAAGAAAGGGTGCTTCTATAGACCTTCTCTGAAAGAAAGGGTGCTTCTATAGACCTTCTCTAAAAGAAAGGGTGCTTCTATAGACCTTCTCTGAAAGAAAGGGTGCTTCTATAGACCATCTCTGAAAGAAAGGGTGCTTCTATAGACCTTCTCTGAAAGAAAGGGTGCTTCTATAGACCTTCTTTGAAAGAAAGGGTGCTTCTATAGACCTTCTCTGAAAGAAAGGGTGCTTCTATAGACCATCTCTGAAAGAAAGGGTGCTTCTATAGACCTTCTCTGAAAGAAAGGGTGCTTCTATAGACCTTCTCTAAAAGAAAGGGTGCTTCTATAGACCTTCTCTGAAAGAAAGGGTGCTTCTATAGACCTTATTTGAAAGAAAGGGTGCTTCTATAGACCATCTCTGAAAGAAAGGGTGCTTCTATAGACCTTCTCTGAAAGAAAGGGTGCTTCTATAGACCTTCTCTGAAAGAAAGGGTGCTTCTATAGACCTTCTCTGAAAGAAAGGGTGCTTCTATAGACCTTCTCTAAAAGAAAGGGTGCTTCTATAGACCTTCTCTGAAAGAAAGGGTGCTTCTATAGACCATCTCTGAAAGAAAGGGTGCTTCTATAGACCTTCTCTGAAAGAAAGGGTGCTTCTATAGACCTTCTTTGAAAGAAAGGGTGCTTCTATAGACCTTCTCTGAAAGAAAGGGTGCTTCTATAGACCATCTCTGAAAGAAAGGGTGCTTCTATAGACCTTCTCTGAAAGAAAGGGTGCTTCTATAGACCTTCTCTAAAAGAAAGGGTGCTTCTATAGACCTTCTCTGAAAGAAAGGGTGCTTCTATAGACCTTATTTGAAAGAAAGGGTGCTTCTATAGACCATCTCTGAAAGAAAGGGTGCTTCTATAGACCTTCTCTGAAAGAAAGGGTGCTTCTATAGACCTTCTCTGAAAGAAAGGGTGCTTCTATAGACCTTCTCTGAAAGAAAGGGTGCTTCTATAGACCTCCTTTGAAAGAAAGGGTGCTTCTATAGACCTCCTTTGAAAGAAAGGGTGCTTCTATAGACCTTCTCTGAAAGAAAGGGTGCTTCTATAGACCTTCTCTGAAAGAAAGGGTGCTTCTATAGACCTTCTCTGAAAGAAAGGGTGCTTCTATAGACCTTCTCTGAAAGAAAGGGTGCTTCTATAGACCTTCTCTGAAAGAAAGGGTGCTTCTATAGACCTTCTCTGAAAGAAAGGGTGCTTCTATAGACCTTCTCTGAAAGAAAGGGTGCTTCTATAGACCTTCTCTGAAAGAAAGGGTGCTTCTATAGACCTTCTCTGAAAGAAAGGGTGCTTCTATAGACCTTCTCTGAAAGAAAGGGTGCTTCTATAGACCTTCTCTGAAAGAAAGGGTGCTTCTATAGACCTTCTCTGAAAGAAAGGGTGCTTCTATAGACCTTCTCTGAAAGAAAGGGTGCTTCTATAGACCTTCTCTGAAAGAAAGGGTGCTTCTATAGACCTTCTCTGAAAGAAAGGGTGCTTCTATAGACCTTCTCTGAAAGAAAGGGTGCTTCTATAGACCTTCTCTGAAAGAAAGGGTGCTTCTATAGACCTTCTCTGAAAGAAAGGGTGCTTCTATAGACCTTCTCTGAAAGAAAACAGGGTAAATGCATAAAGGACCATGAAAACGCTACAATATCGATTAGTTGTCAGTGAGAGCCGTACCTACAATTTTCTGAGCGACATTTTTGCAGAGCATGTCGAAGCTGAAAAATGTCTTCTTGTGGTACTTTTATTGCGGTTCTTGAAATAAAGGACGAACAGGACATGGAAGGAAGCGAATTAGAAGGTCGAAAGGTTCTACGAAGAGGATCTTTATTAGATTTGACTTAAGATATGTCATATCAAAAATACGGCAAAACAACAGCGAACAAAGATATTAAGCTAATTTCTGAGGGCTTATAGGGTCACCAGTGAAGAATTCATCACGCCATAAGTCAAAATACTCATCAAGGGCTTTCACCTCCAAAAGGAATTCTCCAGCTCCCAAAATTTCGGTGCAATTAAATGGAATAAACATTATTTTAGACTTAAATAGGCAAAAGTTCATGCATATTGCTACTTAATTTTTGAGAAATAATTTTTAAGACAAAAGGTCAAAAAGGCATAACCCTATTGAATACATGGACACAGTCGCTTTCCACGGTTCGCTTTAACTAACTTTAAATAAAAGGTGCTTACACCTGGGAAGTTTTTACGGATTCTGAAACTACAATTTTCATAGATGAGAAAAATCAAAAAAACTAAAAAAATCGCCGTAGGTATTTTCAAATAAATCGCGGTCAAAGTTTACATTTTTAGTACTTTTTTAGGTTTTAGCGATTTTGCTTGAAAACCGCAAGTCCTATCAAAATGGGATTAGAGAAAATGTTGTAGCAGAGATCTTTATGACTTTTTCCTAGGTTTTGCAATTTTTGAGATATAGAAGTTCAAATTGGGACAATGCACTGACTATATCTCCTCCTTATAAAACACTGTCATGAAGAGTGCACCTTAACTAACTTTAAATGAAAACCTCTTACCTTGTAGCAGTGAAAATCCTCTACAACCTCTTCTTTATTCCCATTTCCATAGGACTTGCCGTTTCCTAGCAAAACCTTGAAAACCTAATATAAATCTAAAAATGTGACATTTGACTTCGACTTATTTAAAAATCCCTCCAGCAATTTTTTCTTGTTATTGGATTTTTTTCATCTATGAACATTGTAGTTTCAGAATCCGCAAAAACTTCCCAGGTGTAAGCACTTTTCATTGAAAGTTAGTTAAGGCGTTCCGTGTTCCTCTTTCGCTTGGGTGACATTGGCACCATTGGAACTTTGCCGCTGGAGTTACCAATGCTGCTGCATTTGTTCCCAATTTGCAGCTTGTCGCGGTTCATTTCCTCTTTGCACAACCATTTGCCTTTTACATTTGTGATGTCAAAGAGTTCCTGTTTCTGAATCAAGAAAAAAATCATAGAAAAATCATCAATAATTTTTTGATAATTTTTTATGATTCTCACAATTTATTCCCGCTACAGGGAAAATTTTTTAGAAAAAAAAATGCAAAGCAAGGACTCCACAAGAATCGAAAGGATTCCAAATAATTAAAAAACATTTTAAATGAGGGCAGCTGTGTCTATATTTGGTGAATATTAATGACTATTTCCTACGTCTATTTTAGAATTCTGTTCATATTTTTTTTTTGTTTTATTTTTTTATGTAAATTGTTGGCGTGTTCCACGGTGTACTAAGAAATATAAAACCAGAACTTTTTTCTTCTTGTGTCATCATCACTTATTGTCGCCTGCGGTTGGCGTTGATGAAAAGCGTTAAGGATACTTAGCGTAAGGCGGGGGAGGGGTGCGAATGCATAAGAAAAGAGGTTACACACAATTCCATTACTTACCACGTTTATTTTGCTGCTGTTGTTGTTGTCGTCGTCTTATACTAACTTAAATTTGTTTGATTGAAATCTGTAAAGAAATACGCAGAGGGGATGAAAACGAAAAGAAGAAGGAGGATAAGAAGAAAAGTTCATTAGAAAATATGATATTTTATTGTGCAAAAATATTTGACAAAATAAATTTAGTTTAGTAAGTGGTCTTATAAAAGTTTTATAACATCGTTATACATATATTGCAAGTCATGCTGATGCTGCCGCTGCCGTAAGAGGAAGGAGAAAGTGGTCATTATTTTCAATTTTAAAATATCCAAATTGACAACAGCTTTATTAAAAAGTTTTATTTTTATTTTTTGGAAAATTGAGAAGAGTATAAATTTAATTTTTAAGCCATATTTTAAGTTTAATGGACAATACTTGGCGTAATTAGGGATCAGAGCATAGGCTGAAATCTGTGGCTGTTTTACTGTACCATAAATATAATTACAAAGTGCTTCAGAATCAGTTGTAGATGCCAAAATGACAATGGTAATATTTTGTTAAATTTCTAAGAGTGTGGAAAAATTGTCTGTTTTACACGAAAGCCAACTAACTAGGAGAACCTAAACAAAATATTACAAGAAACCCATTTGGACCGGCTAATTGGACATTTCGGGCTATTATCGAGGGAAGTATTGAGAATAAAACCGACTACATTTCGCCGATCTTGGACTTGCTCAAAGCTGAGATAATAATCCTCGGTAGGAGCAAGCGCAGGGCAGAATACCTTTCAGACAGAAGTCTTTGCAGTGCTGAAAGCCTTTTCCTGATAGGGTAAGTCACGGTATACGTGAAGAGCTAAAGGCGCCTAGGGTCCTACACTATTAAAATATTTTCGGAGTAAATACTATCCTCAGAAAATATTTTCCAAGTAAATATTCTCCATAGAAAACATTTTCGGAGTGAATATTTTTCATTGAAAATATTTTTTGGATACATTAGTTCTAAGTAAAATTTGACTTAAATATTTTTACGTAAATTATCTTCCCTGAAGATGCAATTTTAAAAATTGCGAAATATTGGAATTATGAAAAGATAAAAATAATAAAAAACGTATGACCTCAAGCTCAAAGAAGAATTTCATTTATCAATTCGTTATAAAGGTCGAATAACTTCAAACAAAATCATCGGAGGGAATATATAAATATTTTCTGAGTAATGTTTTTCAGATTGAATATTTTCCATAAAAAATATTTTCGGAGTAAATATTTCCAATAGAACTATTTTCGGAGCAAATACTATCTTTAGGAAATAGTTTCAGAGTGAATAAATATTATCCTTTCAACATATTTTCGAAGTGAATGTGAATTATTTTCGGAGTGAATATTTTCTTGAGAAAATATTTTCGGAGTGAATATTTAATTTAGTTTAGTAGGAAATACTTCCACAGTGAATATTTTGCATTGAATATTTTCGGAGTAAATATTATCCTTAGAAAATATTTTCGGAGTAAATACTCCCCATAGCAAATATTTTCGAAGTGAATAGGAATTATTTTTGGAGTGAATATTTTCTTGAGAAAATATTTTCTGAGTAAATTTTTCAAAAGAAATTGTTTTCGGAGTGAATATTTTCTTTAGAAATTATTTTCTGAGTGAATTTTTCAAAATAAATTATTTTTGCAGCGAATATTTTCAAAAGAAATTATTTTCGGAGTCAGTATTTTCTTTAGAAGATATGTTCGGAGTGAATATTTTCCATAGAAAATATTTCCGGACTGAATATTTACTTTAAAAAGTATTTTTGGCGTCAATATTTTCAAAGCAAATATTTTCGGAGTGAATTTGCTTACTTACTTAGCTGGCCCATTACAGAACATTTGTTCCATAGACCGAACTAAGAAAAGATCTCCAATTCTCTCTGTTTCGTGCTTCGCTTTTTGGAATACCGCGCCTTGTCATCTCATCATCCACTTGTTTGCGCCATCTATTATTTGGCCTGCCAATTCTGCGTGCACCGCCACGTGGCTCGAATTTATACGCCTTTTTAGCGGGTTCATCATCGCTCATTCTTATTATATGGCCTAGCCAACGCAATCGCTGCATCTCGATACGTTTAACTAATTGATGTCGTTGTATAGCAGATGCAGCTCGTGGTTCATACGACGTCGATATTCACCGTCAACGCAGATCGGTCCGTAGATCTTTCGAAACATTTTTCTCTCAAACACGCCAAGCACTGCCTTATCTGCTTGCGCAAGTACCCAGGCTTCGGAACCATACATCATCACGGGTAGTATCAGTGTTTTGTAAAGCGTTATTTTTGTTTGACGAGTTGTGGTAGCATCTGTTGGCCAATACAATTCTTCTTTTATTTCACAACTGATGTCGTTTGTTGTGTTTACGGCGGTGCAGAGGTATACGAAGTCTTTTACTACCTCAAAATTATAGGAACCAACTTCAACAG
The DNA here is from genome assembly GCF_047663935.1 of Musca autumnalis. Taxonomy (NCBI): domain Eukaryota; kingdom Metazoa; phylum Arthropoda; class Insecta; order Diptera; family Muscidae; genus Musca; species Musca autumnalis. Next base: position 26,793,539 of record NW_027412088.1, read on the forward strand.
TTGGTCCGATCTCAATGGACGCATTGCGCGTCGAAACCATCAGCTTGGTCTTCTCGCCGTTTACCGCCAGACCCACTTTAGCAGATTCTCCTTCGACCTTCATAAAGGTATCGGTTACTTCTTTTACTGATCGGCCTATGATGTCTATATCATCAGCATAAGCAAGTAACATGTGGCTATTGGTGTAGATTGTGCCACTTCTTTTGACGTTTGGCTCTTGTATAACCTTTTCTAGGAGGAAGTTGAAAAGGTCACACGAAAGGCTGTCTCCTTGCCTGAAACCTCTTTTGGTACAAAACTCTTCGGAGAGGTTCTTTTCTATTTTAACTGAAGATCTTGTGTCAGTTAGAGTCATTTTACAAAGCCGAATGAGCTTTGCGGGGATACCAAAATGCTTGGAATACCTTTGAACGTAGCGGGCTTTCGAAGGCTGCTTTATAACCGACAAAAATGTGGTAGGTGTCGATCTGCATCTCTTGCGTCTTCTCCAGGATTTGGCGCTAGGTTAATATCTGGTCAATGGTGGACTTGCCAGCTCTAAAGCCGCATTGGTATGGTCCAATTATTTCGTTGACCATGGGCTTTAGTCGTTAGCACAATATCCCTGACACTATCTTGTATGCGATAGGGAGAAGACTTATGCCCCTATAGTTGGAGCATAAAGTCTTATTTCCTTTCTTATGGAAGGGCACAGGATGCTCAGGTTCCAATCTTCGGGTACGCGTTCTTCCTGCCAGATGGAGCTAACTAGCTGATGCATACACCTTATCATCGTGTCGCCTCCGGTTTTAAACAGCTCGGCTGGTAGGCCATCAGCTCCTGCTGCCTTATTATTCTTCAGCCGGTTTATTGCTGTCTTTACCTCATCTTGGTCGGGTGGTACACATTCAATACCATATTCTGGGATTGGATCTGTGGTATCTTCGCCGACTTCGCTACAATTGGATACCAACAGTTTGGAAAAATGCTCTTTCCCTATCCTTAGCACACTATCTGTATCAGTTATCAGATTACCTTGCTGGTCTCTACAGAAGGATGTGACAGTTCCAAAGCCATCAGTTTGATGTTTCACTCTTTCGTAGAATTTTCGGACTTCATTCTGTCTCCTGTACATCTCGATTTGTTCACACTCCCGCTTTTCCATCTCTCTCTTTTTCCTGCGGAAAAGACGTTTTTCCTCTCTCCTTTTCTCCCGATACCTCTCTCGTGCGCTACGCGTTGCTACTGATTGTAAAGTAGCCTTATACGGCGCATTTTTCTCTTCGGTAGCAGCACGAAACTCCTGGTCATACCATGGATTCCTTGGTGGAGGTATCTGGTATCCAAGTACTGATTTTGCGGCTGTTTGCATGGAGTGGGCAATGTTTTGCCATTGTCCTGATATGTTATCGGGACGAGGAGTGCTTTGATTAAGCAGTTGGGCCAGTTGAGTGGAATATGCTGCGGCTATCTGTTGTGATTGCAGCTTACCGATGTCCAACTTCCGTGTTGTGTCTGTTCGGACTTTGTTTGTTTCGTTTAATATAGTGCGTACCTTTGCTGCAACAAGGTAGTGGTCCGAGTCTATGTTTGCACCTCGGAACGATCGTGCATCCAACACGCTCGATAAATGTCTTCCATCTATCACAACGTGATCAATTTGATTTCTTGTTCTTTGATCTGGCGACAGCCAGGTGCCCTTATGAGTATCGAGATGATCGAGATGCTTAAATCTGGTACTGCTAACTACCATATTTTTTTTTTGCAGCTGCAAAGTCTATCAGTCTCATACCATTGTCAGATGTTTCACTGTGGAGACTGAATTTCCCGACTGTTGGGCCAAAGATATTCTCCTTTCCAATTTTGGCATTAAAATCGCCTAGTATAATTTTAATGTCATGGGCAGGGCAACGGTCAAAAGTTTCTTCTAAGCGCTCGTAAAAAATATCTTTGGTCTGTTCGTCCTTGTCTTCAGTGGGAGCATGAGCGCAAATGAAGCTGATGTTGAAGAATTTTGCTGTTATCGAATTGTAGCGAGTCTTTCATTCACTGGGGTGAAGCTGGAGACCAGATGTTTTAAACTGCACCTTCTTTATAAAGAGTGCGAACATTCCAGGTGCAGATTCGCAGATCATGGTCCTTAAAACGTTTGCGTGGGTCGTGAACTTTTGAGAGATTTGTTTTTCTTTTCTTTCTTTATTTTCGGAGTGAATATTTTCTTTAGAAAATAAGTTCGTAGTGAATAGTTTCCATAGAAAATATTTCCGGAGTGAATATTTACTTTAGAAACTATTTTTGGTGTCAATATTTTCAAAAGAAAATATTTTCGGAGTGAATTACTATCTATATTTAGGAAATAGTTTCAGAGGGAATATTTTACATTAAATATTTTTTGAATAAATATAATCCTTACAAAATATTTTCGAAGTAAATACTGTCCTTGGCAAATATTTTCGAAGTGAACAGGAATTATTTTCGGAGTGAATTTTTCAAAAGAAATTATTTTCGGAGTGAATATTTTCCATAGAAAATCTATTCGGAGTGAATTTTTCAAAAGAAATTATTTTCGGAGTGAATATTTTCTTTTGAAATTATTTTCGGAGTGAGCATTTTTTGGAAAATATGTTAGGAGAAAATATTTTCCATAGAAAATATTTCCGGAGCGAACATGTACTTTAGGAAGAATTTTTGGCGCCAATATTTTCAAAAGAAAATATTTTCGGAGTGAATAACTATCTATATTTAGGAAATAGTTTCAGAGTGAATATTTTTTTCTAAATTAATTTTTCAAAGAAATTATTTTCGGAGTGAATATTTTTCATAGAAAATATATTCGGAGTGAATTTTTCAAAAGAAATTATTTTCGGAGTGAATATTTTCCTTTGAAATTATTTTTGGAATATTTTCCATAGAAAATATTATCGGAGTGAATATTTTCTTATTTTTCAAAAGAAATTATTTTCGGAGTGAATATTTTCTTTTGAAATTATTTTCGTAGTGAGTATTTTCTTTAGAAAATATGTTCGGAATTACTATCTATATTTAGGAAATAGTTTCAGAGTGAATATTTTACATTGGATATTTTAGGAGTAAATATAACCCTTAGAAAATATTTTCGAAGTAAATACTATCCATAGCAAATATTTTCGTAATGAATAGGAATTATTTTCGGAGTGAATATTTTCTTGAGAATATATTTTCTGGGTGAATTTGTCAAGAGAAATTATTTTCGAAGCGAATATTTTCTAAAGAAATTATTTTCGGAGTGAATATTTTCTTTAGAAATTATTTTCTGAGTGAATTTTTCAAAAGACATTATTTTTGGAGTGAATATTCTTAAATGAACTTATTTTCTGAGTGAATATTTTCTTTACACTTTATTTTCGGAGTGAACATTTACTTTAGAAAGCACTTTTGGCGTCAATATTTTCAAAATGACATATTTTCGGAGTGAATCACTATCTATCTTTAGGAAATAGTTTCAGAGTGAATATTTTGCATTGAATGTTTTCGGAATAAGTATTATCCTTAGAAAATATTTTCGAAGTAAATACTCTTCATAGTAAATATTTTCGAAGTAAATAGGAATTATTTTCGGAGTGAATATTTTCTTGTGAAATTATTTCTTGAGTGAATATTTTCTTTAGAAATTATTTTCGGAGTGAATATTTCCGGAGTGAATGTTTACTTTAGAAAGTATTTTTGGCTTGAATAATTTTCAAAAGAAAATATTTTCGGAGTGAATTGTTTCCACAAAAGAAATTTTCGGAGTGAATATTTTCATAGATAATACTTTCGAAGTAAATGTTTTCAATGGAAAATGTTTTCGGAGTTAATATTTTCTATAAACAATATTTTTCGGAGTAAATATTTTCTAAACAAATATTTTCGGAGTAAATATAATCCATAGAAAATATTATCTTAGCAAATATTCTCCATAGAAAATATTTGTTGGTTAAATAAGTTGCAGGTCTATCTACAAACTTGTAATATTGCCGTAAAATTTAGCTGGGTAATGAGATAGTTGATTAACTGGCAAGATGAAGTTGTCAGTCCTCGGAGCTTCCTCTCTCTATTATCTCTCTCTTATTTTTCCTCCATAGACCCCGAAGCGGGTCATCCTAGACTTAATTATTCCCCTTTCTTCTTCCCTACTTCCCTGTAATATCTACTCTCCTCCTATTTGCTTCTACTTCCTGTCCTTCCCCCTCCTATCGCTTTTGTACTCCTTTAAGGATGAGCACAACAAATAACTGGTCTGAGAGTGAAGTGGCTGTCAACAATCAACGGCAGCTGCGCATCCTATAGCCTAATATAACACTTCGTGACAATTTCTATTAGTTCTTTTTTTCTTCCCTACTTCTCTGTTATATATTCTCTCCTCCTACATATTTCCTGTCCTTCTCCTACCCTTCCTCTTCCTAACCCTTTCTATCTCTTTTCAGGATGAGCATAATGGAATTCTGGCTTTCGAGTGAAGTGGGTGTCAACAATCAACGGCAGCTGCGTGCGCATCCTATAGCCGAACATAACCTGTCGTGCCAACCAGTAATTTTAGTTGGAAAGCGTAGTCATGGAGTCACTCACTCACTCACAGACGTTAAACTGCAACTAAGCCCAGATTTTGAACTTCTGTGATGGAAGTACTGGAAAATGTTGTCCGATATAGACCTTCTTCGAACATGATGTACGGTTTACGAGGTGCAAAGTTTCGGCCAAAATCTGATACGCAATTCGTAAGTTATAGTGCTCATCAGTTGTTGTTGTTGTAGCAACGCAAATATGTATATTGTTTCAGTTATCCGGAAGTGGTTCCTTTGCGTCTAGAGTACAAAATTCTGCAACATGGCCTGGATTCGTTCATAAAGAATAGGGAGACAGGTGATAGGATTTGGCTGGGCATTCAAACAAAAGGAACGTATTGTGCGGTCACAGTCGAAATGTTATGTTTAGTGCTGTTAATTCGGACCCAATAAGAATTGAGGGGACTGCATCGTGGATCTTACATACTTATGTTCCCACAACATCCCCAAGCGGACAAGGGAGACTTCGATCATATCAATGAACACTGATTTATACTGCCTCAACGATGTGGGACTTAGTTTTTATCACCGAATCCCGATCTTACATGGTCTAAAACCACGCGTATTTGCCTTGGCTGCTGGCATTCTTCTGCTGCGATGGATGGGAGAGTTGGTCTCTGAGAACGGCATTCACACAACACCTTAGAATTAGAATTGTTTTGGTATAGCCCCCATATAACGGTACCTCCCGACTTTCGGTATTTTGAGGTATTATGAGATTTGAGGTTCCCTGCTTCTCAACCAAAAATTGTCAACATATGTAGGTCCATAGTTTGGTTCGATTTCTCTACCAATCTAATTTTCGCCACTGTGACCATGACCTCAAAATGAAAGTTGTTGTTAAATAAAATTCAATTCAGATCCTCTATGCAGCGTAACATAATGCCCACTAGTTCTTTTTTCCAGAGCTGGAGTACTCGAAGAGTGCGAGCAAAAAGTCAAATTTGCTCGTTTTCACTCGTGAGTGAAAAGTACCTGCGAGTGGGAGTATTCGAAGAGTACGAGTTTTACAAGAAGTTTACTCTCCACTCTTTTGTTTTATTTGGGAGCAGTCGCTAGTACTCGGAGTTTGAAAAATAAGTGTGGAAGTGAAAATACTCGAAATATAGTGCGAGTTTACTCGAAGGGTATAATCGAGTATACTCTATTTTTACTCGTCACTCGCGAAGCATATTTCAGACTTGCTCTATTTTACTCGCGAGTACGGGCACTTGAAGTGTACGAATTTTGGAAGAAAAAACGAGAGGGAGTGAAAATGCTCTAAATAGAGTTTATTAGAAGAGTAGAAACGAGTATAATCGAGTAGAAAAAATTGTATTTATTTTTTGACCGATTGTGTGCTCGTGTGTGTGTGGTAGGAAACAGTTTTTGATGTTGCTGTGGACTTAAGGTGGAAAGGGCGAGTTGTTCGGTAGTTCGGTGGAGGGAGGTCGGAGGTTCGGAAGAGGGGGGACGGAGGTTCGGAGGAGGGTGTTTGGTAGTTCGGAGGTTGGTGGTTGTGGGTTGGATGTTCGGAGTTGGCTGGTCGGAGGTTCGGAGGAGGGTGGTCGGAGGTTTCGAACAACCTCCGCCGAACTTCCGACCACTCTTCTTCAAACCCTAGACCACCCTCCTCCGAACCTCCGACTAGAGCTGGCAAACTATCGATAGTCCGACTATCGTTTTGATTGCTGCCGTAAAACAAAGGTTACATGGGCCACTAAAATATTTTAGTTGGGTTATTAGTCCCGAATTATGTTAAAAATAATTGTTTTGGTGTCCGATATGAATAAAGCTTTAGGACAGCGATCGAAACGATTGTTGGACTATCGATAGTTTGCCAGCTCTACCTCCGACCACCCTCCTCCGAACCTCCGACCATCCCAACTCCGATCTTCCGACCACCCACCTCCGAACTATCAACCACACTCCTCCGAACCACCGACCAGCCTCATCCGAAGTTCCGACCACCCACCTCCGAACCTCCAACCACCCACCTCCGAACCTCCAACCACCCTCCTCCGAACAACTCGCCCTTTCTTTTATTTTTTGACCGTCTGACCACTCTCCTCCGAACCTCCGACCACCCACCTCCGAACTATTCTTCGCGAGTGACGAGTAAAAATAGAGTTTACTCGATTTTCGAGCGAGTATTTTGGAGCTCTGCTATTTTCACTCTTGTTTTCCCAATACTCGTTCAACGAAACCTTCAATCAACTTATTTGGAAAATTTGCCCCAAAACCCTTTCAAATGGAGCACTCGTTGTAAATTTAGCAGCTTACATTGCGATTGGTCTTTTTAACGAAGGTACCAAATAATTGTTATTTTATTTGAGCTCGATCGGAGTGAGCTGTGGACAAAACGCACACGAATATGCTAAAAAAATCGACCAAGCACGAATTGCACTGTCAGAGAGACGTGCGGCCGAGTGCACTCGTGAAGGAAGAATGTTGCGAAGGCAACACCAAGCCGCATTTTCGGCGGAAGTGTTCCTGTATGGACCAGGAATAGATGACTACTTGCAGTTTTACCAAAAACACATTTTATATTCATGTAAACCGAAATAAAAATTCAAAACTCGTTTTTCTCGAAATGCCATTTTGAAGTCGGTGCCAACCATTGCTCGAAAACGGGTAGATCGATCTTCGTATATTTTGGTGAGCTTATTAAATACATAAAACCCTTGTCTTTAAGTGAGACAGATTTTTTTTAAATTTTTTGGCCGATTTTTGGGCAAAAATCTGTAAATTTTTTCGTTAAAATCAAAATTTTGATTTTTAAAGGTCACTATTTTTGTTTTTTCAAAATAGTCTGGCTTAATCCCATTGTTGTTGTTTTAATATTTTAAAACACTATTTTTGTTAAAATACATTTTTGAAAATTCTGTCTCGCTTAAAGACAAGATTATTGGGTTCTTAAAACGCGCACCCAAATATATGAAGATCGGCCCATTCGTTTACGAGCAAGCATTGGCACCGCAAAACGCTTTTACCAAAAATGGGTTTCGCAGGTAGCCATTTACCACCAAACTGTGCAATATTTTTCAACAACAAAAATTCCAAAGGTAGTTTAAGATGTGCTCTTTTATAGGAATAAAAGATTTACCTAAAAATATTGGTAGTTTCCTCAGAAAAAAATGAAAATTGAGTTTTTTTGGCCAGCACAACTAGTGATAACCCCTATAAATAGAATTTTAGTTTTCCAATTGGCAAGTTACGTTGTTTAGATTCTGGGAAATGACAACAAATAGAAAAAAACAACCAACGATAAGGACTTTATGGAATGGAAATGTGGAAATTTTCAAATTGACGTTTCGCAAAACTAAAACTTAATTCCTATTAACAGGAGATGTGGCTTGTTTTCACTGACCTCCACTATCAACATTTCCAACAATTTCCAATTTAAAGTCGCCATCAAACCGTATGCTTTTTCACATGTACGACGACATCAGCTGGTCTGTATATTAGTATACCCAAAGTGACAACATACATGTGAAAAAGCAGATGGTCTGATGGTGGCTTTAAATTGAAAATTGTTGGAAATGTTAATAGTGGAGGTCAGTGAAAACAAACCACATCTCCTGTTAATGGGAATTTAGTTTTAGTTTTGCGAAACGTCAATTTCAAAATTTCCAAAAACAAAATAATTAACTGAGTTTATACAGGTGAGCATGGTTTTAGTTTAATACTAATTGAGAAAGTTTCAGATAGTTTGGTTACGAACAGGTTGACATTTCTGCCCGTTGGTCTGCTATTCTCGCTGGCAACGTGCAGTATTCATAATAAAGGACATAAAATGTAGATGTTTCCTTCACTCGGCCCACAATATGTATATAACAAGAGGGGTTGCAATACTCGTACATACTCGTATATCGAGTAATTGAAAGACATTACTGGATGTTTGATGGTATGTGAAATGTAAGACAACAAGCTTAGTTTTTTTTACACCCTATTGTGAAGTATCGGACAATGTGGTCTGCATTTAACTGAGGGGTTTTGCAACACCTGTTGTGGTGACGGATTTTAACGCCCACACCTTCAGTGTACAACATGTCCACATGTTGAATCACGGTGGTTCCTCTTTTTACATCAACCTGCCTCACAAACTACGTGACGGAATAGACATGAAGATATTTCGCCTTCACACAGAGTGGTCGAATTGGATTGTGACAAAATATAAATGATGCGATTTAAGCTAGAAGGAGTTAAAAGTGATTGAATTCGCTCGAAAATGGAAATTTTCTTGAAATTTCCAGTGTGGGTTGTTCTTGGTGTGTGGGATTTTGGAAATTCGAACTAGTACTAAAAGGTACTAAATATGGTACCCTTTGTATTAGACAAACGGGAAGAGTTATAATTCTGAAATTTGGAATGGTATCACTGATAGATAATTAAAAAGATATACCAAAGGTTTTGAGAAAATTCAACCTATAAGTGTACGAAAAGCACCAAAAGTTCCTAAATGTGGTACCATTTGTATATTTTGAACGGTTATAGCTAGAATCTTAAAATTTGGTATGGGAACCAAGGTTGGGAAGTGGTGTTAATATAAGGAAATAGTTTTGGAAGTTCGTACTTATGTGTACGAGAAGTACTAAATTTGGATTTGGGTGAACGGATAGAGCTGAAAATCTGAAATTTGGAATTAAGATTACTGTTGAAGTGTAGAACTGAGATATGAGAGTAGTTTTGGAAATTCGTACTTATGTGTACGAAAAGTACTAAATGGTACTAAATTTGGTACAATTTGGATTCGGGTGAACGGATAAACGTGAAAACTTGTAATGTTTATTCAGATTACTGTTGGAGTATAGCACTGAACAAGTTTTGGAAATTCGCACTTATAGGCACGAAAAGTACTAAATGGTACTAAATTTTAAACAATTTTGATTTGGGTGAACGGATAGAGCTGGAATCCTAAAATTTGGAATTAAGATTACTGTTGGACTGTAAGATTGAGGTGGTATTGAAAATTCGTACATATTGGTATGGAAAGTCCTAATTGGTACTAAATTTGGTACAATTTAGATTTGGGTGGAAATTTGGAATTAATATTACTCTTGGAGTGTAGGATTGAAGGGGTTTTGGAAATTCATACTTATGGGTACGAAAAGTACTAAAATTGGTACAATTCGGATTTGGGTGAACGGATAGAGCTGGAATCCTGAAATTTGGAATTAATATTACTGTTGGAGTGTAGGATTGAGTGGATTTTGGAAATTCATACTTATAGGTACGAAAAGTACTAAATGGTACTAAATTTGGTACAATTAGGATTTGGGTGAACGGAGCTAAGATCCTGAAATTTGGAGTATCCGAAAGGAATTAAATGGCACTAAATTTGGTACCATTTGGAAATTCGTACTTATGGGTACGAAAATAAGTAAGAAAGTATCAGTCAGCTGTGCTGATGGAGATATACCCTCAGCCACTGACAAAAAAAAAAAAAAAAACAACAACAACAAAACCAAACAAAATAATTATTATATTATTTAAAATATATTGATTTTATATCACGAGTTTGCTTTAAAATCTGTATGTACCGTAATGTGAGGCTATACCAATTCACCAAACATTTTTAGTAACCTCGAAATATTAAATTACATTAAACTAAGTTTGGAAGAAATTGTTGAAAAAGTTTTAGAGTTATCTTGCATGATAGCTATTTGAGTATGTACCGGCAGGGTTTTGGAGCTTGGACCATTATTTCAGGAAGTATTGACTTATTCCGGAAAAAGATTGTACCGTTTTAAATGAGGCCGCTAGAACAACCCACTGAAAAAAGAATCTAAACGATGCGAGGGGAGCTCTTGAACTTCTCTTTTTTCGAATTTTGTGTGGGAGGTACCCGAAGGAGTGGACCATAGCCAATATTTCAACCTGATACATGAGTGGATGAAATAATAAGATGTGCAAAGTCTGCACCGATCCGAGGGTAGCTGTTAATATTCAATTGTACCGTCGTAAAGGGAGCCGCATGGACAACTTACTGATACAAATTTCAAGACGATCCGAGGGGAACTCTTAAACTTCACTTTATCCGAATTTTGTGTGGGAGGTACCCGAAGGAGTGGACCAATATAGTCCATATTCGAACCCAATCTATATTTAGAAGGAATAACTCGATGTTCAAACTTTGGACCAAATCGATTGCTCCCTTCGAGAGTTATCTTCACACCAGTTTACAGACAAATTTTGAACTTTTTTGGGGAGGTATCCAAAAGAGTTGACCGATAAGGCACATCTTCGAACTTAAACTAAGTTTGGATAAAATATTACGATACCTAAAATTTGGTTCGATTCGGTCGTGCGATGAGGCACATTTTTGGCCGTATCAAAGCTGAGGGTATAATTTCTAAATGGTACTAAATTTTGTACAATTTGTTTTTTTTTCGAACGATTAGCACATAAATACGCAAAATGTTTTGTGGTTGCTGGACGGTTGGACAGTTATCGATAACTACGAAATATCGACATTCAAAACTGACAATGTGTACAGCTCTTTAGAACACTCTCAAATAATCGACTAAACGAAAATCGAGTTTTAAGATTCTCACGAAACCCGAATAATCGAAAAACCGATTATTGCATTTCACTGAGTATCACTAGTGAGTTACTGCTAATAGCGAAGAAAATAGACCTAGACAACGAAAGCGGTGCCGAGGTGGATGCAGCTCCCAGAAGAGAGGAGGTGGGTTTTTAGTCGGTAGGAAGATCGAGTCCGACATACCACGTTGAGGGACGACCGAACGTGAATGCATAACGCATTTTCCCATCTCCTGGCGTAAGGGAACGGTGTAGACGTCGTTGTCCGAAATATGCCCAGCTTAATATTTTCCCCATACTTAGTTATACCTTACCTCTCTTACAAAAGTTTAAAACTTTTGCTTAAGTGTGTTTTGAAAACTGTTTGAGCATCGGTATGAAATGTTACCGAAAGCAGTCCTTGTGGAGCTGATTACAAAGAAGTTATTTTCTTGTCAACAAGTCCATATTTACTGAGATAATGGCCCAAAGGCTCTAAATAACCGGCACGATACCTTACTAATTATGTATCCGATTTTGTCGAAACTTTGTAAAACAGAATATACATAAAGGGCCAATATCGGGCAGGTCTTTGTCGTACCTTAAGGGCTGTGCTTGTGAAATTTCTTTTGAAGGTGAACTTTGTGGTCAATTGTAATAAACCTATGCAACACTGAAAATGCAAACAACTTCTATTTAACATTTTTTGAAAGTACATATTTAGACTACAAAAACCCTAGTAGGGTTTTGTCCTGCCAGATCCAGTTCGGATTTTATGGCCTCATCTAAACCGGGCTAAATCTTCACTTTTTTGCATTTATCAGGCCTTTATCTCAGAAACGAATAGGAATTTGGCCTTGCTGTCTTTAGCAATATTGTAGCCCTAAACTAGTAGAACTAATCTTTTGAAAAAATTACATAAGAAAAACTCCACCTAGAGCATCAATATATATAAAATATAGAAAATTTTACATAATTGCTGTAATTCTGGTCAGTATCGGCTAAGCTATTGGGAGTTGAACCAAGTACCCTTTTACAAAAATCAGAAGAAGATTCGCATTGGTTTCAGAGATATAGCCCCGAATTTCTTTAAAAATGCAATATTTAACCATGTTTAGATGGGGCCATAAAATCCGTGCTGGATCTGACACAACAAAACCCAACTAGGGTTTCTTGTCGTTTGGGTCTTTACTTTCAAAAAATCCTCAGTTCGAATTGTTTGCAAAAGATCACCTTAAAAATGTTGCACAGTGTAATTATACCCATTGTTTGTGACCCCAACCCCACAAACTTCTGAAAATTTACGCTGGAAACTTCCCAAACTTCTTTCGTCACCTACGAAAATTGTATTCCTTATCGAATTTAGGTACACCACCCCTGTTATTGTTCTTGTACAGTCATGATGAGAGTACTTAACATCGGCAAAGCCACCTGATTCTGTTTTTAACTTATTTATCAACTTTTAGTGGCTGTTTTATAACCACGTATTTCGAGCGACACCATCTTGGAAAAAGTAAAATTAAGTGCACTTGCAATACTGCGAAGAATACACCTGTTTTATTCAGCACATTTCAGGTGCAGACTCGCAGATCATTGTCCTTAAAACGTTTGGGCGGATTAGATGAGATTTTTTATTGCGATGGTTGAGATTTTTTCTGGGTACGAACCTAACGCCCATGTCAAGTGGTTATATTACTACCCAACTGCCTTTACAAGTGTGAAAGGTAGCTTCTCAGGTGTCAGCATGCGTAGGTCAGTCTCCACTTCAGATAAATGATACATTGAGACCAAACTAAATCTTTGACTTTGTACTGTTGAATCCAACCAGAATCGTTTCTAGGGGAGATACCTTGTTTACAATTTATTTCCAACTGAGTGATAAAATTTAAAATTTTCTTCAACGGTTCCAATGAATAAAGGCCATTGTCTTTGGGAATATGAATATAATTCAATGGAATAATGTGGACGGCTTTTGTATTTACAATGTTGTAAATATCCTCAAGGCTGTAGTTTCTTCACACAGACAAGCAAATACACACACACAGTTTCTTCCCCACCAGATAATTCCCAGGCAATAAACAAAGTACAAAAATAAATAATAAACTTTCTTACCTTGAGTGGGGTAATAATAAATAGCCTGATTGTGTGTATCCGCCTTAGCTGGTGTCGTATTGTACGTACGTACGTACGTTTGTTTAAGTATTTAATTACGCTCCCCCTGCAATGAATGAACAATGAACGAGAAATGAAATAAAATACCTATTCATTATTTGTTGAAAGTGTTACTATGGCGATTCATTTGAGTGTGGCATCAGCGGTTGGTATTTAATAAAAAAATAATAATATGTTTAAAAGAAATTTAAAATTGTAAATAACAAATGATGAGTACCACTCATAACAATTGTATGCTACCACAACTATGGAAACGCTAGAAAACAATATTAAAACTCAGGCTTAATAAAACCTTATTACAATGAAAATATATTTTCAAAAACTAAAGAAGATTTCCAAAAAGAGGAGTTTTTGTTGAAAAGTAACAATGTTTCGCAATAGTCAAGATGTGGAATGGGATGCATTGCTTGGAAACACTTTGTATTGTTGGAAAGCTTAGGCAAATGCTAAATAGAATGGAGAGTGGACGAAGAATCATATTGAAATTCCAAAGTTATTGTTTAGTCGTATTTCCAAACAATAACTGTTGAATTTGTATAAGAAAACAAGTAAAAAAGTATCAGTCGGCTTTGTCGACAGAGATATACCCTCAGCCTGTGATGATTAAAATACTTTTTTCCCCAAAAAAAAAAACGTATGTATTTAGGGGGTTTTCAAAATTTTTGGGCGTTTGAACCGACAAAAGTATGGATAGGATTAAGTCTCAAAGATTTACGGGGATATCGATAGATAGAGCTTTTTATCACACTAGCCTACGAAAAACATAATATCGCTGTAAACAGCGCCACTAGGAAAACCTTCGGTAAAAATGTTCAAAGGATCGTCGAACAGGCCCTTAACCACACAAAACTGTTGAACATTTGTGTGGGTGGTACCGCAAAGATTGGACAGATAGGGCCCGAATTTGAACATAAACTAAGTTTCGACAATATTTAGAGATCCAATGTTTGGACCAAATCGGTTGCTACGTCTATGAGAAATCGAACGTACCATTTTAGGGAATATTTTCGAACTTTTGTGGGGGAGGTACCGGAAGGAGTGGACCTATAAGCACCACATTCGAATTTCATCTAATATTCGAAGAAATATTACAATATCCAAAATGTGGACGAACGCAGTATTCGGTTCGAACTCTCCACCCACTTCATATGGTGCCACAGGGTTTTTTTACAACTTTCGGGCTGTTTTCTCAAGAAGTATGGACTTGCCCCTGAAAAAACTTTTACAGTCGTAATTGAGGCAGCGAATGCAATTTGCTTCAACAAAAATCAAAGTGATCCGAGAGCAAGTCTTATAGTGAATTTATCCAAAAATGTGTGTAGGAGGTACCCAACGTAGTGGACAAATATAGTCCATATTCGAATCTGATCTATATCTGGTAGATATATTAGGATGTGTAAAGTATGGACCAACTCGGTCACTCCCACCCAAGATTTATCGTGCGCACAATTTTTCCGATCATGTTTGAACTTTTGTGGGGGAGGTACCTGAAAGAGTAGACCGATATTGCTTATCTTCGAACTTAAACTAAGGTTGTACAAACTATTACGAAGGCCACATTTTGGACCGAATCGGCAGATCCGAGAGTTATCTTGCGCTCCAACCCCTACACACGGTGGTATAGGGGTTTTTTGTACCTTTCAGGCTATTTTCTCAGGAAGTATGGATTTGCCCCTTATAAAACTTATATCGTCGTATGGAGGACAGTAAATACAAGTTCTTAAAACAAAAATCAAAGCGATTTGCGAGCAGGTCCTAAACTGATCTTTTCCGAAATTGTGTGTGGAAGGTACCCGAAGGATTGGACCGATTGAGTCCATATTGGTACCCCATCTAAGTCTGGTAGAAATTTCACGATGTGCAAAGCATTGACCAAATCGTTTACTTCCTTCAAGAGTTATCGTACGCACAAGTTTTCCGAACATTTTCGAATTTTTGTGGGGGAGGTATCGGAAGGAGTGCGCTTTGTACCTTTCAAGCTATTTTCTCAGGAAGTATGGACTTGCCCCTGATGAAATTTACACCTTTATATGGGGGGAAGTGAATACAAGTTGCTACAACAAAAATCAAAGCGATTCGTGAACAGATCCTAAACTAAACTTTTCCGAAATTTTGTGTGGGAGGTACCCGAAGGAGTGGACCGATTGAGTCCATATTGGTACCCCATCTTAGTCTGGTAGAAATTTCACGATGTGCAAAGCATTGACCAAATCGGTTACTTCCTTGAAGAGTTATCGTACGCACAAGTTTTCCGAACATTTTCTAACTTTGTGGGGGAGGTATCGGAAGGAGTGGACCGATATAACCTATCTTCGAACTTAAATTAAGTTTTGACAAAATATTGCGAAAGCCAAAATTTGGATCGAATCGATTGATCCGTTCGAGAGTTATCGTGCGCTCCAGCCAGACAGACAGACAGACAGACGGACGGACATTGCTCAATCGACTCTAAATTGTCTGAAACACATTTCGTCCAAACATACTTGGGGTCTAAAAGCATTACTTCGATGAGACACATTTCGCCCATAGGAAAGTGTATATACCCTCGTTAGCATAAATGCTGAGGGTATAAAAAAAACCTTAAACTTTACATGTTCCAAATTGTGTGTGGGAGATACCCTAAGGAGTGGTACGATGTACGTTTCATATTTGGACGTAATCCAAGTATGTACGTGAGTGTTATGTTAGGCACAACCAAGTTTAGTTAGTGCCGGCAGATTTTTTGGAGCTCCAGAGCCATTATCTCAAAAAGTATGGACTTGTCCCCGAAAAAGAATACACCGTCAATGAAAAGAATACGATGTCAAAATTTCGATTTTTAACAAAAAATGTGCTGTTTATTGACCATTAATCGGTCAAAAAATTTTAAGGAAAATTCTCTTATTTGAATACAAAATTTTGATGTATTCAATAAACTCACAAAAATATATGAAGACTGAACACCAAATTTCTGTAATTTTGGGTGGATAATGTGGCTAAAATCTTAAAACCCCGAAAATTGGGCGGTACCGTTCCACGGGGGTTATATCAAAACGTGAACCAATACCAACAATTTTCTGTAAAATATTTCGCAAGACCTGGCGAATACTAAATACCAAATATCAGCTACATTGGTTGTTTAATGTGGCTAAAACCTTGAAAATACCGAAAATTGGGCGATACCGTTCTATTGGAGCTATATCAAAACGTGGACCTATGTACATAATTTTTATCAGAAAAGTTTTTTGGTCCATTGGGAACCCTCAATGCAAAATTTCGGCGTAT